>NC_056743.1:1698122709-1698226433 GCF_019279795.1 Protopterus annectens
GACCCTCGGATGCCTGTCTTTATCCTTGTCTTTGCGTTTTTTCGGTATTGAGGAAGTCGGTTGATCCGACGGCATGGTATAATTGAACCTTCGGCCAAAATAGTGCAAAGCAAAATCAAAACGTCTTTTTATAGCGCGTTTGTTAAATCTAGCACAAAACCGACAACTAGTGACGTTGTGATCAGGGCCTAGGCATGGAATACAGTAAGGTGGAAGTCTTTATGAGGTATTTGCTTCCCACAAGAAATACAATTAACTTTTTCTGACATCGGTCTGAGGCAAGAAAAAAAGTTTCCCCAATGGGGTACTTAGCTTTATTGAAGACTTCGGATCTGAAATTCGACTTCGAAAATCTCAGGAGTCTGCCGACCAGCACTTGCTAACTGCTTCTGCTTCGGGCACTGCGCGGCAGGAAAGACGTAAGAAAATGGCGTCGGATGCATCTTATATAACCCTGGCGCACTGACGTCAGGGAAGAAGCGACAGCAACCGACGCCGGACCAAGACTTTGGAACTCTGGCCGACTGCGGGACCACCTGACGGCAGGATAACCCAAGTGTAATGACTGCAGCAGTGTAACACGATGAATATCTTTACCTTCATCTAAAAGCAAATACACCACAAACGCTTTAGAATATAGTGAAGGAAAGAGAAGTTATAGAAAAAGGGGGATGGCGGGTGAGTAACCCAGACTGCAACAGTGAATACACTCAAACATCTACATTTATGGTAAGCGTACACAACTGTACTATGTTCTTAGTGTTTCACTGTTGCAGTCATTACATTTGGGTAGAATCTCAAAGATATGGATGGGAGGATGGAACTAAATAGCATTAGGAGCAGCTATAAGGCCCTGCAAAACTGCAGTGGCAAAGCCTGCCCTGGATTTGGAGAAGAGAGGCAAATGATAATGCTTTGTGAAGGTATGAACAGAGCTGTGAGTAGCAGCTTCTAGAAAGTCCTTGGTTGGAACTCCTCTGAGAAAGGCTGCTGAGGTAGAGGCAGCCCTGGTGGAATGTGACCCGATTCCCTTGGGCACAGGTTTACCATGGTGCAATTAGCAGAAACGAATGCAGTGGCTTATCCACTTAGAAATAGTCTGCTCTGATATAGCCTTCCCCTCTGATCCTGAAGCAAATGCCACCAGTAGTTGCTCAGACTTTGAGAGATTTGGTCCCGTTTAAGTATAATCTTAGTTGTATGTGTACGTCCAAATGAAAGAATAATCCGCTCCCCCTTGTTCTGCGGATTTGGGTAAAATGTTGGCAGGTGAATAGTTTGGTTAAGAGCCACACTGGATACCACCTTAGGCATAAAAGAAGGATTGGTCCTGAGGGACACCCTGTCCGGGTAAAAAGTAATAAAAGGCTCCACAGCCATGACAGCCTGTAGTTCTGAAACCCTTCTTGCTGAAGGGATTGTCAAAAGGAAAGCTGTTTTCCTTATATCCGCAGTAGCTGCTGGTTCAAAAGGAGGCAGGGTGAGTTTTTCCAGCACAAAACTGAGGTCCAATGCAGGAGCTGATGATCTTCTGGGAGGCCTTAAATTTTTGGCCCCTCTAAGATAATGTTTTAGCAGTGGATGAAAAAAGATGGGAGGCTCCGTGTTGTAATGAGCCGAGATGGCAGATGCATGGACTTTTATCGAAGAAAAAGATAGGCCCTTGTCAAGCATCTCAGTCAAGTATTGTAAAATCTGAGGGATATTTGGTTTTGCTGTGTCTGTTCCTTGTTCTTGGTTCCAAGCACAGAATCTCTACCATTTATCAGCATAAGATTTTCTAGTACTAGGCCTTCTGGCTTCTAAAATGACATCCATCACAGATTTACTGAGAGGTGTTGTTTGAATAATTAAATGATCAACCATGCTGCAAGGTTCAGAGTTTGGAGCGGAGTGTACAGAATTTGATTGTTCTGCTGAAACAGTAGATGAGGTATTTGAGGCAAGTACCAAGGAGGGAGTTGAGACATATTCCTTAGAATTGGGTACCAGTGCTGGCGAGGCCAGTCCAGAGTAATTAGGATCATTTTTGGTTTTTCCTGTCTGACCTTCAGTAAGACCTTGGAGAGAAGGGGCAGAGGGGGAAAGGCATAGACTGATAGGTTTTTCCAACTGAAGGATAGGGCATCCACTTTCCATGCTTGTCTGTGATAAGTCCTTGTGCAGAATTTGTCCAGTTGATAATTTTTTTTTTGGGGGGGGGGGGTGCAAATAGATCTATGTCTGGGCTCCCCCATTTCTGTGTTACCATGCTGAAGATTTGTGGATCCAGTTTCCACTCGTGCGGATCCATAAGACTTCTGCTTAGGTTGTCTGCCAGAGAATTTTGTTTTCCTGGCAGGAACTGAGCTTGAAGATGTACTTGGTAAGTCAAGGCTGTGTTCCACAATGTCATGGCTAGTCTGCAAAGGGGGTAGGAATGTGTACCCCCTGCTTGTTTTATGTACCACATAACCGTGGTGTTGTCCGTCTATCAGTAGTTGTCCTGGATGAAATAAGTCCTTGAAGGCTGTCAGGGGATTCTGAACAGCTAGCATCTCTTTCTAGTTGATATGCAGATGCATTTGTTTTGGGCACCATATGCCTTGAATGCATCTCCCCTGCCAGGATGGCGCCCCAAGCATAGTCTGATGCATCTGTAGTAAGGGTTTGGGTGGCAGGGGGTAGAGTGAATGACAGTCCCTTGTTTTGGTGACATGTCTCTGCCCACCAAAGAAACTCCTGTTGTAGGCAGGGAATGAGAGGAATCATCGTTTCCAGACTGTGACAATGTTGACTCCATAAACTTTTTAGGTACCACTGAAGTTTCCTCATATGCAGTCTTGCATATGGAATTAGTAGAATGCAGGATGCCATGAACCCCAAAGCCTGCAGAATTTGTCTTGCAGATAAAGTACAGTTTTGTACCTACCATAAATGTAGATGTCCGAACTGGATAGCATCTGCAGTCATAACAAGTGGGTTGTCCTGTCGTCAGGCAGCCCTGCAGTCGGCCGGATTCCAAAGTCCGGGTCCGGCTCGCTGATGTCGCACTCCACCCGACGCCATCGGTGTTGGTCTTCGGGTATAAAAGCATCAGCCGATGCCATTTTCCTCAGTGTTTCTTGCCCCAGATGCCAGTAGCCCTCTTGCAGGCTAAAAATTTTGATAGATGCCAATGTTTCCAAATAGATAGAGGTAAACACAGCAATAAGCATATATGTACATATATACAAACAAATACACCATAAAAGACTCCCCCCCAACAGCTAGCTATTAGGAGGGTAAACACCGCTAGAGTACCACAGAGGGGAAGGAGGGAGGGTAATCCTGACTGCAGATGCTATCCAGTTCGGACATCTACATTTATGGTAGGTACAAAACTGTACTATGTCCTTCATGGATGCATCTGCAGTCATAACAAGTGGGTAGAATACCACAGCCAACTAGTGGAGGAGGATAAGAGTAGATTATGCTGTGTTTAGGATCCCTTGCAGTACAGCAGTGGCAAACCCTGCTCGATCTGGAATATAGAGGCAAATTATAATGCTTGGCAAATGTATGCACGGAGGTCCAAGTAGCCGCCTCAATAATGTCTTTGGTTGCCACCGTAAGAAGGCTGTGGTAGTGGCTGTTGCCCTTGTAGAATGAGGTCTTATGTTCTGTGGAATTGGTTTTCCATGGAAGGAGTAACAGTATCGTATGCAATTTCCTATCCATTTGGAGATTGTCTGTTTGGAAATAGCTTTTCCTTCCCTTCCTGTTGCATAGGCTACAAAAGTTGGTCAGTCTTTCTGCTATTTTTGTTCTGTCCAAGTAGTAGCGTAGCTGTCTATGTACATCCAAGGTATGCAGTATTCTTTCCCCTCTGTTTTGTGGGTTGGGAAAGAAGGTAGGTAGGTGGATTGCCTGGTTTAAAGACACTCTGGATACCACCTTGGGCATAAATGTAGGATTAGTCCTCATGGACACTCTATCTTGGTGGAAGATTAGGAAGGGTTGCACTGCCATTAAGGCCTGTAGTTCTGAAACCCTCCTTGCTGAAGTAATTGCCAGTAGGAAAGCAGTTTTCCATGACAGGTGTTGTAGGTCTGCTGTTGCTGCTGGTTCAAAGGGTGATAGTGTCAACTTTTCTAGCACAAAGTTTAAATCCCAAGCTGGTAATGGTGGTTTCCTTGGAGGTTTTACATTCTTGATTCCTCTGAGGAACTGCCTGAGCAAAGGGTGCTAAAAACAGGTGGATCAAAGCTGTATTCTGCTGAAATAGCTGATGCATGTATCTTGATGGAGGAGTAGGACAGGCCTGAATGAAGAAGTTCGCCAGATACTCCAGAATGTTAGGCATATCTATGTTTGACACATCTTTTCCTCTTTCCGCATCCAAATGACAAACCTTTTCCATTTTCCAGCATAGTTCCTTCTTGTTGAAGGTCTGCGTGCTTCAAGAATAATGTCTTTAACTCTTTGGGAAAGTTCTGGATTAGCTGCTGCTACGTGATGTTCTATGCAGTCAGTTGCAGAGCTTTTAGGTTTGGATGTATGATGCTGTAGTTGTTCTGAGTTAACATCAAAGGCATCAGGGTATTGGCCACATATTGTTCGAGACATGCTCTTCAGTAGTGGGTACCAGTGTTGTCTTGGCCAGTTTGGAGCTATCAGGATTATCCTTGGACGCTCTTCCTTGATTTTTAGTAGTACCTTGTGTATCAAAGGAAGAGGTGGGAATGCATATGCTGTTAGGCCTTTCCAGTTGAAGGAGAGTGAGTCCACTTTCCATGCTAGTGGGTGGAATGTCCTTGTGCAGAATTTTTGAGCTGGTGATTGAGAGGTGATGAATAGGTCTATCTGTGGCATTCCCCATTTCTTCGAGATGGTCTTGAAGATGTCCGGTGCAGCTTCCATTCGTGGGCATCCGAAGTGGTTCTGCTTAATATGTCTGCTAGAGTATTGTCTTTCCCGGTACAAATATTGCCTGTAACTGAATGTTGTAGCTGAGTGCCAGGGTCCACAGCTCCAAGGTCATTCTGCATAGGGGTATGAATGAGTGCCTCCCTGTTTGTTGATGTACCACATGACTGTGGTGTTGTCTGTCCTTATCATCAACTGGCCCTCTTTGAGAAATGGTTTGAACTTTTGGATTGCCAGTTTTACTGCCAGCATTTCTTTAGATTGATGTGCAGGTGAAGTTGATCCTGTGTCCACAATCCTTGCACGATTTGTCCAGCATGTGGGCCCCCATCCTAGGTCTGAAGCGCCTGTTGTGATGGTCTGGCTTGGTTGACATCTGCGAAAGGGTAGGCCTGGGTTTGACTGGCATGCCTGAGCCCACCATAGGAACTCCTGTTTTAAGCATGGAATTAGTGGGATTTCTGTTTCTAGACTGTGTCTGTGTTGGGACCATAAATTCTTTAGGTACCACTGTAGTTTCCTCATATGTAGTCTGGCAAATGGGACCAAGATTATGCATGATGCCATGAAGCCCAAGGCCTGCAGAACTTTTCTTGCTGTTAACTTGTTCAGTTTTGTTAGTGCCAAGAAGTAAAGAGGAAGTTCTTTTGTTTTTCTGTAGTCAGGAATGCCATTTGTTGTACTGTGTCCAATTCCGCCCAAGAATGTCCTTGTTTGGGATGGTATCAGCCTTGACTTTTGTAAATTGACTGTGTATCCCAGTCCTTGTAGCAAGTAAATGACCCTTTGTAAATCTGTTGTCAGCTTGCTTTTGTTGTCCCCTTGTAGCAGGCAGTCGCCCAGGTATGGGTAAATTTGAATTCCCTGTAGTCTGCAATGGCGATTACTGATGCCAGGCATTTTGTGAATACTCTGGGCAGTAGATAAGCCAAAGGGCAATGCTGAGAATTGATAGTGCTCTGATCCTGCAAGAAATCTGAGGTATCTTCTGCAGATTGGTCGAATGGGGACGCAGGTATGCCTCCTTGAGATCTAGAGTTACCAGCCAAGACTCCTTGCCCAGCATGGGAAGAAGTTGCTGTAGGGTCAGCATTTTGAATTTTGGGACAATGATGTATGTATTTAAGGTGGACAGGTCGAGAATTGGTCTCCAACTTTTTCCTTTCTTGAACTAGGAATAGTCTGGAGTAGAACCCCTTTCCTTGTTCTGCTGTTGGCACTCTTTCCACAGCTCTCATGTTTGCTAACTCCATTATCTGGCGTAGAGCCTCTGTTTTTGATTTGGAGGTAGATTTGGCATTCCTCTTTTGACTGGTAAAGTGTGGAAGTGAAACCGTAACCTTGATCTATGGTTTGTAAAATCCACTTGTCTTTGTTATGTAGTGCCAGTTCTTTGAAAATAAGGTTAACTTTCCGCCTAGAGGAGCTGCTATTTGTTCCCTGGTAGGCGGATTTAGGATTAAGTCACTGTGGTTGTGCTGATGTAGTGGCAGTGGCTGTGTCTGTGCCTCTGTTGTTACCTTGCCACTGTCGCCCCTCTGTAGGCACCTCCTCTGGATTGGTTTCTGCCTCTGGAACGCCCATTCCTGCCCCTTTGAAATTTTGTGGAGTCAGGAAAGGACCAATTTTTGGCAGGCCAGTTCCTGCTAAACCTTGGGGTTGAACCTGCAAGAAATCTTTAACAGTTTGAACAGATTTTGCCTTTTCTTCCATTTTCTTCATAACCTGCTGGGCAGGTGTACCAAACAAACTTGTCTTGTCCATAGGAGCATCTAGCAACTTAGCTTTAACATGATCCGTAAAGCTTGTTCCTTTAGCCATGCATGCCTTCTTATCACTGTGCCTGTCATGGCTGATCTAAATGAAGCCTCCAGTGCATCATAGCCACATTTTAAGGAATGGTTGCTAACCTGTTGTATGTTATTTACCATCTCTAATACATACTTCTTATCAAGAGATTCATCAGTGGTTAGTTTTTAGTTAACTGATCAAGCATAAACTCTTGGTATTGTATCATGTGAAACTGACAGTTTAAAGCTCTAGCTGAGAGAGTAGCTGAAGTGTAGACCTTTTACCCCATCTGTCTAGTGACCTTGCTTCCCTTTCAGAAGGAATAGGGTTTTAGCTGTGGTCGCTGCTACCGCCTTGGGACCCTGGGATATAGTTTCTGGGTCTGCAAGTGGGGCCTTGTAAAGGTGGTGATGAGTATCTGGCACCCTGTAAAATCTGTCTGGTTTGGCAGGGGCTGGGGTAAAGAATCTGGAGCGGAGCAAACATCATTGAAAGCATCATCCACCACAGAGAGAACAGGAGGTATAGCTAAGGGCCTGTGCTGTGGGAGGTGCAGAAAGGTCCTAAGTCTTTTCTGGAGTCTGAAAAATCCTGTTGCTGCCATTGAACTGTTCTCGCATGGCATGCAAGGTTTCCCCAAAGGAGAATTCTTCTGGTGGGGAAGCAGCTGGAATGGATTCTTCAGCATCAGAATCTTCAAAATTGGAGAAGGGAGCCTCAGGCTGGTCAGTTATGTCTGATTCATCAGCAGAATCATCAGAAGACACTGGCTCAGGGGCTCTGCCCTAGGTCTCTTCTCTGGGGCTGAGAGGCCCTGTCTGGGTGAGATTGAGATCCTCTAATTAAAGAAATTAAATCTTCTGCCAAAGAAAGCATTTGAGAACTAGAAGAGGGCCTGGATGTGGGGGGTTTAACAGGCACTGATTTGGTAGTCTTGGCTGCTTTAGCCCTGGCGAAGGCCTTAATGGACATGGCAGCTGGAGGCCTAGCAGCACCACGTGCTGGGGTAGAGACATCCAAGGGGATGGTGTCTGATAAGTCAACCACCGTAGTGGGTAAAATTTCTGAGGTCGATTCAAGAGTTGTAGCAGGGGCCTCAGATGTAAGAATAGGTTCAGCTGTACTTTGAGCAGTTTTCTCGGTTTCGGCCGAAACCGAGACACTCATGTTTGCTTTACCGTGGTTTCGCCGAAACCGCTGACCGCGAGTGTCGGTCTTTATCTTTGCTTTTGGGGTAGTCGGAGGATCCGACGGCATAATGTACGCAAAATCAGAACCGAAAAACTGTTCTGCAAACTCCGACGCCTAAGCGCTCGCGGTTGAAAGAGGCACAGGCCAAACAGGCTGCTACGTGGGCTGGGCCTAAACAAGGCAGACAGTAAGAGTGGAAATCTTTATGAGGTATTTGTTTCCCACAGGTTAAACAATTGTTAACTTTTTCTGACATCGGCTGAGGCAAGAAAGAGTCCCCAACGGGTACTTAGCTTTAGAAGTCTTCAAGTAGTATTCGTAGAAGTAATCTCTGGATCCGACCGACCGGCACTTGCGAACAGCTTCTGCTTCACGCCACGCCGCAAGAAAGACTGAGGAAAATGGCGTCGGCTGATGCTTTTATACCCGAAGACCAACAGAGATGACGTCGGGTGGAGTGCGACATCAGCCGAAGCCGGACCCGGACTTTGGAATCCGGCCGACTGCAGGGCTGCCTGACGACAGGACAACCCACTTGTTATGACTGCAGATGCATCCATGAAGGACATCTAGGTTTTTGTTGCCATCTGTTTGAAGTATATTGTCAGTTGCCTTTGTCTGGCGTAAGCCATCTGGGCAGTCGTTCTCAAGCTTACACCCAGGAATGTAATTTTTGAGAGGGTACCAGATGTGATTTATTTTTGTTTATTATGTACCCCAGGCATGTTAGAAGTCTTTTAACACATGCCAGATGTTGAAGAAGAATGTCCTTGTTCTCTGCTTGAATGAGACAGTCGTCCAGGTAAGGATAAATTTGTATGCTTCTTCATCTGCAGAATGCAATTACTGGTGCCAGGGACTTTGTAAAGACCCTGGGCGCAGTAGATAAGGCAAAGAGCAGTGCAGAGAATAGGTAATGCAAAAAACCTGCCTTGAGGCGGAAGTATCTTCTGCACAATTCCTTTATTGGGATATGCAGATATTCCTCTAAAGTCTAGAGTCACTAACCAAGCGTTCTTGCCCAGCATAGGCAGTAGCTGTTGTAAAGTCAGCATTTTGAATTTTGGAATGTCCAGGAACATGTTCAAAAATCGATAAGTCCAGTACTGGACGCGAAGCATGGTCTTTTCTGGGTCCCAGGAACAGTCTTGAATAAAAACCTTGTCCTTTCCTATTCTGGTACTGGTTGAATAGCCCCCATATCCATGAGGGACGTAACTTGTTTCTGAGCCTCTGCCCATTGATTTTGTGGCAGATCTGGCCAACTTTTTGGAACTGGCAAAGTATGGAAATGAAAAATGTACCCCTGGGATACTATGTTTAATACCCATTTGTCCTGGGTAATTAAGTGGCAATTTTGAGCAAGAAGTGTTAATTTCCCCCCCAAGGGGGCTGCCAAAAGAGAAGTGCTTGGTGAAGGTAAAGGGAAGTCACTGAGACTGCTTACTGTATGGTTGTGCTTTGTTTCCTCCAGATTTGGAGGTGGAGGCACCCCATTGCTTTGACCTGTAAGAACCCTGTGATTGGCATCTAGAGCCTTTTGAGCGTCTGGATTTGCCTTGAGAGGCTCTGTTAGACACAGGAAAGGACCAATATTTAGTAGCCCAGTGCCTACTGAACCTCGGTGGCTGCACTTGTAAGAAATATTTTACAGTTTGCATAGATTTAGCTTTGTCTTCCATTTTCTTTAAAACCTCTTCGGCCTTATTACCAAACAGAGCATCATGCTGTAAAGGGGCATCCAACAATTTAGCTTTAACATGATCAGGCAGATTTTGCTCCTTGAGCCAGGCATGCCTTCTAATCACAGATCCAGTAACTGCGGCCCTGCAAGAGGCCTCCAAGGAATCAAAACCACATTGCAAAGTATGCTTTCCAACCTGTTCTGCTGCATGCAATAATTCCTGTAATTCTTTATTTCCCACACAATCAGAAATAAACATCATTTTCTGTTTCAGTAAGCCCATAACATGTTGCTGATATTAAAGCATATGAAACTGGCAGTTTAAGGCCGTAATTGCCAAGGCTGCAGACGTGTAAACCTTCTTTCCCCATCTATCCAGTGCCCTGGAATCTCTATCAGATGGGTAGGATTTTTGGCTATAGAGGCTTTTACACCTTTGGGGCCCTGTGAGACTGTCTCAAGATCAGCCACAGGATTTTTGAATAGAAATTTGTGGGAGTAAGGAACCATGTAATATCTCTCTGGCTTACTAGGAGCCGGAGGTAGGGAATCAGGGGCCATGCTTGATTCCAAAAACACATCAATGTCTAACACAGGAGGTATAGCCAAAGGCCTATGCTGAGGAAGAAGGAAATCCCTAAGCCTCTTTTTTGACTGAGAAATCCTGACTCTCCCAATGAAAATGTTCCCTTAAAGTATGCAAGGTTTCACAAAAAGAATAATCCTCAGGAAGAGATGCAGATGGGATGAATTCTTCGACATCTGAATCCTCATAGGGTGGAATAGAAAATTCCTGATCAGAAGAGGAATCAGAAGAAATGGAAACTTGATCTGAAGATTCATAATCAGTGTCTTGCCTAGGTCTCTTAGCAGGGGGGGGGGGGGTTGGGAACCCCTGATCAAGATAATTAAGCCCTCAGCCATTTTGATCATCTGTTTTTTAAGCATAGGGGCCTGAGCACGTGGCTAGAGTCATTTTTTTAGCCTTAGAAGATGTTTTTGATCTTGTTTTTAAAGCTGGCACCGGTTTTATATAAAAATATTGAGGCCTGAAAACACCCTAAGCCGCCGGTGCCTGCTCAGCAGCTCTGGACCCATCCAAGGGAAGAGACATCCGCGGGTTCAATACTCTGAGAATCTTGCAGCATACCGGACTCCGCATGGGTCTCGGTAGAGGCCTGCGACTCAAAAGTAGCGGGTATCAGGGGCTGCGAAAGCACCTCACTGAGTACCGGCGACTGGCTTAGGAGAAGCTTCGCCATTGGTTTTGGACCTCAACAGTCTGTCTCTTTTTCCTTACGTTTTTTGTGAACTCTGGTAGCCTGACTTGCCAACAGACGACATTTCAGGGTAATTGAATCTGGATCCAAAATATTTTGAATCAAAAATATACAGACGCTTAAATCTAGCACAAAACAGACAGCAAGGCACGTTATGATCTGGGCCTAGGCAAGGAATACAGCACAAATGAAAATCCTTATGAGGTATTTGCTTCCCACAAGTAATGCAATCATTAACTTTTACTGACATCGGTTAGGAGCAAGAAAAAGTTTCCCCAATGGGGTACTTAGCTTAAGTTGAAAACTTCGGTTCTGAAACTCGAATGTGAAAATTTCAGGAGTCGGTCGACTGGCACTTGCGAACCGCTTCTACTTAGGGCACCGCGCGGCAAGAAAGACTGAATAAAATGGCGTCGGATGCATGTTTTATACCCCTGACGACCTGAAGTCATTGAAGAGGAGACAGCAACCGACGCAGGACCCAAGACTTTGTTACTCAGGCCGACTGAGGGAAACCTGCTAGCAGATTACCCCAAATGTAATGACTGCAACAGTGAAACACGAAGAACATCTTTGGCCTATCTGTTCTGCAGGAACTTGCTCTTTTGCACGCTCAGAGAGCAGGGAAAAGACTTGCTTTTTCGTTTCTGCCCACTGGTTTGAAGGTAGATCTGGGAACCCTTTTGGGGTTGGAATAGTGTATAAAGAAAATCTGTAACCCTGGGAGACTATGTTGAGGACCCAGCGGTCGCTGGTAATGGTGGACCAGGTGCTTGAGTGAAAGGAGAGTTTTCCCCCTAGGGTAAGTGTAGGTGGGCAGAGGAAAGGGTGGGGGAGGAGAGTCATTGTGAGTTCTTACCATGGGGGGGTGGCGGCTTAGAATCCCCCTGGTTTTGAAGTGGAGGAATTCCACTCTTTTGATCTCTGCAGTCCCTGTGGCTGTTGTCTGGGGGGAGTCTGCTTCCCCGGGGTCTGGGCTGAACTGAACTGGTGAGAGCAGGAAAGGATCAGTGCCTAGAGAGGCAATGCCCGCTGAAGCTTGGTGGCTGGACCTGTAGGAAATCCTTAACTTTCTGCATAGGAGTTAGCTGTTTCTTCCATCTTTTCTAAGACCTCCTCTGCCTTAGTGCCAAATAAGCTGCCTTTGTGCAATAATTTAGATTTAACATGGTCTGGCAAGGACGGTTCCTTAAGCCATGCATGTCTTCTAAGGACAGAACCAGTGACTGCTGTCCTGCAAGAAGCTTCTAAAGCGTCAAAACCACAGTGTAAGGTATGCTTAGTCACTTGACTTGCAGAATGCATTAACTCTTGTAACTCTTTAGATTCTGCACAAGCAGGAAAGGAAGACACTTTGTTTGAGGAGTTCCCTGGTATGTTGCTGAAATTTTAGCATATGAAACTGGCAATTTAGTGCTCTGATAGCAAAAGTAGCAGAGGTGTATACCTAATGCTAGGGAATCCCTAGCTGAGGGGGTGGGATTCTTGGCAGATGTTGCTTTAATTCCTTTGGTCCCTTGAGAAATTACCTCAGGGTCAGCAGTAGGGTTTTTGAAAAGAAATTTGTGAGAGTCAGGGACTCTAATACCGGTCAGGTTTTCTGGGTGCAGGAGTGAGGTAAACTGGACTCCAGAAAAACATCATCCACAACATCCAGGACTGGTGGAATGGCCAGGAGTCTGTGCTGTGGAAGATCCAAGAATTCTCGGAGTCTCTTTTTAGACTGAGGGTAGTTCTGACATTCCCATTGGAAATGCACCCTAAAGGTATGAAGGGTTTCCTCAAAGGAATAGTCCTCGGGTGGAGAGGCTGAAGGAATGGATTCCTCTGCATCAGAATCCCCATAAGCAGATAGGGGTTGCATGTTTTCATATACAGATGCATCAGAGTCATCAAACTCCTGTTCAGACAAAAGTACTGGGGAAAGACCTCTCTTCCTTTTAGAAGGGGTAGCTTGACTTCCCCTGATCAGTATAATAAGGTCTTCCACTATTTTAAGCTTTTGAGACTGAGGCAAGGAAGCAAGTGCCTGAGATTGGGTCGTTGGTTTCTTGGGTGTGGTTCGTACCTTGGGCCTTAGAAACTTGGTAGTTTTTGAAAGGAAGGTAGATGCAAAAGAAGTCGTTGGTTTGAGATGAGAATCTGTAGTGTGAAGTACTTCCTCGGAAGCCGGTGTCTGCTTAGCGGCTCCGGACCCATCCAAGGGAGAGACAACCACAGGATCCTTAGTCGAAGAATAGTTTTGCGGCATACCAGATTCCGAAAGGGCCTCGGTAGCGGCCTGCGAATCCACAGAAGTGGGCATCAGGGGCTGTGAAAGCACCTCACCGAGGACCGCAGAACTGACTACTAGCTTAACAGAAGCGTCGTCGGTAGGTTTGGACCTGTGCGGTCCCTGTAGGTTTGGACCTGTGCAGTGTCTGTTTTTATCCTTAGGTTTTTTTCGGAAGATCTGCTTTTGGATGGCTTACCGAAGCCATATCGGAATTAGAGGACTGTAAGCGAAAATATCTAGCTACAATAAGGGCCCGACGTATAGTTCTGACGTTAAAGTACAAAAGCGACTGCAGCAGTGAAACACGACTAACATCGTGACAACCCAGAACATGAGCTCCATAAACTGAATCATATGGTGAATATTTGTCTTAGGAATAAGCAATATTTATATTATTTTGAACAGATACAGTACTACTGTTGATTAGACAGAATTCTAATACAATAGGTACTAGTCTATCTGCCCAAGGGCATTTATAAGCCTAGCCAGTGTGTGTCTGCTTTCGCCACCCCATTGATTTAACTGATCCTCTGTCAAGCAGAGCCAATGAAGTGACCCCAGGGGTGTATTTTCTGTTACCCATCCACTCGTCAAAGTTTCTCTTGAAGAGTGTTAGTGAGGGGCTCTGCCTAATGTAGTTTGGAATTTTGTTCCAAAGCATGGGGAGTCTCTGACAGGAATCTATCCTTCCAGCATGTTCTAGTGACTGTTGTGGCGAGGTTTAGCTTACTAGAACATGTGGCTCGCAGTGACTTGGATTTCTTTAGGTGGAGCATGGCCATCAATTTTGAGTTGGACATAGCTTTGTAAGTCAGGCAGAGATCACCTCTGAGTAAGCGATATGCCACTGAGTACAGCCGGAGTTTCTTCAGTCGGGCTGCATAGGACATATGTTTGAGGCCAGTAATCCTCTTGGTGAGGTACTTTTGGGGGCTTTCCAGCTGTTGAAAGTGTCTTGTGAGGTACATCCCATGGGGCATTGTACTCTATGATGGGTGTGAGGAGTAGAGGGGCACTATAACCTCTATTTCTAGATGCGAACCCTTTAGTAATTAGATGGGCCACATAGAAGGATTTCCTAACTACTTGGGCAATATGACTGTCAAAGGAGAGATTACTGTCTACCTGGGTCCCCAGATCTCTTATTACCTCTTCTGCATTAAGGGGGCTGCCACCTATGTGGTAATTCGTGGGTGTGCCCCCCCCAACGGGATGACTATGCATTTTCTGGCATTTAGCTTGAAGCCATGACTTTGACACCAGGTGTCAGTCTCAGTAAGGCCCTTTTGGAGGATGTCCGTGTCAGCCGGAGAGTCAATTATGGCTCCCAGTTTGCAGCCATCGGCGAACTTGGTTAGCCATAGTCGTCCTGTGTTTGCCTGTACTTCTGAGAAGTATATGCCGAATAGGGGTCCCAGGACCGAGCCTTGCGGGACACCACTTGTGACTGGTTTAGAGTTGGACCTGGAGCCCACGATTCTTGCCGTGTGAGTTCAGTCTGTAAGCCAGTTGGCAACCCATCTCGTGACGTAGGGGTTTATGTTCAGGCTGGTGAGTTTTTCTGTAATACCAGAGTGGGGAATGGTGTCAAAAGCCTTGGCGAGGTCAAGGTAGGCTGCGTGAACAACCTTTCCCTCGTCTATGGCCTTGGTGACTGTCTCGAAGAAGTCAACCAGGTTTAGTAGGCATGATCTGCCCTTAAAGCTGAATTGGGTCAGGTCAAGTGTTTGGAGGTTCCCAATGTCTTTGTTAATGAGTTCCATGATGACGCGCTCCATAGCCTTGCAGACCAGGCTAGTCAGGCTTATGGGGCGATAGTTACTAGGGTCAGTTGTGGCCCCTCCTTTGAGGAGTGGAATAACCGTTTCTGTGCACCATTCTATGGGCACATAGCCTGTGGAGAGGCTGAGACTGAACAGCGTGTTTAGATGGGGGGTTAGTTCGTTCAAGACACAGCCTGGGACACGATTTGGCCACATTGACGCTGTGTTTTTGGTTTTTGAAAGGGCTGTTTGCACCTGTGTGTGTCTGATTACCGGGACACTACACTTTTCCAGTATTGTTGTAGGCCCTTTTGGGGGTGAAGTTTGCACTGAATCTATCTGCCAGGATGTTGGCAATATCAGTAGGTTCAGTATATTTTGTACTATTTTGCACTAGTTCAGTGCATATCTGCGAGTTGCCACTTAGATTCTTAGCATAGCTAAAGAAGGCTTTGTTATCTTTTGAATATTTGGCTATTTTTCTTTCGAAGTTAGCCTTGAATGATTTTATGAGGGACCTTAGCTTCTTACTGATACTGATCAGGGATGTCTTTCCTTCTTGGGATTTGCTTTTTTTCTGAACTAGTTTCCTCCTCCTATTGTATAGCATGTTTATGGCAGGGGTCCACCAGACTGGTTTCCTTCGCTTAGAGGAGTGAGTCTTGGTTTTGCTAGGGATGGCACGATCCATGCATCCTTGTAGGTGCTCACAGAGTGCAATTTTAAAGGTTTCTGCATCTTGGGAAGCATTATCCTTTAGCGTGGGGGCTGTGAAACTTACCGCCTCTGTCTTAACTAAGGTGAAGTTTGCTTTAGAAAAGTTTTTACTGTGGTTTCTTTAGTTGGGGGTGGTGGTGGGGTGTGGACATCCAGAATGATTAGTTTATGGCCTAATCTAACCAGTGACTGGTTGACCTCTGGTGTGGAACACCTGTTGCCCATGTTGGTGATGACCAGGTCCAATATGTTTTCACCTCTTCCAAGGGTGTTTACCAGCTGATCCAGGGCGTTTGAGTTGATGAATTCCAGGAAGCGCTGGGCCTGGGAGTTTGTACTCGAGTAGTTTTCCCAATTAATGGTAGGGTAATTGAAATCGCCCAATATCAGAGTGTTCGGTAGGACCTTCATGTTTTCCAGTGTCTCCAAAAAGGTGGAGTGGTGGTACTGGGTCATGGAGGGTGATCTGTAGCAGGCCACAATTTGCACTGCAGACTTGCCTGATGTACCCAAATGTGATGACTGCAACAGTGAAACAAGAAAAACATCTAGACTGGGGGGGGGGGCATCAAGATTTGATCTATCTGTGGGGAATTCCACAAGTCGACCTCTTTGCACTCCTGTCTGAACAAGCAACCTGCAAAATGATTTTCCCGGACTCCATGCAAGAACGCCTGGAAGACATGAGCCTTTTCCTTTTTTGGACAGGAATGTTTCTGTTGCCTTTCAACCTTTCAAATGTTCAGAGTATTTCTGAAGATTCAGAAGTAACCCCTCAAGATCACTGTAGTGTCAACCTTCTAACCCAGGCAACCGTGGTTCTCCATTCGTTTGGAAATGGCCAGGAGCAATTACTTCAAGCTTCCTCACAGAGTGGGTCTACTCATACAAGACCAAGAGTGTTTGAGACACTTCAACATCACCTTCAGTTGAGTGATTGGATGACAGGGTCTTCACAGCAGATTACTAGGCTATTAGCCCTAAGGCCGTTATACGTCTAGCCATGAGTTTAGCCTATGCTTAGACAAATCAGCACCCAAGGCCAGTGTCCAGCAGGGACACGGGTGGAAACCCAGGGGCATATTTTCTGTTTGCCATCCAGTTATCCAGGTTGCGCTTAAAAAGGGGTAAAGAGGTACTCAGCCTGATGTGGAGAATGAGTCTAGTTCATACATGGGAGAGTCTGAGAGACACAAATCTGTCCTGCCAACAAGTCTTGTTGATGTCACAGACCAGGTTGAGGCCGTGCATGCGGGATATTCTAGTGGAGCTTGACTTGCGGATATACAGCAGTCCCATCAAGGTGGGGTCCGTGACTGCCTTGCATGCCAGGCAGAGTTCACCTCTGAGGAGTCTGTATGAAAGAGTAGAGGGATAGGGCTTTTAGCCTGTGTATGGTAGATGTCGGAGGCCCTGGATTCTCCTGGCAAGGAACCTCTGTGGTCTCTCCAGCTGCTGCATGTGCTTTGCGAGGGACATGACAAAAGGGGAGTTGTACTCAGTAATGGGCCTTATAAGGGAAGAATATAGGGATGTTATGACCTTGTTCCTGGATGAGATACCCTTATTTATGAGGTAGGCCATGTAGAAGGCTTTCCGTACAAAGGAAGCAACATGGTGGTCAAAAGTCAGGTTGCTATCAACCTGGTTGCCCAAAACCCTCAAGACCGATTGCGTGCTCAGGACGTTATTTATGTGATAATTTGTGGGGACATCACTCTCCCCAAAGGGGATGATGATGCATTTTTTGGTATTCAGCTTGAGGCCATGTTTCTGGCACCAGTCATTTGTCTGAGTGAGACCCTCTTGGAGGTGTCCACATCACTAGGGGAAGTGACTGACAGCACACAGCTTGCAGTCATTTGCAAACTTGGTCAGTCACAGCCCACTGGTTTTGGCCTGCACCTCAGAAAAGTACATCCCAAATAACAGAGGCCCCAAAACCGAACCCTGGGATACGCCACTTGTTACGGGTCTACTGCTTGAGGTGGCTTTCCCTATTCTGGTAACATATGGATTGATGCCTAGTTGAGAGTTCATCTATTATGCCAGAGTGGGGAATAGTGTCCAAGGCTTTGTCAAGGTAGGCGATGTGCAACATCTTCCCTTTGTCCATGGCTTAGGTGACCATCTCAAAGACGCTGACCAAATTTAGCAGACATGACCTCCCCCTGGCAAAGCCAAACTGTGTGGTATCAAGTGTCTGGAAGGTGCCAATGTCCTTGTTAATGAGGTCCATAATAATCTGTTCCATAGCCTTGCAGATCAGGCTAGTTAGGCTGATGGGTCCATAACTTCCCGGATTGGTGCATGCTCCACCTCTGTATAAAGGGATGACAGTGGCTGTCCTCCACTCAGCTGGGAACAAAACCAGTACTCAGGCTTTGGTAGAATAGGGCGCCTAATGGTGCTGCAAGTTCCTGCTTGTGTTAACGTAGGATGCAGCCTAGGATGTTATTGGGTCCCATGGAGGCTGTATTTTTTGCCTTTGAGACAGCAGTGATGACCTGTTCCCTACATATAAGGGGAAGGGGGCAGGTACTGGAGATGTCCTGATTTACTGATAGGAGGGGCAGAGCGGTAAAGTTTTCACTGAATCTGCCAGCCAGCAAGTTTGCTATGTCTACAGCATTTACATATGTGGTGTTCTTGATAACCAGTTCTGAACAGATCTGGGTGCTTCCTTTGAGGTTGCAGACATATGTGAAGAAGCCCTTATGATGGTCTCTAGTAAATGTGCCCAATCTGGCCTCGTAGTTTGCTTTGGAGGATTTCACTAGTGCTCCTATTTGCTTGTTCAGGCTAAGGAGACGTTGTTTCCAATAGGGCAACTGGTCCTTCTTGGACAGTAATTTTTTTTCCCTTTTGTTACAGAGTTTATTTATTGCAGATGCCCACCAGACAGGTTTACTCTTCCTTGCGGAGAATTATTTATTTCTTTCGGGTAATTCCTGATTCCATGCATCTATATAAACGCTCATATAGTGCTTTTCTGTGAAGCTGTTTATATTATCCCTCAGGATGCTGTAATCAGCTTTGGAGAAGTTTTTAAGTCTGAGCCTAGGTAGAGGGGGGTTGTGGGAGACTGTGACTTCGAAAGTGACTGCTTTGTGGTCGGATCTTAGCAGGGAGGATGAAACTATAGGGATGCTGCAGTGGTTACTCATGTTGGTTAATACCAAAGTCCAAGATATCACCTGTTGTGGAGGTATCGACTAGCTGTTCCAAGGCATTTGCATCGACAAAAATCAAGGAATCTCTGGGCATTTATCTTCTGGTATGAGTAGTTCTTACAGTTATGTCTGGGAAGTTAAAGTCACCCAGGTTCAGGGTAAAGGGTTGAATCTTGATAGATATGAACAGGTCCAAATAGGCAGATTAGGGATCTTGAGTCAGATTTGGGGGCCAGTAGCTAGCTATGATTTGAATAGGGGTCTTGTTAATGGTTAACTGCACCTGGAGTGTCTCCTGCGTGTCATACTGTTTAACCACCTGTAGGTGTATATGTCTAATGTATATAGAAATGCCACCTCCTTTGGCTTTACTGCCCACAGCTTTGAACCAGGTTTCTGTGACTGAACAGATGTCAGCATTTTTCAGTGTTAGGAATGCTTGCAATGAGTGCAGTTTCATGTTTAGACTCCTAGCATTTAGCAGCATGACTTTAATTTGTGTTTTGTTGAAATTTTTATGTTGGTAGTTTTAACCTCATCACTTTTCCTAAAAAAAGCACTATAGGGAAGGCAAGAGCCTTTGCCAGAAGCCTGAAGCTCAGGTGAGACAGATGCAGGCCATCTCTGGCAAAGCATCGTGGTCGGTCGATCATATCTTCCCAGGCAGTCAGGTATTGGATCCCACCTGGAATAACACCAGAAACTAAGCCAATTGTTAAAGCTAATCATTTTCTGTTCGTATTGTGGCATCATTCTGGGTGACGACAGAATGCTGCTCAAGGCTAGGAACATACCTGCCTGGGACACAATCAGGGAGCTCAATCATGTCTCTCTTCATATAATCCAGAGAGGTATGTCTCAAGTCATTCATGCCAAAATGGACTATAACAGAGTCTTAACAGTACCTGTTGTTGAGAGACTTGAGTATGTGTGTGATATAGAGGACTCTGGCACCAGACAGAAAACTAACCACAACTTTCTCCTTATTCAGCCTGGTGAGGGGCACATCTGTGTGCCTCACAATGGAGTCTCCTATGACTAATATGTTGGGTTTATGGTGATGTGTTAGTGGCTGTGAGGCACAGGTGTGTGGACTGTGCGTGGTATGTGGTGTGGAGGGCTGTGGAGATTGCGTATTTTTGCCCCGGAGGTCTCCTTCATTTTCGTATGTTTATGTGGAGGAGCTCCGCTTATGTAGGTGTATGTTGTGTAGGTGTGGGCAGTGTTTGAGGTGTAGTGATTGTGTTGACAACCTTTTTGGTGCCAGATATACCGGCTTGAGGGGGAGGGGCTTGGACTCTAGGTTCCTAATGTAATTGCATCTCTCACAAATTGTGTTCCTAGGTGGTAGTAGTAGATGGTTGTCTATGTACATAAGGCAGTTGCTACACTGTCTCAGGATGCCCATATCAACCAGAATGGCAGGAGAAACTGTAGGAAGCTGTCCATCCATATTTGTCAGAATCTGAGGGAGAAAGGCTAGGGAGAGCAAAGGGGTGAGCCCAAATGCTTAAACCAAAAAAGTAAGAGCTTAGAATAACTCTTAATTTAGACAGGCTATAAATAAACAGTAATAAATGCAACAGAAAAGATGCAGTTGAATACTTTAGAGAACAGGCAGCAAGTAGCAGGAAAAAGCAAAACAAGATGAAGTAACAGTGTAGTAGGAAGAAAGAAATTACTAAAATATAAGCAGCTGAATAAAGTGTCTCTCTCTTTTTTAATAAAGTAAAAAGGGAGAGAGCAAGAACAGAAGATAATTCAAGGTTAAGGGACTAAGGGGTTTGGCCTTCCCAAATGATATCTGTATTAGGTAGAATGAGCAAAAGAGATGGGGCTGGGAAGAGTGTCCCAGCTCAAACTTACCGTAGGGGTGGGCAACTGCAAAAGCCACCAACTTTAAGAGAAAAAAATTTTCAGCACAGATCAGAAAGCAAAATTCTGCCAGCAAATATATAAATAATTCAGTCAAGCAACAATAGACAGTGCAGAACTCCACAGAGTTAAGTGCCAAAAAATATACTTAGCTCTATATTTCCTGATTGTTTGAAAAACGCTGTCAGAACACAAGGAGATTCTAGCAATGACAGAGGATGTGCAGTAGGTAGCAATGAAAGCAAGAAGGTTTGCTACTAGAAAATAATGTGTTAGCAAATGGAAAAGGTTTTCTATTCGGTACAAACAATATAAACAGCACCCATTCAGGGCTAGTTGTTCTCTGGTTTTACATTTGTGAGAGTTACTATACTGTGACCTCTCTTATTCCTTTATCAAGGTTTATTTATAGCCCATTTCGGCATGTGTACTTAGATCCCACTCTTTCAGTGTAGTCTTCTATCAAAATGTTCTTGAAAGGGGTTTTGCATACGAGGCCTCCCAGAAAACCAGTGGGTGTTCCTTGTGATCTTAATTTTGTGTTAGATTAGCTAACACCTGCACCATTTGAACCAGATAATCTGGCTGACTTGAGTCTCTTAACATGGAAAACAGTTTTACTGACAGTCCTGATCTCTTGACCTCTGCAAGAAGGGTATCTGAGGTGAAAGCTCTTATGGTAAGTAAATCCTTTCATTTTCCAAAGGGACAGGGTTTCTTTGAGAACTAATCCTCCTTTTACACCTAAAAGTGTTATCCAAGTTTTCTTTCAGCCATTCTACCCATCTCTGTTTTCTTTCCTGAACCTAAAGATGAGGGAGAAAGGACATTGCATACCCTGGATGTCCAAAGACAACTCTGGTACTATATTGACAGGACTAAATCTTTCAGATCATTTTTCATTTCTTGAGATGGCAAGAAGAGGAGACCACCTGTGTCAAACCAGACCATCTCCAAATGGTTGTCTAAGGCTGTACCTTTTTTATACTCCTCAAAACGTACAGCTGTGTACACTTACCATAAATGTAGATGTGGTGTATTCTGTTGCAGTCATCACATCTGGGTTATCTGCTTGCAGTAGCACTCAAGTCGGCCTGATTATCAAAGTCTTGGGTCCTGCGTCGGTTGCTGTCTCATCTTCCATGACATCAGGTAGTCTGGTATAAAGCATGCAGCCGACGCCATTACATCAGTTTTTCTTGCCCCAGATGTCAGGTGCTCCCATAATGGGAAGCAAATTATATATATATATATATATATATATATATATATATATATATATATATATATATACACACACACACAAGGTTACACCTCCAATAAAAAAGCAAATACACCTAAAAGCTTTAAGCATAGTAAACAAGAATAGAGGTATAGCCACTAGAAGTCAGGGGGCTGGAGGGAGGGTAACAGACTGCAACAGTGAATACACTCGAACATCTGCATTTGTGGTAAGTGTACACAACTGTATTTTGTTCTTCATGTTTCACGGTTGCAGTCATCACATTTGGGTAGATTCCCAAAGTTAATGGGAGGAGGAAATTAGATAGCATTAGGACCAGCTATAAGGCCCTGCAAGACTGCAGTGGCAAAGCCAGCTCTGGATCTAGAGAAAATTGGCAAATGGTAATTCTTGGTGAAGATATGTACAGAACTCCAGGTAGCAGCTTCTAGGATGTCCCTGGTAGGGACACCTCTGTAGATGCAGACAGTTGAATGTGGTCTTATCCACTGTGGGGTAGGTTTTCCATGGTGCTTATAGCAGAAATGAATGCAATGGCCTATCCATTTAGAAATGGTTTGCTTTGAAATGGCCTTCCCCTCTGCCCCTGCAGCAAATGCATGCAGCAGCTGTTAAGATTTCTTGAGAGGTTTAGCCCTGTCCAAGTAAAATCCAAGTTGTCTGTGCACATCTAAAGAGTTCAGTATTCGTTCCCCTTTGTTCTGTGGATTAGAAAAGAAGGTTGGCAAATGAATGGACTGATTAAGGGCCACACTGGATACCTCCTTGGGCATGGAGGGATTGATCCTGAGAGACACCGTGTCCACATGAAAGATAATGAAAGGCTCCACTGCCATGAGAGCCTGTAATTCAGACACCCTTCTTGCTGAAGTGATGGCTAAATGGTAGGCTGTTTTCCAAGAAAGGAATTTCAACTCTGCACTTGCCGCTGGCTCAAAAGGAGGTAGAGTGAGTTTTTCCAATACAAAGTTAAGGTCCCAAGCTGGAGTAGGGGCTCTCCTGTGTGGTCTTAAGTTTTGGCCCCTCTAAGGAAAGTACAGTTTTGTACCTACCATAAATGTAGATGTTCGAGTGCTAATACACCTACAGTCATAACAGATGGGTTCTCCTGCCGTCAGGCGGGTCCTCGGTCGGCCGAATTCCAAAGTCTAGGTCCGGCGTCGGTTGTCGTCGCCTCTTCCCTGACGTCAGCGTGACAGGGGTACAAAAGAACCAGCCGACGCCATTTTCTTCAGTTTTTCTTGCCCCAGATGTCAGGTGCCCCCAGAAGGAAGGCAATACATAAATTTGTGTAATAAGGCAATGCAATATAATCAAAATACAGTAGTTGCAAGCAAATACACCATAAATGAATACCCCAATCAGGTTGTATGAGGAGGCGTTCGCCAATAGGCCTGTCCCAAGAGGGGAAGGAGGGAGGGAAACCTGGACTGCAGCTGTATTAGCACTCTAACATCTACATTTATGGTAGGTTCAAAACTGTATTATGTTCATCGTGCATACAGCTGCAGTCATAACAGATGGTTAGAATCCCAAAGCTAAGAAAGGGGTGGTAGGCACTAGGTGGAACTAGGAGGAGCCAGGATGCCCTGCAAGACTGCAGTGGCAAAGCCTGCTCTAGTTTTGGAGTATAATGGTAGGTGGTAGTGCTTGGAGAAGGTATGCACAGAACTCCAAGTGGCTGCTTCCAAGATATCTTTGGTAGGAACTCCTCTGAGGAAAGCTGCAGAGGTAGCTGTGGCCCTTGTGGAGTGAGATCTGATGCCTGTAGGTACATTTTTGCCATGAAAAGAATAGCAAAATCGTATGCAGTGGGCTATCCATTTTGAGATTGTCTGTTTGGAAATTGGCTTTCCTTGAGCTCCTACAGCATAGGACACAAAGAGCTGTTCTGATTTTCTGAAAGGCTTTGTTCTGTCCAAATAATAACGCAGTTGTCTGTGCATGTCCAAGGAATGTAATAATCTCTCCCCTTTGTTTTAAGGATTAGGATAAAAGGTAGATAAGTGTATGCCCTGATTTAAAGCTACCCTGGATACCACTTTAGGCATAAAGGACGGGTCGGTTCGTAAGGAAACTCTGTCCTGATGGAAGATAAAAGGCTGCACAGCCATGAGAGCTTGTAGTTCTGAAAATCTACGAGCTGAGGTAATAGCCAGAAGGAAAGCTGTTTTCCAGGACAAATATTGCAAATCTGATGAGGCAGCTGGCTCAAAGGGAGGCAAGGTCAGTTTTTCCAGAATGAAATTGAGATCCCAAGCAGGTATTGGTTGTGTCCTTGGGGTCTTAGATTCTTAGCCCCTCTGAGGAACTGTCTTAAGAGAGGTTGAGAGAATAAGGGTGGATCAGTGTTGTATTCTGCAGAAATGGCCGAGGCATGGATTTTGATGGAGGAGAATCAAAGTCCACTGCTTAGCAGCTCAGCTAGATACTGTAGTATTTGAGGTAAATTCAGTTTTCCAGGATCCTGGCCCTTTTTCATTCCAGATACAAAACAGTTTCCATTTTGCGGAGTAAGCTTTTCTAGTTGATGGCCTTCTGGCCTCCAAATTGACATCCTGCACCTCCTTGGAGAGTAGGGTCTGTTGTGATGCTAAGGAATCTTCCATGTGGCTAGATTGAGTGTTTTTAGCTGGCTGTGAAGAGTTTTGAAGCTGTGCTGAGTCAGGAGAAGAGGCATTAGAGGCAGGGTCCATGGTGGGGAATGCATCAGGCTCCTCAGGAGTGGGTACCAGTGTTGTCTTGGCCAGTCTGGAGCAATGAGAATCATCTTTGGTCTGTCTGCTCTGGTTTTCAATAGAACTTTGGGCAGCAGAGAAAGAGGTGGGAAGGCATAAACTGTCATTGATGTCCAACTGAAAGAGAGAGCGTCCACTCTCCAGGCCTTTGGATGGAAAATCCTTGAACAGAATTTTGTCAATTGGTGATTTTTGTGGGAGGCAAAGAGATCTATGTCTGGCCTTCCCCATGCTTGGATTATTTCTGTAAAAACTTTGGATGCAACTTCCATTCGTGTGGATCTGTCATATTTCTGCTTAGGTTGTCTGTCAGAGTGTTTTCCTTGCCTGGCAAGTACTGTGCTTGTAGTTCGATTTGTAAGTCCATGGCCATGTTCCAAAGTGACATGGCCAGTCTGCATAGGGGGTATGAATGTGTTCCTCCCTGTTTATGTACCACATAACTGTGGTGTTGTCCGTTCTTATCAATAGTTGACCTGGTTGCAGAAGGTCTTTGAAAGCTATAATAGCATTTATTACTGCTAGCATTTCCTTTTGATTGATGTGAAGGTGCTTTTCTTTTTGGGACCATTTGCCCTGAATGCACCGATCTGTCATGTGCGCCCCCCAGGCGTAGTCCGAGGCGCCTGTTGTGATGACTTGATTTGCTTGAGGCTTGCTGAATGGAAGACCTGTGTTTGTTTGGCATGCTTGAGCCCACCACAGAAATTCCTTTTGTAGACATGGAATTAGTGGTATTATTGTTTCCAAACTGTGGCTGTGTTGAGACCATAGGTTTTTCAGGTACCATTGAAGTTTCCTCATATGCAGCTTTGCACATGGGATTAGTAAGATGCAAGATGCCATAAATCCCAGAGCCTGCAGGATTTTCCTTGCAGTCAGCCTGGTGCAATTTGCTAGTGCTCTGAAGTATTGAGTTAGTTGCCCCTGCTTCTCTGGCGTGAGGTAGGCCATCTGGGTGTTTGTGTCCAAGTTGGCACCCAGGAAAATTATCTTCCGAGAGGGTATTAGCCTTGATTTCTCTTTGTTGACTGTGTATCCCAGAGAGTTTAACAACATTATTACATAAGCCAGATGTTTCAGAAGAATGTGCTTGCTGTCCGCTTTGATCAGGCAGTCGTCCAAATAGGGGTATATTTGTATCCCTTGAAGTCTGCAGTAGGCAATTACTGATGCCAGGCATTTCGTGAATACTCTGGGTGCAGTAGATAAGCCAAAAGGCAATACAGAGAATTGATAATGAGTTAAACCTGCAAGAAATCTGAGGTATCTTCTGCAATTTTGTCTGATTGGGACATGCAGGTATGCCTCCTTGAGGTCCAATGTTACCAGCCAAGACTCCTTGCCCAGCATGGGAAGAAGCTGCTGTAGAGTGAGCATCTTGAATTTTGGTACGAGTAGAAATGTGTTTAGGATGGATAGGTCCAAAATAGGTCTCCAATCTTTTCCCTTCCTTGGTACCAGGAATAGTCCGGAATAAAAACCTTGACCTTGTTCGTGCGTCAGTACCTCTTGAATAGCTTTCATGTCTATGAGATCTGTAATTTGCCTTTGCGCCTCTGCCCTTTGATTGTGTGGCAGGTTTGGCATGCCTCTCATTTTTGGAAGGGTGTGAAAATGGAATCTGTAGCCTCTGTTTATAATGTCCAGGATCCATTTGTCTTTTGTGACAATATGCCAAGTTTTTGAAAATAATGCCAGTTTTCCTCCTAAGGGGGCTGCCATTTGAGTCTTTGCTTGGCATGCAAAGGGGAAAGTCATTGGGCTTGCTTTCTGAATGATTGCGAGTTATCCTCACAACCTCTTTGTGTAGGAGCTTGCCATTGTCTGCCTCTAAACGATCCTTGGGATTGTCCTCTGCCCCTCGGGTGCCTGTATCTACCTCTTTGGTGTCTGTCCGTGGCTGGAAAGGACCAATTTTTGGAAGGCCAATTTCTACTGAAACGTGGGGGTTGTACCTGTAGAAAATCTTTCACAGTTTGCATTGATTTAGCCATTTCCTCCATTTTCCTTAATACCTCCTCAGCATTAGCACCAAATAATACATCCTTTTGTAGAGGGGCATCTAGTAATTTAGCTTTGACATGATCAAGCAAGGTTTGTTCTTTGAGCCAGGCATGTCTACGTATAACTGATCCTGTAACAGCAGCTCTACACGAGGCCTCTAGAGCATCAAAACCACATTGTAAGGTATGCTTACCCACTTGTTCTGCACTATGCATCAAATCCTGCAACTCCTTCAAGTCTGGTTGTTCAGGTTGTGACATTTTACTTTTCAATTGTGATAACAAAAACTGTTGGTATTTTAGCATATGGAACTGACAGTTTAAGGCCCTCATGGTTAAGGTAGCAGAGGTATATACCTTTTTTCCCCCACCTTTCTAAGGATCTGGAATCTCTCTCGGAAGGTAATGGATTTTTAGCAGTGGAGGCCTTAATTCCCTTGGGGCCCTGTGAGATGGTTTCTGAGTCAGCAGCATGGCTTTTGTGTAGAAATTGGTGTGAGTCAGGAACCCTGTAGTACCTGTCAGGCTTGACTGGGGCTGGAGGCAGACAATCCGGGTTAAGGCAGGCCTCCGAGTAAACATCATCTAGGATGTCCAAGACAGGAGGTATAGCCAAAGGCCTGTGCTGAGGGTAGCAAGAGAAATTCCCTAAGCCTTTTCTTGGAATCTGAATAATCTTGGCCTTCCCAAAGGAAGTGTTCCCTTAAGGTATGCAAAGTTTCCCCAAATGAGTAATCCTCTGGGGGGGATACATAAGGAATGGACTCCTCTGCATCAGACTCTTCAAAAGGGGAGTAAGAATGTTCCTGATCATCGGAGTGCTCTGAAATAATGGAGCCCTGATCAGAGGAGGGGGATTCTTCCTCCACTCTGGGCCTTTTGTCCGGTGGGGGTTGAGAACCCCTGATAAGAGTAATTAAATCCTCAGCCATTTTAAGCATCTGTTTTTTAGGCATGGGGCCTGGAGATGGGCCCTGTGTAGCTTGTCTCTTAGAATGCATGGCTGCTTTAGACTTAGTGAAAGCCTTGATGGAAAAAGAAGAGGAAGGTCTGAAGACACCTTGAGTGGAGGTAGACCTGTCCACATTTTGAGGATCAACGCCAAGAGTGGCTTCGGTAGCTGTAGTCGGGGTGTGGGCCGAGGAGCCTGCGACCTCGGGCACAGGAGACACCACCAATAAAGTGTCGTTGGTAGTCAGGGGCTGCGTATGCGCCTTGCTGAGAACCGGACCATGTGTAGTCGGCTTTGGCGTGGTGTCTGTAGAGGCCGCGGACCTCATGTGTCGGTCCATATCTTTGCATTTTTTAGACAAAACTGGAGTCGGAGTATCCGATGACATAATATAGTTAAATGTTTTTCCAAAAAAATGCTGGGCTTAACTCACCGATGCTTAATGGTGCGTTTGTTGAATGTAGCACAAAAGTGACAGACCGAGACGTCGTGGTCTGGGCCTAAACAAGGTATACAGAGGGAATGGAAATCCTTATGCGGTATTTGCTTCCCACATGAAATACAATTATTAACTTTGTCTGACATCGGTCTGAGGCAAGAAAAGTTCCCCCAACGGGGTACTTAGCTTTCAAGAAGACTTCGGTTTCAAAATTTTCGTAATTTCAGGAGATGGCCGACCGGCACATGCAAACTGCTTCTGCTTCGGGCACCGCGCGGCAAGAAAGACTGGAGAAAATGGCGTCGGCTGGTTCTTTTGTACCACTGTCGCGCTGATGTCAGGGAAGAGGCGACGACAACCAACGCCGGACCTAGACTTTGGAATTCGGCCGACCGAGGACCCGCCTGACGGCAGGAGAATCCATCTGTTATGACTGCAGCTGTATGCACGATTAACATCTGCTTCAGCAGTGGATGAGAGAAGAGGTGTGGCTCTGTGTTGTAATGAGCTGAAATGGCTGAGGCATGAATTTTGATGGAGGAAAAGGAAAGGCCCTTGTGAAGCATCTCAGTTAAGTATTGAATAATATGAGGTAAATTGAGCACTGTTGTGGCCATTCCCTGAGTTTGGTTCCAGGAACAGAATCTTTTCCTTTTTTCAGCATAGGATTTTCTAGTACTAGGCCTCCTTGCTTCCAGAATGACATCCAACACTTGCTTACTGAGGGATGGTAACGGAGAGATCAAGTAATTAGCCAGGCTGCCAGTTTAAGGGTTTGAAGCTGTGGGTGCAGATTCTGGCCCTCCTGCTGGGACAGCAGGGCAGGGGTCTGAGGCAGGTGCAATGGTGCCAGCAGTAACACTGCGCAAAAGGGGGTAACAGTGTTTGCGTGGCCAGCCTGGTGCAATCAGTATCAGTACCTTGGAAAGGAGAGGCAGAGAGGGAAAGGCATAAACTGATAGGTTTTTCCAGGTGAAGGACAGGGCATCCACTTTCCAAGCTTGTTTGTTGGGAGTCCTTGTGCAGAATTTGTCCCATTGACAGTTCTGGGGGGGGGGGGGCAAACAGGTCAATCTCTGGGCTCCCCCATTTGTTTCTCAACATGTTGAATATAGTACAGTTTTGTACCTACCATAAATGTAGATGTTAGAGTGTTCACCCTGCTGCAGTCATCACACTTGGGTTATCCTGCTGTCAGGCGGTCCCGCAGTCAGCCTGAGTTCCAAAGTCTTGGTCCGGCGTCGGCTGCTGTCGCTTCTTCACTGACGTCAGTGCACATGGGGTATATAAGAGGCATCAGATGCCATTTTCTTCAGTTTTTCTTGCCCCAGATACAAAACTGTACTATGTTCATCGTGTTACCCTGCTGCAGCCATCACACTAGGGTTGAATCCCAAAGCTAAGGATGGGTGGTGGAGTTAAACAGGGTTAGAAGAAGCTAGTAGGCCCTGCAAAACTGCAGTGGCAAAACCAGCTCTAGTCTTAGAATATAGAGATAAGTGATAGTGTTTGGTGAAGGTATGCACTGGAGTCTTTGCAGCTTCCAGAATATCCTTGGTTGGCAGCCCCCCCCCCCCCGAGAAAGGCTGCTGATGTAGCTGTAGCCCTGGTGGAGTGGGACCTAATGTTAGCAGGTACCGGTTTCCCATGATGCGTGTAGCAGAAACGTATGCAATGTCCTATCCATTTTGAAATGGTCTGTTTTGAGATAGCTTTTCCTTGTGATCCTGCAGCATAGACTACAAAGAGCTGGTCAGATTTTCTGAAAGCCTTAGTTTTATCCAAGTAGTAACGTAATTGCCTGTGAATGTCCAAAGAGTGCAGGAGTCTTTCTCCTTTGTTCTGGGGATTTGGGAATAAGGTGGGCAAATGAATGGTTTGGTTTAGGGCCACACTGGATACCACTTTTGGCATAAAGGAAGGGTTAGTTCGTAGAGAGACTGTCTTGATGAAAAATGAGGAAAGGCTCTACTGCCATTAGTGCCTGTAGCTCTGAGACTCTTCTAGCTGAAGTTATTGCTAGTAGCAGGGCAGTTTTCCATGAAATAAATTTTAAATCAGCTGAAAAAGCTGGTTCAAAGGGCGGCAGTGTAAGCTTTTCCAGAACAAAGTTGAGATCCCAAGTAGGTGCTGGTGGTCTCCTGGACAGTCTTATGTTCTTAGCCCCTCTGAGGCACTGTCTTAAGAGTGGATGTGAAAATAAAGGAGGATCCGTGTTGTAATGAGCTGAAATTGCTGAGGCGTGGATCTTAATAGATTAAAAGGAAAGTCCTTTGTGCAACATCTCAGTTAAATATTGTAGAATCTGAAGAATGTTTGGATCAAGGGGATTTTGGCCTTTAGCTTGGTTCCAGGCACAAAATCTTTTCCATTTGTCTGAATAGGTTTTCCTGGTGCTGGGCCTCCTGGCCTCCAGAATGACATCCATAACAGATTTGGATAGAGGTGTTGGCTGGTTGTTTAGGTAATCTGCCATGTAGCCAGGTTTAAAGTCTTGAGCTGGCTGTGTAGAATCTGATTGTCTCGCTGGGTGAGCAGGTGAGGAATTTGTGGTAAAATCCATGGTGGGCCGTGGGCCATGTTCCTTAGAACTGGATACCAGTGCTGGTGTGGCCAGTCTGGTGCAATGAGTATCATTTGTGGCCTCTCTAATCTGGCTTTCAGCAGTACATTTGCTAGAAGAGGCAGTGGAGGAAAGGCATACACTGTTAATGTTTTCCAACTGAATGAGAGGGCGTCCACTTTCCAAGCTTGTGGATGGAATGTCCTTGTGCAAAATTTCTGAAGTTGGTAGTTTTGGGGGTTGGCAAACAGATCTATGTCTGGGCGTCCCCATTTTTGAGTCATCATTGCAAATACTTGTGGATCTAGTTTCCACTCGTGGGGATCCATGATGTTTCTGCTTAGGTCGTCTGCCAATGTGTTTTTTTTCCTGGCAGGAACTGTGCTTGTAATTGAACCTGGTAAGACAGTGCAGTGTTCCACAAGATCATTGCTTGCCTGCATAGAGGGTAGGAATGTGTGCCCCCTTGCTTATGTACCACATTACTGTGGTATTGTCCATCTTTATTATTAGTTGTCCTGGGTGTAAGAGGTCCTTGAAAGCTGTTAGGGCATTCTGTACTGCTAGCATTTCTTTTTGATTGATATGCAGATGCCTTTGATCTGTAGTCCATTTGCCCTGAATGCACTGTCCTGCCATGTGTGCTCCCCAGGGATAGTCTGATGCATCTGTTGTCATAGTTTGCCTGGCTGTGGGTAAGGTGAAAGGCTGACCCTTGTTGAGGTGACATGCCTGTGCCCACCATAGAAACTCCTGTTGAAGGCAGGGAATGAGTGGTATCATTGTTTCCAAGCTGTGGCTGTGCTGAGTCCATACGCTTTTCAGGTACCATTGTAATTTCCTCATATGCAGTTTTGCAAATGGTATTAGTAGTATGCAAGATGCCATGAATCCCAAGGCCTGCAGAATTTTTCTTGCAGGGAGTTGGGTCTTTGTTACCATTGTTTTGAAGTATTGAGTCAGCTGTTGTTGCTTGTCTGGCATGAGATAAGCCATCTGGGCCGTTGTATTTAAGCTGGCACCCAGGAATATTATGTTTTGTGAGGGCACTAGTTTTGATTTCTTTTCGTTTACTGTGTACCCTAGGCAACTTAGCAGGTGTTTGACAAATGCCAGATGCTTTAAAAGAATGTCCTTGCTTTCTGCTTAACTAAGGCAGTCGTCCAGGTATGGGTATATTTGAACTCCTCTGTCTGCAGTGTGCAATTACTGGTGCCAGGCATTTTGTGAAGACCCTGGGCGCAGTAGATAAGCCAAAGGGCAGTGCAGAGAATTGATACTGGGTTGAACCTGCAATGAACCGGAGGTATCTTCTGCAATTTTGTCTGATAGGGACATGCAGGTATGCCTCCTTGAGGTCCGTTACTAGCCAAGCATTCTTGCCCAGCATGGGAAGAAGCTGCTGTAGTGTTAGCAGCTTGAATTTTGGTACTTGTAGATAGGTGTTCAGAAGTGAAAGATCCAGAATGGGTCTCCATGCTTTGTCTTTTCTTGGGACTAGAAAGAGTCTTGAGTAAAATCCTTGTCCTTGCTCCTGTGTAGGTACCTGTTGAATGCCTCTCATGTCCATGAGAGCTGTAATTTGTTTTTGTGCCTCTGGCCATTGATTTGGTGGCAGGTTTGGCATTCCTTTTATCCTTGGCAAGGTTCATAGGTTTATACTAGGCTATCTGCCCGAGGGCATTTACAAGCCTAGCCCATAGTTTTGTGGCTTACGCCACCCCTTTAGTTTGGAGAAACTATGCCCATTATTTTGCAGTGCCTCTGTTGAGCAGAGACACTGAGGTAATCCCTGGGGTATATCTGCGATCTCCCATCCATTGGTCAAGATTCCTCTTGAACAAAGCCAGCGAGGTGCTCTGCCTCACATATACTGGGATTTTGTTCCACAGCATAGGGAGTCTTTGGGTGATGAATCTATCCCTCCAGCACGTCCTATTAATAGCTGTGTCTAGGTTTAGGTCTCCTGCCCTTGTGGCTCTAAGAGATTTCGATTTTTGAGGTGAAGCATGTTCATCAAATCTGGGTTTGACATGGCCTTGTATGTCAGGCACAGGTTACCTCTGAGCAGGCGGTAAGCGACTGAATAGAGCTGGAGTTCTTTCAGCCGGGCAGCATAAGACATATCTTTGAGACCTTTTATCCTTTTGGTGAGGAACTTTTGGGGCCTCTCCAGCTGCTGCAAGTGTCGGGTCAGATACATTCCGAATGGGGCATTGTACTCAATCATTGGTCTGATGAGTGATGAGTACAGGGAGACTATGACCTCCCTTGATCTAGATGTGAATCCCTTCATGATCAGGTGGGCAATGTAGAAGGTCTTCCTATGTATGAAAATGGAATCTGTATCCTTGTGAGACAATGTTTAGGACCCATTTGTCTTTTGTGATTATGTGCCAGTTGTCTGCAAAAAGTGCTAATTTTCCTCCCAAGGGAGCTGCAAGAGAGATTTGCTTGGTAGTTTGAGGATTGAGTCATTGTGTTTGCCTTCTGCTAGCTTGGGGCCTGTCTTCTCCTCCTTTCTGGGTAGCAGTACCCCACTGGCGAGGTTTGTAAGGGCCTTGTGACTGACCTCTGCCTCTTGGGCGTCTGTATTTGCCCTCTGCGATCTGTCCGAAGCTGGAAAGGACCAGTTTTTTTGTTGGCCAATTTCTGCTGAAACGAGGGGGTTGTACCTGTAAAAAAATTGACAGTCTGCATAGACTTTGCCTTATCCTCCATTCTCTTTAAAACCTATTCTGCTTTGACACCAAATACATCCTGCTGTAAAGGTGCATCCAATAATTTTGCTTTAACATGATCAGGTAGCATTTGTTTTTTTAATCAAGCATGTCTACGTATCACAGAGCCAGTAACAGCTGCTCTACAGGAAGCTTCCAATGAATCAAATCCACATTGTAAAGTATGCTTGCCCACCTGTTCAGCTGCATGCAACAGATCCTGCATTTCCTTGAATTCAGACTGTTCAGAATGTGTGCTCATTTTTTGTTTTAATTGAGACATTAGGAATTGCTGATATTTCAGCATGTGAAACTGACAATTGAATGCTCTCATAGCCAGAGTAGCTGAGGTGTATATCTTTTTACCCCATCTATCTAGGGCTCTGGAATCCCTTTCTGAGGGTACAGGATTTTTAGACATAGAAGCTTTAGCCCCTTTGGGACCCTGGGAAATTGTTTCTAGGTCAGACACAGGGCTTTTATAAAGGAATGTGTGTGAGTCAGGTACTCTCTGTAGTACCTGTTTGGTTTGGCTGGAGCAGGAGGTAGAGAGTCTGGATTTAGACTAGACTCAAAGTAAACATCATCCACATGTCTAAAACTGGAGGGATAGCAAGTGGTCTGTGCTGGGGTAGTAAAAGGAACTCTCGGAGCCTTTTCTTAGAATCAGAGTAGTCCTGGCCCTCCCAGGGGAAATGTTCCCTCATGGCATGTAAAGTTTCCCCAAAGGAATAGTCTTCAGGGGGAGATGCTGAGGGAATAGATTCTTCAGCATCAGAGTCTTCACAAGGGGGAAAAGTGTAATCCTGATCCTCAGAAGAATCTGAGGAAATTGAAACCTGGTCAGAGGAAGCATAATCCTCCTCTTGTCTTGGTCTTTTATCTGGAGGGGATGGGAACCCCTGATTAGGGTAATCAAATCTTCAGCCATCTTAAGCATCTGTTTCTTAGGCATGGGGCCTTGAACTGTAGACTGATGTACAGTCTTTTTTGGCTTTAATGGAGTTTTTAGCTTAGCATAAGATTTAATGGTGAGTGTAGTCTGTCTGAAGACACCTTCTGCAACCGAAGGTGTTTCTGCTGCACCGGGATCTCCTCCTGCTCCAGTGTCAGAAGGGCCTAATGAAGATGGCTGTGACGGCCTAGTACACTCCGCTTGAGAATCCGCAGCTGTCTGGGGTTCCAATTCTGCGGTCATCCGTGGCTGAGTAGGCGCCTCACTGAAAACCTAAGAACCGATGACAGGCCCAGCAGAGGCCTCAGAATCTGGCTTGTTCCTAGGCTGCCTGTCCTTATCCTTGCGTTTTTTATGTATGTCGGTCGTCGGCTGATCCGACTGCATGATATAATTAAATTTCCTACCAAAGTAATGTCGTGCGAAGTCAAAACAGCATTTGATAGTTCGTTTATTAAACCTAGCACAAAACCGACAACCTGTGACGTCGTGGTCTGGGCCTAGGCAAGGAATACAATAAGAATGGAAGTCCTTATGAGGTATTTGCTTCCCACAAGAAATGCAATTGTTAACTTTTTCGGACATCGGACTGAGGCAAGAAAAGGTTCCCCAATGGGGTACTTAGCTTTTTTGAAGACTTCGGACTGAAATTCGATTCGAAAATCTCAGATGTCGGCCGACCGGCACTTGCGAACTGCTTCTGCTTCGGGCACCGCGTGGCAAGAAAGACTGAAGAAAATGGCATTGGATGCCTCTTATATACCCCTGGCGCACTGACGTCAGGGAAGAAGCGACAGCAACCAACGCCAGACCAAGACTTTGGAACTCAGGCCGATTGCGGGACCGCCTGACGGCAGGATAACCCAAGTGTGATGACTGCAGCAGGGTAACACGATGAACATCTTTGGTTCCAGTTTCCACTCGTTTGGGTCCATGAGATTTCTGCTTAGTTCGTCTGCCAGTGTATTTAGCTTTCCTGGCAGGAATTGAACCTGTAGGTGCACTTGGTAGCTCAAGGCTGTGTTCCACAGAGCCATGGCTAGTCTGCAGAGAGGGTACGAGTGGGTTTCCCCCTGTCTATGTACCACATAACAGTGGTGTTGTCCGTCTTTACCACTAATTGTCCTGGAAGAAGGTTGTTCTTGAAGGCTGTCAGAGCATTCTGTACAGCTAACATTTCTTTTTGATTGATACACAGGTGCATTTGACTTGGGTTCCATTTGCCCTGAATGCACTTCCCTGCCAGGTGAGCCCCCCATGCATAATCTGATGAGTCTGTTAGGGTCTGGGCGGCAGGGGGTAGAGTGAATGGAGTGAATGGCAGTCCCTTGTTTAGGTGGCAGGCCTCTGCCCACCAAAGGAACTCCTTCTATAGACAAGGTATGATAGGAATCATTGCTTCTAGATCCTGAGAATGTTGACACCACAGGCTTTTTAGATACCATTGTAGTTTCCTGATGTGCAGTCTTGCATATGGAATTAGGAGAATGCAAGAGGCCATGAACACTAGGGCTTGCAGTATTTACCCTGCAGATACCTGGGTCTTTGTGGCCAGTAGTTTGACGTAGGCTGTCAAATGAATTTGTTTCTCTGGCATGAGGAAAGCCATCCGGGAAGTTGTGTTCAAGCTTGCTCCCAGGAATACAATTTGTTGGCAGGGTACAAGATGTGATTTCTTTTAGTTTATGGTGTATTCCAGAGAAGTTAGCAACTGCTGCACAAACGCCAGATGATTCAATAGTATGTCCTGGCTTTGTGCCTGAATTAGACAATCGTTCACGTATGGGTATATTTGAATATTTCTTTGCCTGCAAAATGCAATGACTGGAGCTAGGCACTTTGTGAATACCCTGGGTGCAGTAGATAAGCCAAAGGGCAGTGCAGAGAACTGACGGTGCATGTAGCCTGCTTTGAAGCGTAGATATCTTCTGTAAGATTCCTTTACTGGGATGTGCAGGTAGGCTTCCTTTAAATCCTGTGTTGCTAACCAGGCATCCTTGCCTAGCATAGTAAGCAGCTGGTGAAGAGTTAACATCTTGAATTTTGGGATCACCAAAAATGTGTTTAGGATCGAGAGGTCCAGGACAGGACGCCAAGAGTGGTCTTTTCTGGGAACCAGGAAAAGTCTTTAGTAGAAACCTTGTCCCCTTTCCTCTTCTGGGACAGGTTGAATAGCCCTACTACTTAAGAGAGAGAGAACTTGTTTTTGAGCCTCTGCCCACTGATTTGGGGGTAGATCTGGCAAACCGTGTGGGGTTGGGTAAGGAGTGGAAGTGGAATCTGTATCCTTGGGAAACTATATTTAAAAAACATTTGTCCTGGGTAATGAGTTCCCAGTTTTTTGCCTGCAGGGAAATCTTTTCCCCCTAAAGGAACAGTCAGTTGTACAGGGCATGGAAAATTTAAAGTTTAAGTCATTGAGGCAGTTTACCATAGGGGGAGTATTACCACTCCCTGCTTTGGAAATGGGAGCCCCCCCCACTGCTTAGTCCTGGTAGTACCTTGAGACTGAAGCCTGGGTGTTCTGCTGGTTCTGGGTTTGGACTGAGAAGGCCTGGAAGTGGCAGGTAAGGACCAATTTTTAGGGAGCCAATGCCTACTAAATCTGGGAGGCTGTACTTGCAGGAAATCTAACAGTTTGCATAGATTTAGCTTTTTTAAGTACTACTTCTGCTTTGTTGCCAAACAGGCGGTCTTGGTTTAAGGGAGCATCCAGCAATTTAGCTTTAACATAATCTGGCAAAGATTGCTCCTTAAGCCAAGCATGCCTTACAAGTACAGACCCCAGTGACTTCAGCCCTGCAAGATGCCTCTAGTGAATCAAAACCACATTGCAAAGTATGTTTTCCAACTTGTTCAGCAGAATGCATTAAATCCTGTAAATCTTTATTTTCAGCACAGTCAGGAATCAACATCATTTTCTGTTTAAGCAATCCAATAATATGCTGCTTGCTGATACTTTAACATATGAAACTGGCAGTTTAAGGCCCTAATGGCCAAGGTTGCAGAAGTGTATACCTTCTTACCCCATCTATCCAGCGCCCTGTACTCTCTATCAGAGGGGGTAGGATATTTGGCAGTAGTAGCCTTAAAGCCCTTGGGTCCCTGTGAAATTGTCTCAGAATCCACGGTAGGATTTTTAAAAAGGAACTTGTGAGAGTCAGGAATCCTGTAATATCTATCAGGTTTTCTGAGAGCAGGAGGTACAGAGTCAGGGGCCAAGCTAGATTCCGAAAAGGCATCATCAACAATGTCCAGTACAGGGGGAGGGAGCTAAAGGCCTGTGTTGGGGCAGGAGTAAGAAATCCCCAAGCGTCTTTTTAGAGTCAGAGTAATCCTGGCTTTCCCAGCGGAAATGCTCACCAAGAGTATGCAAGGTTTCACCAAAAGAGAAATCCTCTGGAGGGGAAGCAGAGGGAAGAGTCCTCTGCATCAGAATCCTCATATTAAGATCAGGGTAAATCCTGGTCATCAGAGGAAAACAGAAATTTCAGAATCCTGATCAGAAGAATCATAAGTAAACTCAGTCCTAGGTCTCTTTGAGGGGGAAGGTTGGCTTCCCCTGATTAAAGTAATCAGGTCTTCAGCCATTCTTTGTTTTTTAGGCATAGAGGCCTGACCATGCGAACTGGGTGTCAGTTTTCTAGGCATGGATCGAGTTTTATGCCTTGAAGAAGATGGCATTGGTTTAATATGCAAGTCGGTAGGCCTGAATACACCCTCGGAAGCCTGTGCCTGCACAGCGGCTCCAGACCCATCCAAAGTAAAGATATCCACAGGTTCCACAGTTGAAGCATCTCGCAGCATACCCGACTCAGAATGGGTATCAGTAGAGGCCTGCAAATTTGAAGTAGCGGGCATCAGGGGCTGCGAAAGCACCTCACTGAGTACCTGTTGACTAGCTTAGGAGAAGCGTCATCGGCAGCTTTGGACCTATGCAGTCTGTGTCTGTCTTTATCTTTGCATTTTTTCGGAATATTGGTTGTTGGGTGGCTTACCGAAGCCATACCCTGGTAATTGAACGGAGTACCAAAATATTTAGAAGCTTAAATATACAGACGACAAATAGTTTGGTATATAAATAAGGCACAAAACTGACAGCGAAGTACGTCATGGTTAGGGCCTAGGCAACGAATACAGTACGAATGAAAATCTTTGAGGTATTTGCTTTCCACAAGAAATACAATTATTGACTTTTACTGACATCGGTTTAGAGCAAGAAAAAGCTTCCTCAATGGGGTACTTAGCTTAGTTGAAGACTTCGGTTCCGAAAATTGAAAATTTCAGGAGTCGGCCGACCGGCACTTGCGAACTGCTTCTGCTTCAGGAACTGCACAGCAAGAAAGACTGATGTAAAGGCGTCGGCTGCATGCTTTATACCCCAGACTACCTGACGTCTTAGAAGGTGAGACAGCAACCGACGCAGGACCCAAGACTTTGATAATCAGGCCGACTGAGGGCTACTGCAAGCAGATAACCCAAAATGTGATGACTGCAACAGTGAAACACAAAAAACAACAAATCTCTTCCAGGCAGGATCAAGGCCCAAAATTAAACTAGGGGCTTGGCTTCGTCTATGGCTTTTTGGAAAGGGGTTGGATTTTAGAAGCTGTTAAATGGCCCTCTACATATTTTTACAAAGCATTAAAAGCTTGATTCCTTTTCTAGGTCTAAATCAAGCTTTGCTAGGAACATTCTCCAGGGGCTACACCTCCAATTTAGCTATGGCAATGCACTCGTATAGTATGGCTACTTGTAGCAATCAATGTGAAGAGCCATAGTTAAGTTATGTAAGTTGAACTTACTATTTTAGTAGATGATCAAATGATTACTGCCTTAGTAGAATGCTCCCTCCTTCTATCCCATTTTTTTTTTTTTAATGCCATGGTGTGGACATACATTTCTTTGTTGTTCTAGCATTGTCACTTTAGAGCTCAGCCTCCTCGTTTCTGATGGCAGGTAAGCTATGGAAGGCTTTGCACCCAAACTTGTCTTTTGGTCAGCTCGGCTTGAGCTGCTTCACGGTTTGGATGCTTAGGATTGCCCAGAAGCTTTGGAGGCTGGCCAGCTGTTGTATACTTGCCAGAGTAGGACCCATACAGCTAGGGCTACTGCAGGAGTGATCATTTGAACATCTATTGTTATGTTAAGTCTAACTTACACAATTGTTTCTCCAGATAGGTTTATTGTCATGTTCATCAACTGGTGCAAAAGCTGGACTGCTGTTCAGCTTCCTAAATGCATTTCATCTTGCCTTACAAATTTGTCTGCATGTTGATAGGGCAGAAGTGGAGGCAGTGAGAAATTGTTGTTTTCACGAGTTTAGGAAGATCTCTGCAGATTGTGATTCCAGACTTGAAATTTAAAAGGCTCGTTCTCTGAAAGAAAGCAGTCAGACTTGGATAAACTTAAAAAGGCAAACATGGTCAAAAAAGGTCTGTACAGCTAAGCCATTTTTACAGTAATAACATATAGAGCTAGACTGTAGGACTGTGTGATGGAAAAATCAATACTTTTGAGCTGTAGTGCTGGAGAGAACTTTTGAGAATGTACGAACTGCAGAGGCTTCTGAGCTTCCAAAACAACGCAAGTTGCCTTTTTTATTTGCTTATTTATACTATTTACTGCATTTTTTATTTCCTGACGCTTACTTTAGTACTGTATTTATTATACCGTGTACTAATCTACACTGTTGTACTGCAACTGTCTGCCTTACTGTGTCTGTTAAATTGTATTGCTGTTTTCACCTTTTACTAAGCTTTATTTTTTTTTTTTTTTGCTATTTTCACTAAGTTTTTGCTGAGGTTTTTTTCACTGTTGCAAAGCAATCTGTTCTGCTTGTTCTGGTTTTCCTGCCAAGCAGTGTTTATAATAACTGATTTGGTAGCTGTTTAAAACATTTAGAGTCTCCTTACTGATTTTATGTTGTTGTAGACATTTTTTTTAGTCTCACTGCTATTTTTCCTCTGTGTTAAACATTTTCTAGTGGTTCTCAGTGAAACTACGGTAGCTAGTAGCTGTAGTACAGTCCAGACACAGGTTTGCTGCATCTGGGTCTGTCTATAGTGGCTGTTCTGAGCATTTTCCAGGCCATCTTGGATTGGAAGGGGCCTTTCTGCACTCTAGTGAGAGGATTGTGTTTATTGGAACCTGTCTGGCCTCTGGTGGTTGGTCTAGGGCTTGGAATAAGCATATTCATTGGTCCTTTTGAATTGTTTCCAAGTTTTTAGTTTCTGGTATTTAAGCCTTGCATTTGAGCAGTTTGATGCTTGTTTGCTCGTTGCACATTGTGCACTTCTGCACAATTGTGCGCCACAGCTGGACAGATCAATTCAACAGTTTTTCCCTTAGTTACAGCTGTGCCACATTAGTGCAGCCCTCATCCTTAGTACTTTCCCAGTCAAAGAAATACTACTAATCAGCTGAAACCTATTAAATAACACAAAAAAAGACCAGGCAGAAATAATCATCCACTGAGCTCCTCCTTGATCGATCCTGAAAAGCCCCCCCTAGTGACAGCCTTCAAACTAGCATTATGGACATTTTAACCACCATTGTTGACTTGGGTCTCTTGAGGCAGTGTAGCAATTGTCTCATGTACACCAACAACCCTCTACTAATAACCCACTCTAGTACAGAGTGAGAGATGCATCTACATCAAGAATCTTGAATCCATACTCTTTCACACTCAAAAAGTACAGTTTTGTACCTACCATAAATGTAGATGTTAGAGTGTATACCCTGCTGCAGTCATCACACTTGGGTTATCTTGCCGTCAGGCGGTCCTGCAGTCGGCCCGAATTCCAAAGTCTTGGTCCGGCGTCTGTTGCTGTCGCTTCTTCCCTGACGTCAGTGCGCCACGGGTATAGGAGAGGCATCCGACGCCATTTTCTTCAGTTTTCTTGCCCCAGATGTTAGGTGGGCACCCCCCCCCCCAATGGTGGTCAGTAGATAGTACCAATAATAAAAAAGTGTAGCATAAACAAAAAATCCCTCCAGCTATAAGCAAATACACCACAAAGATTGTAACAGACTTTAAGGTATAGAAAGGTCTTAGTTAGGTCAGAGGGGATAGAGGGAGGGTAACCTGGACTGCAGCAGGGTATACACTCGAACATCTACATTTATGGTAGGTACAAAATTGTACTATGTTCATCGTGTTACCCTGCTGCAGTCATCACACTTGAGTAGAATCCCAAAGCTAAGGATGGGAGGTGGAGTCAAACAGGGTTAGAGGAGGCTAGAAGGCCCTGCAAAACTGCAGCGGCGAAGCCAGCTCTAGTCTTAGAGTAAAGTGGTAAGTGGTAATGTTTGGTGAAGGTGTGTACTGAACTCCAAGTTGCAGCTTCCAGAATATCCTTGGTTGGCACCCCCCTGAGAAAGGCTGTAGATGTAGCTGCTGCCCTGGTAGAGTGGGGCCTTACACTAGCAGGAACTGGTTTTCCATGGTGGGTGTAGCAAAAACGTATGCAATGTCATATCCATTTGGAAATGGTCTGTTTTGAGATGGCCTTTCCTTGTGATGCTGTAGCATAGGATACAAAAGGCTGGTCATATTTTCTGGAGACCTTAGTTTTATCCAAGTAGTAATGTAGCTGCCTGTGAATGTCCAAGGAATGTAGGAGTCTTTCTCCTTTGTTCTGTGGATTTGGAAAGAAGGTGGGTAAATGGATGGTTTGATTTAGAGCCACACTGGATACCACCTTAGGCATACAGGAGGGATTAGTTCATAGAGAAACTCTGTCTTGATGAAAAATGAGGAAAGGCTCTACTGCTATTAGTGCCTGAAGCTCTGAAACTCTTCTCGCTGAAGTAATTGCTAGCAGCAGGGCAGTCTTCCATGATATAAACTTTAAGTTAGCTGAGAAAACTGGCTCAAAAGGAGGTAGCGTAAGTTTTTCCAGAACAAAGTTGAGGTCCCAAGTAGGTGTTGGGTGCTCTCCTGGGAGGCCTAATGTTTTTGGCCGCTCTGAGAAACTGCCTTAGGAGTGGATGTGAAAATAAGGGAGTATCCATGTTGTAGTGAGCTGAAATAGCTGAGGTGTGGATTTTAATAGATGAAAAGGAAAGCCCTTTGTGTAACATCTCAGTTAAATTTTGCAGACTCTGAGGTATGTCAGGCTGAAGGGTATTTTGGCCTTTAGCTTGGTTCCAGGCGCAAAACCTTTTCCATTTGTCCGAGTAGGCTTTCCTGGTGCTGGGCCTCCTGGCCTCCAGAATAACATCCATAACAGCTTGTGAGAGAGGAACTGGCTGGTTGCTTAGGTGATTTGCCATGCAGCCAAGTTTAAGGTTTTGAGCTGGCTGTGTAGAATCTGATTGTCTTGCTGTGTGAGCAGATGGGTAATTTGTGGTAGAATCCATGGTGGGCCCTGTGCCATATTCCTTAATAGTGGGTACCAGTGCTGACGTGGCCAGTCTGGGGCAATGAGCATCATTCGGGGTCTCTCCATCCTGACTTTCAGCAGCACCTTTGTGAGAAGGGGTAATGGAGGAAAGGCATATACTGTCAGCATTTTCCAACTGAATGACAGTGCGTCCACTTTCCAAGCTTGATGGTGAAAAGTCCTTGTGCAAAATTTTGTTAGTTGATAGTTTTCGGGGCTGGCAAACAGATCTATGTCTGGGAGCCCCCATTTTTGAGTTATCATTGCAAATACTTGTGGATCCAGTTTCCACTCGTGGAGATCCATTATGTTTCTGCTTAGGTCGTCTGCCAATGTGTTCTTTTTTCCTGGCAGGAATTGAGCTTGTAATTGAACTTGGTAAGTTAGTGCTGTGTTCCACAAGGTCATTGCTTGCCTGCATAGAGGGTAGGACTGTGCCCCCTTGCTTGTTTATGTACCACATTACTGTGGTGTTGTCTGTCCTTATGATAAGCTGTCCTCGATGTAAGAGGTCCTTGAAGGCTGTCAGAGCATTTTGTGCAGCTAGCATTTCTTTTTGATTGATATGCAGATTCCTTTGATCTGCAGTCCATATGCCTTGAATGCACTGTCCTGCCATGTGTGCCCCCCAGGCATAGTCCGATGCATCTGTTGTCAGTTTGCCTGGCTGGGGGTAAGGTGAAAGGCTGACCCTTGTTGAGGTGACATGCCTGTGGATCACCATAGAAACTCCTGTTGAAGGCAGGGAATGAGAGGTATCATTGTTTCCAAGCTGTGGCTGTGTTGAGTCCATACGCTTTTTAGGTACCATTGTAATTTCCTCATATGCAGTTTTGCAAATGGTAACTGTAGTATGCAAGATGCCATGAAGCCCAAGGCCTGCAGAATTTTTCTTGCAGGGAGTTGGGTCTTTGTTGCCATTGCTCTGAAGTATTGAGTTAATTGTAGTAGTTTGTCTGGCATCAGATAAGCCATCTGGGCCGGTGTATTCAAGCTGGCACCCAAGAATGTCATATTTTGTGAGTGCACTAGTTTTGATTTCTTTTCGTTTACTGTGTACCCTAGGCAACTTAGATGATATTTTACAAAAGCCAGGTGTTATAAGAGAATGTCCTTGCTTTCTGCTTGGATGAGGCAGTCGTCCAGGTATGGGTATATTTGAATTCCTCTTTGTCTGCAGTATGCAATTACTGGTGCCAGGCATTTTGTGAAGACCCTGGGCGCAGTAGATAAGCCAAAGGGCAGTGCAGAGAATTGGTAATGGGTTGAACCTGCAATGAAACGGAGGTATCTTCTGCAATTTTGTCTGATAGGGACATGCAGGTATGCCTCCTTGAGGTCCAACGTTACTAGCCAAGCTTGCTTGCCCAACATGGGAAGAAGCTGCTGTAGTGTTAGCATCTTGAATTTGGGTACTTGCAAGAAAGTGTTTAAAATTGAAAGGTCCAGAATGGGTCTCCAAGCTTTGTCCTTTCTGGGGACTAGAAAGAGCCTTGAGTAAATCCTTGGCCTTGCTCCTGTGTAGGTACCAGTTGAATGGCTCTCATGTCCATGAGAGCTGTAATTTGTTTTTGTGCCTCTGCCCATTGATTTTGTGGCAGGTTTGGCATTCCTTTTATCCTTGGCAAGGTGCGGAAATGGAATCTGTATCCTTGTGAGATAATGTCTAGGACCCATTTGTCCGATGCAACAGTTGTCATCAAAAAGTGCTAATTTTCCTCCCAAGGGAGCTGCCAAGAGAGTTTTGCTTGCAGTTTGAGGTTTAAGTCATTGTGTTTGCTTTCTAGTAGTTTGGGACCTGTCTTCTCCTCCCTTCTGTGAAGCAGTGCCCCATTGGCGAGGTTTGTAAGGGATTTGTGCTTGTCCTCTGCCCCTTGGGCGCCTGTATTTACCCCCTCTGTGGTCTGTCAGAAGCTGGAAATGACCAATTTTTTGTTGGCCAATTTCTGCTGAAGCATGGGGGCTGTACCTGTAAGAAATCTTTGACCATCTGCATAGATTTTGCCTTATCCTCCATTTTCTTTAAAACCTCCTCTGCTTTAACCCCAAATAAGACATCCTGCTGTAAGGGTGCATCTAGTAACCTTGCTTTAACATGATCAGGCAGAGATTGTTCCTTTAACCAGCATGCCTACGTATAACAGACCCAGTAACAGCTGCTCTAGAGGAAGCTTCCAAGGCATCAAAACCACATTGTAAAGTATGTTTGCCCACCTGTTCAGCTGCATGCAACAGATCCTGCATTTCCTTGAATTCAGACTGTTGAGGGCACGTGCCCATCTTTTGTTTTATTTGAGACATTAGGAATTGCTGGTATTTAAGCATGTAAAATTGACAATTTAGTGCTCTCACAGCTAGAGTAGCTGAGGTGTAAACCTTCTTCCCCCACCTATCTAGTGCTCTGGAGTCCCTTTCAGAGGGTACAGGATTTTTAGCCATAGAAGCCTTAGCCCCTTTGGGACCCTGGGAGATGGTCTCTGGATCAGCAACAGGGCTTTTGTATAGGAATTTGTGTGAGCCAGGCACTCTATAGTATCTATCTGGTTTGGTTGGAGCAGGAGGCAGAGAATCTGGATTTAGACTAGATACTAAGAAAACATCATCCACAATGTCTAAAACTGGGGGGATAGCAAATGGTCTGTGCTGAGGGAGTAAAAGAAACTCTCGGAGCCTTTTCTTTGAGTCAGAGTAGTCCTGTCCTTCCCCGTGGAAATGTTCCCTCATGGTATGTAAGGTTTCCCAAAAGGAATAATCTTCAGGGGGAAAAGCTGAGGGAATGGAGTCTTCAGCATCAGAATCTTCATAAGGGGGAAAGGAGTAATCTTGTTCCTCAGAGGAGCCTGAGGAAACAGACACTTGATCAGAGGAGGCATACTCCTCCTCTTGTCTAGGCCTTTTGTCGGGGGGGTTGGGAACCACTGATCAAAGAAATTAAATCTTCAGCCATCTTAAGCATCTGTTTCTTAGGCATAGGGCCTTGACCTGGAGACCGAAGTGAAGTCTTTTTTGGTTTTAGAGGAGTCTTAAGCTTAGCATAAGATTTTATTGTGAGAGTAGTCGGTCTGAAAACACCTTCAGAAACCGAAGATGTTTCTACAGCACCGGCTTCTCCTACTGCAATGTCGTTGGTAGGGCCTAAAGAAAATGGCTGCGTCAGCCTAGAACTCTCTGCTGGAGAATCTGAAGCGGTCTTGGGATCCAATTCAGCGGTAGCCAGGGGCTGCGTAGGCTCCTCACTGAAAACCGGCGACCGGCCCCAGCCGAGTGCTCAGTCTGGTTTAGATCTAGGCTGCCTTTCTTTGTCTTTGCGTTTTTTATGCACGCCGGTAGTCGGTTGCTCCGATGGCATAGTGTAATTAAATTTCCTACCGTAGTGTCGTGCGAAATCAAAGCGTCGCTTTATAGTTCGCTTATTGAACCTACCACAAAACTGACAACTAGCAACGTCGTGGTCAGGGCCTAGGCAAGGAATACAGTAAGAATGAAAATCCTTATGAGGTATTTGCTTCCCACAAGAAATACAATTGTTAACTTTTTTACTGACATCGGTCTGGAGCAAGAAAAAGTTTCCCCAACGGGGTACTTGGCTTTATTGAAGACTTCGGATCTGAAATTCAATTTCGGAAATCTCAGGAGTCGGCCAACCGGCACTTGCGAACTGCTTTTGCTTCGGGCACCGCGCGGCAAGAAAGACTGAAGAAAATGGAGTCGGCTGCATCTTATATACCCCTGGCACACTGACGTCAGTGAAGAGGCGACAGCAACTGATGCTGGACCAGGACTTTGGAATTCAGGCCGACTGTGGGTAGCCTGCCAGCAGGATAACCCAAGTGTAATGACTGCAACAGTGAAACACGAACATCATGATTGAGTATGTGTCCTAGGCCGTTATGTCCCTAGCCTTGAGAAGCATACTTCCTTCATCTAGAATGATGCTAAAGTATAAACAAAAAATTATTGATTTGAATAATTGCCTTTACTTCTTGTATCATTCAAAAGAATCCAGTTCCTGTCAGCCTGGAAGCCATGGTCGACAAAACTTGCTGCTTTTCCAGAGACTGCTTGCACCTGGCACCTCTAGGCTTTTGGCTGCTGGCAAAGGCTGTTGCCTCCCCCATACTGCCTGTTTTTAGGCAAAGTCTTGAAAACAAAGTCTGCGATGTGAAATTTGCCAATCATAACAAAATAAGGGTCATGCTGCTAAACACTAGGAGCTTAAACCAAAAACTGCACACCCTGGAAGCACTTCTATCACTGGAAGATGTAGACATCTGTGCAATCACAGAAACCTGGTTCAAGGTCTCACAAAGTACCCTAGCCTTACAAGGCTACAACACTTCCACACCTTCAGACGGCAAAATGAATGTGTGAGAAAGTACAGTTGTGTACAATTAGCATAAATGTAGATGTTTGAGTGTATTCACTGTTGCAGTCATTACATTTGGGTTATCTTCCTGCAGGTAGTCTTCAGCCGGCCTGAATAACAGAGTTTTGGATTCCTGAGTTGGATTCTTCCATGACGTCAGGTCATCAGGGGTATAAAACATGCAGCAGACACCATTGCATCACTTTCTTGCCCCAGCCCCCAAAAAGGTAAGCAATTATATGTTGTTACATCACCAACAAAAAGCAAATACACCAGAAAGCTTAAAACAAGAAGCAAAGATAGAGCCCAAGAGAAGTCAGGGGGCTGGAGGGAGGGTAACCAGGACTGCAACAGTGAATGCACTCTAACATCTACATTCATGGTAAGTGTACACAACCGTACTATGTTCTTCGTGTTACACTGTTCCAGCTGTCATTACAATTGGGTTGATTCCTAAAGCTAAGGAAGGAAGGAGGAAGTTTGAGAGCATTAGGGCCAGCTATTAAACCCTGCAAAACTGCAGTGGCAAAACCAGCTCTGGATTTAGAAAAAATAGGCATGTGGTAATGCTTGGTGAAGGTATGTACAGAGCTCCAGGTAGCAACTTCTAGGATGTCCCTGGTAGGGACCCCTCTGAGAAAGGCTGTAGAGGTAGATGCAGCCCTGGTGGAATGTGATCTTATCCCCTGTGGGGTAGGTTTTCCATGGTGCTTGCAGTAGAAATTAATGCAATGGGCTATTCATTTAGAAATTGTTTGCTTTGAAATGGCCTTCCCCTCTGCCCCTGCAGCAAAGCCAACAAGCAGATGTTCAGATTTTCTGAGAGGCTTAGTCCTGTCCAAATAAAATCTAAGTTGTCTGTGCACGTCCAAAGAGTGCAGAATTCGTTCTCCTTTGTTTTGTGGATTCGAGAAAAAGGTAGGCAAATGAATGGACTGATTTAGGGCCACACTAGACACCACCTTGGGCATAAAGGAAGGATTGGTCCTGAAGGAAACCCTGTCTGCATGGAAGATAATGAAGGGCTCCACTGCCATGAGGGCCTGTAATTCAGACAATCTTCTTGCTGAAGAAGTGATGACTAGAAGGAAGGCTGTTTTCCAAGAAAGGAATTTCAACTCTGCAGTTGCAGCTGGTTCAAATGGAGGGAGAGTGAGCTTTTCTAATAAAAAAGTTAAGGTCCCAGGCTGGAGTAGGGGCTCGCCTAGGGGGTCTTAAATTTTTTGCCCCTCTGACAAATTGCTTTAACAAGGGATGAGAGAAGAGGGGTGGTTCAGTATTATAATTTGCTGAAATTGCAGACACATGAATTTTAACTGACGAGAAGGATAGGCCCTTGTGGAGCATTTCTGTTACGTACTGAAGAATATGAGGTAAGCTGGGAACCATAGTGCTCATACCCTGGATATGGCTCCACGAACAATATATTTTCCACTTTTCAGCATAGGATTTTCTAGTACTAGTCCCCTTGCTTCCAGGATGACATCTAGCACCTGCTTACTGAGGGTTGCTGTTGGAAAGCTTAAGGAATTAGCAAGGTGGCAATGTTCAGGGTTTGAAGCTGAGGGTGCAGAATCTGGCCCGCCTGCTAGGACAGCAGAGAAGGTGCCTGAGGTAGGTGCCATGGATCCAGCAGTATCATGCTGTGCAAGAGGGGGCACCAGTGTAGATGTTAGAGTGTATTCACTGTTGCAGTCATTACATTTGGGTAATCCTGCTGGCAGGTTGCCCTCAGTCAACCTGAATTCCAAAGTCCTGGGTCCTGCGTCGGCTGCTGTCGCCCCTTCCCTGACATCAGGTCATCAGGGGTATAAAAGAAGCAGCCAACGCCATTTTCTTTAGTTTTTCTTGCCCCAGATGTCAGATGCCCCCTGAAAGGGTAGCCAAAATTATATAATTACATGCACCAATATAAACTATACCCTCATCTACAAGCAAATACACCGCATAGGTTGTGTAAAACAGAGAAGGAAAGATAGGAACCATCAGATGAAAAGGGGGATGGCAGGTGGGTAACCTGGACTGCAACAGTGAATATACTCGAACATCTACATTTATGGTAAGTGTACACAACTGTACTATGTTCTTCATGTTTCACTGTTGCAGTCATTACATTTGGGTAGATTCCCATGGTTGGGAGGCTGGAGCTAAACCGCATTAGGAGCGGCTAAGAGTCCCTGCAGAACTGCAGTGGCAAAGCCTGCTCTGGATTTAGAGTATTGTGGCAGATGATAGTGCTTTGTAAAGGTGTGCAATGAACTTCAAGTAGCTGCCTCTAAAATGTCCTTGGTTGGTACTCCCCTGAGAAAGGCTGCTGAAGTGGCTGCAGCTTTGGTGGAATGTGGCCTAATGCCCTTAGGCACTGGCTTGCCATGTAAGTAGCAGAAATCAATGCAGTGGGCTATCCATTTAGAAATAGTCTGCTTTGAAATAGCCTTTCCTTGTGATCCTGCAGCATATACCATTAGTAATTGCTCTTTCTGAAAACTTTGGTTCTGTCCAAGTAGAATCTAAGCTGTCTGTGTATGTCCAAAGAATGCAGAATTCTTTCCCCCTTGTTCTGTGGATTTGGATAAAAAGTTGACAGATGAATGGTTTGGTTAAGAGCCACACTGGACACCACTTTAGGCATAAATGTTGGATTTGTCCTCAGGGAGACCCTGTCCGGATAAAAAATTATAAAAGGCTCCACAGCCATGAGTGCCTGTAGCTCTGAAACTCGTCTTGCAGAAGTTATTGCTAGGAGCAGAGCTGTTTTCCAAGATAAAAACTTTATATCGGCAGTAGTAGCTGGCTCAAAAGGAGGCAAGGTGAGTTTTTCCAAGACATAGTTGAGGGTCCCATGCAGGCACTGGTGATCTCCTTGGAGGCCTTAAATTTTTTGCTCCTCTGAGGTACCGTTTTAATAAGGGATGAGAAAAGATTGGTGGATCTGTATTGTAATGAGCCGAAATAGCAGAGGAATGAATTTTAATAGATGAGAAAGATAGGCCTTTGTCCAGCATCTCAGTTAAGTATTGTAAAATGTGAGGAATATTTGGCACAGCTGCATCTGTTCCTTGTGCTTGGTTCCAAGCACAGAATCTATTCCATTTTCCAGCATAAGATTTTCTAGTATTAGGCCTTCTGGCTTCCAAAATGACATCCATCACAGCTTTGCTGAGAGGTGTGTTTTGTAGGACTACATTATCCGCCATGTTGCCAGGTTTAAAGTCCTGAGCTGGCTGTGCAGGATCTGATTGTTTTGCTGGGACAGTAGATGTGGTACTTGAAGGGTCCAAGCTGGGCATTGAGACAAGCGCTTTAATATTGGGTACCAGTGCTGGCGGGGCCAGTCTGATGCAATCAGTATCATCTTTGGCTTCTCCTGTCTGACCTTTAGGAGTACCTTGGGGAGGAGAGACAGAGGGGGAAAAGGCATATACTGATAGGTTTTTCTAGCTGAAGGATAGGGCTTCCACTTTCCATGCTTTTCTGTGATAAATCCTTGTGCAGAATCTCTTTAGTTGGTAGTTGTGAGGGGAGGCAAATAGATCTATGTCTGGGCATCCCCATTTCCTTGTTATCATGCTGAACACTTGTGAATCCAGCTGCCACTCGTGGGGATCCATGAGGTTTCTGCTTACTTCGTCTGCCAGAGTATTTTTCCTTCCTGGCAGGAATTGTGCCTGCAGATGTACTTGGCAAGTCAATGCTGTGTCCCACAAGGTCATGGCCAGTCTGCAAAGGGGGTAAGAATGTGTGCCCCCCTGCTTGTTTATATACCACATGACCGTGGTGTTGTCTTGTCTTTATCAGTAGCTGTCCTGGTTGAAGTAGGTCCTTGAAGGTTGTCAGGGCATTTTGAACAGCTAGCATCTCTTTTTGATTGATGTGTACATGCATTTGGTTTGAGGTCCATGTTCCTTGAATGCATTTTCCTGCCATGTGGGCCCCCAGGCATAATCGAACGCATCCGTTGTTAGTGTTTGCCTGGCTGGGGGTAATGTGAATGGCTGTCCCTTGTTTTGGTGACAAGCCTTTGCCCACCATCGAAACTCCTGTTGGAGGCAGGGAATGAGAGTAATTATAGTTTCCAGGCTGTGGCAATGTTGAGTCCAAACACTTTTTAGGTACCATTGAAGTTTCCTCATATGCAGTCTTGCATATGGAATTAATAGGATGCAGGATGCCATGAAGCCCAAAGCCTGCAGAATTTTTCTTGCAGATAACTGGGCCTTTGCTGCTAACATGTTGAAGTAGGTAGTCAGTTGTTTTTGTTTGTTTGGAGTGAGATAAGCCATCTGGACAGTTGTATTTAAGCTTGCACCCAGGAATATTATCTCTTGAGAGGGTACGAGTTTTATTTTATTTATTATTTATTTTTTGTTTTACATTTGTTAACCAGGCTAGTCTAGCTGGATATATTTCCATTTTCAGTACAAGCCCGGGGAGAAAAGCTCCAAACAGATATAAAAAGTATGAAATATTGTTACATGGTAAATAAACGATTAATAAAAACAAAAGAGAAACATGCAACAAGTAAATATTACATACAAAGATATTAACACTTGAGAAAAGCAACAGTAAAAATATTTACACTGAAGAAAGCAAAAACAAATGTAGCACAGTAAGAATCATGTGCAAGTATTCACATCAGGTGGAAAGATTTTGGCAGTAAGTTAGAGTTTAAACAGTGTCAGTCTTGCATACATAACTAAGTATTAAAATGTTTGGAAGTTTGGTTGGAAGAGGAAGAAACAGATGTGAAGAGGGTGGTTAGTCAGGGTTGCTACAAAGGCATAACCAGTGCATTTGGAGGTGTTTTTTAAGTTTTCGTTTAAAGAGTGGCAAGGATGTGATTAGAGTTAGTTCATTGGGTAGCAGGTTCCAGTTTCCAGTTTTTTCCTGCTGCGTTAGTAAACAGAGAGTCACCAGCCATATTATTAGACTTTGTTATGCTAGCGAGGAGTCTGCTAGAAGAACGTAGGGAATTCAGATTTTTATAGGGGATTAAGAGCTTGGAGAGTACAGGGGTGTTATTGGGTTGGTGAAATATCTTGTGGGCAATCGTGAGTTGGGGTATTATCAGATGGTTTTGGAATTCCAGCCAATCTAGTTGCCCAAGATTAAAACAGTAGTGGGTTCTAAAGGGATTGCCAGTAGCGAATCTGGCAATGATGTTTAAATGCTAGTTTAAGGTTAGTTTTCTTTAGGTTGGTAAAAATAGGTGAAGCGTACAGAAGAGTCGAGATTAGATGGGAGTGAGCAATCTTGGTTCTGGCTGCTGGGGTTAGGAAAGGTTTTATTCTATATAAGGAGCCTATTTTTCTGTTGACTGTTTTAATGGTGTTATTTATATGGTAATCAAAGGTGAGGTTATTGTCAATAGATATTCCTAACAGTTTAGTGATAGAGTCTCGAAAAATAATAGTGCCATTATTTGAAAAGATTGAGAAATCTATGGGGGAGGACTTGGTAGTGGGGGTAAATAGGAGTTTTGTTGGCATTAAGAAGGAGGCAGCATTTTGTAAACCATGTTTCTACAGTGTTGAAAACATTTTGAGTGAGAGAATATAGTTCAGATGGAGAGGTTGTTGAGCATATTAGTGTGGAATCATCTGCATATTGAATGCAGGTAGCTTGAGGAATTGCTATATGGAGATCATTGATAAATAATGAGAAAAGAAGTAGTCCAAGAATGGAGCCCTGGGGGACTCCTATGGTGATTGGCAAAAAGGATGAAATTTGATTATCCCAGATAACTGCTTGTTGCCTGTTGCTGAGGTAGGATCTGAACCATTTAACAGCCTGAGTGTCAAAGGAAAGAGATTCAAGAATATTGATTAAGAGGGTGTGGTTTACCATGTCGAAAGCTTTAGAGAGGTCAATAAAGAGTGCCGATGACAGGATGTTTTTATTACAGTTTCTATTGATGGTATCTGTAAAGGATAGAAGTGCAGTAGTGGTACTGTGTGATGGCCTAAAGCCATGCTGACAGTTTGCTATTATGTTATTTTAAGAAAGATGCTGTAGTAAGTTGTTGGTGAATGCATTTTTCCATAATTTTTGCTAAGGGTGATAAAAGAGCAATTGGCCAATAGTTGGGAGTAGTCATTTGAGTTCCCACCTTTATGTAATGGGATAATGTGGGAGATTTTCTAAATATCTGGAATAGTTCCTTCTTTGATTGTCCTGTTTATAAGGATGGATATAGGATAGGCAATTACTTTGGCTGCTTTTTGGAGATATTGGGAAGGTAGCTGGTCAGCAGAAGGAGTGCATGGCTTGAGTTTTTGAATAAATTTATAGATGAGAGTAGTAGAGATGAGTTGTAGTTTGAATTTAGGTAGAGAGTCTGGTGAGGTGGTGGGAAGGCTTGAGTTATCTGGAATAAGTTGACTAGCTAGAGATTGTATGGTCTCAGAAAAGAGGAGTTAAAGGTATTTGCAGTTTGATGGGGGGTATTTGGATCTGCATCAAATGGGGTGGGTGTTCGGGAGTTACCTGGGGAAAGGAGCTTATTAATGCTAGACCAGAACTTCTGAGGATTATTTTGGTGAGTTTGTTGGAGTTTACAGTAGTAGTTTTTTTTTATCTTCAAGTATTGCGCCTTTTTTTGTACTATTTCTGAGCTGCCTGAAATGTAGATGATCAGAGATATTTCTGTTAGCTCTCCACTTGGCCCAAACTTTGTTCCTAAGCAAAATTTGATGCCTAGTTGCATTAGTAAGCCATGGGGCTGGGTTAGACTTCATTCTAATGGACCGTTTAGGAGCATGGTTATCTAGTATAGATAAGAATTTGGAGTTAAGATACTTCACAGCCTCTTCAAGTAGAAGGGTTTTTAAAGGGTCCCAGTTGCAGGCTTTAACTCAGAATTATTTCAAGCTGAGCTTAAAGTGTTTGGTAGAGTGTGCTATCCTAGAGGTGGGGAGGTTGGGAAGATCCTTCTTTTCTCTTATGATGTAGGTCAAAAAATGATCACCAACATCATCTGGCAGGGTTCCTACCTTGTAAGATTGTTTCTATTTATTTATAAGTATCCAGTCTAAGGTGCTCTCCTTCTTATTAGGTTTGTTAATTCTGGTTGTAGAGGTTATGGTTTGGCTGAAGCCATGGAGGTTAATATGAGAGGTAGGATTTTCAGCACCAACACCTTTCCAATCAATATTAAAGTCGCCTAGTATTATTGTTTCTTGGGGGTAGGTGGAAGACACCCAGCTTAGAATAGCCTCCGATTTCTTTTCATTGACTGTGTACCCTAGGCATGTTAGGAGTTTTTTCACAAACGCCAGATGCTGTAGAAGGACGTCCTTGTTCTCTGCTTGAATTAGGCAGTCATCCAAGTAAGGATATATTTGTATTCCTCTGTCTGCAGAATGCAATTACTGGTGCCAGGCATTTTGTAAAGACCCTGGGCACAGTAGATAAGCCAAAGGGAAGTGCAGAGAACTGGTAATGCATTGAGCCAGCCTTGAATCTGAGGTATCTTCTGCATATTTGTCTGATTGGGACATGCAGGTATGCCTCTTTTAGGTCTAAAGTCACAAACCATGTGTTCTTGCCCAGCATGGGCAGTAGCTGCTGCAAGGTCAACATTTTGAATTTTGGTATGTCCAGGAATGTATTCAGAATCAATAGGTCCAGTATTGGCCTCCAGGCCTGGTCCTTTCTGGGTACCAAGAACAGTCTTGAGTAAAATCCTTGTACCCGCTCTTGCTCTGGCACTTGTTGAATGGCCCTCATGTTCATGAGAGATGAGACTTGTTTTTGTGCCTCTGTCCATTGATTTCTTGGCAGATCTGGCCAGCCGTTTGCCTTTGGCAGGGTATGGAAATGGAACTTGTAGCCTTGTGACACGATATTTAGAACCCACTTGTCCTGGGTTATAATGTGCCAATTTTGAGAAAAAAAAGTATTAATTTCCCCCCTAAGGGTGCGGTCAAGAAATAAGTGCTTGGTGCAGGCAGGGGGGAGTCATTGGGACTGTTTCCTGTAAGGTTGTGATTTGTCTTCTCCACTTTTGGAGGAAGAAGCACCCCATTGCTTTGACCTGTATGAACCTTGCGCCTGGGATCTGCCTCTATTGCGTCTGGGTCTGCCCCTTTGAGGTCTGTCTGACACAGGAAAGGACCAATTCTTTGTTCACCAGTGTCTACTAAACCTAGGTGGCTGTACTTGTAAGAAATCTTTGATCGTTTGCATAGATTTAGCCTTGTCCTCCATTTTCTTTAACACCTCCTCTGCCTTGACACCAAACAAAGAATCATGCTGTAAAGGTGCATCCAATAATTTAACTTTAGCATGATCAGGTAGATTTTGTTCCTTTAACCAAGCATGCCTTCTAATTACAGAACCTTTAACTGCGGCCCTGCAGGAGGCCTCTAAAGAATCAAAACCACATTGCAGAGTATACTTTCCAACTTGTTCAGCTGCATGCAATATATCCTGCATTTCCTTGTTTTCTACACATTCAGAATTTAACATTTTCTGTTTAAGCAATGCCATGACATGTTGCTGATATTGGAGCATATGAAACTGACAGTTCAAAGCCCTTATAGCCAAGGTATCAGATGTGTAAACCTTTTTTCCCCATCTATCCAGTGCCCTAGAATCCCTGTCTGAAGGGGTAGGGTTTTTTGTAGCAGAAGCCTCAACACCCTTGGGAACCTGAGAGAGAGTTTCTGGGTCTGCAGCAGGGTTTTTAAAAAGAAATTTATGTGAGTCAGGAACCCTGTAATATCTGTCAGGCTTAACTGGTGCTGGAGGTAAGGAGTCAGGGGTAAGGCTAGACTCCGAAAACACAATCTACAATGTCTAACACAGGCGGGATGGCTAGGGGCTTGTGCTGAGGTAGTAACAGGAAATCCCTGAGCCTCTTTTTAGACTCTGAAAAATCTTGGCTCTCCCAGTGGAAATGCTCCCTCATGGTATGCAAGGTTTCCCCAAAAGAATAATCCTCAGGAGGAGAAGCTGAAGGAATAGATTCTTCAGCATCAGAATCTTCATGGGGGAAAAGAATATTCCTGATCAGAAGAGGAATCAGAAGAAATGGAAACCTGATCTGAAGATTCATAGTCAGTCTCTTGCCTAGGCCTCTTATCAGGAGGGGGATGGGAACCCCTGATTAAGGTAATCAAGTCTTCGGCCATTTTAAGCACCTATTTTTTGGGCATGAAGGCCTGTCCACGTGACTCGAGGTAGCTTCTTGGCCTTTGAAGATGCTTTAGTCTTTGCCTTAGAAGTCGGTCTAATGTATAGATGTTTACGTCTGAATACACCCTCAGAAGCCGGTGGTGACTGCTCAGCGGCTCCAGACCCATCTGAAGGAATTGCGACAGAGGCTGCAATACCTTGAGTTTCGAGCGGCATGGCCGACTCCACGTGGGAGTCGGTAGCGGCCTGCGAAAGTGCCTCACTGAGAACCAGCGAACCGGCGACTGGCTTAGGAGAAGCTTAGTCGTCTGTTTTGGGCCTCGGTCTTTCTTTTTCTTTGCGTTTTTTGTGAACTCCAGTAGTCGGATGGCTTTCCGACATTTCTGGATAATTAAATCTGCGCCCAAAGTAGTTTAAAGCATAATCATACCGACGCTTAACAGTGCGTTGGTTAAATCTAGCACAAAACTGACAACCTAGAAAATTATGATCAAGGCCTAGGCAAGGAATACAGCAAGAATGAAAGTCCTTATGAGGTATTTGCTTCCCACAAGAAATACAATTATTAACTTTTTCTGACATCGGTTCTGGAGCAAGAAATAAGTTTCCCCAACGGGGTACTTAGCTTTATAGAAGACTTCGGATCTGAAATTCGAACCCGAAAATCTCAGGATTCGGCCGACTGGCACTTGAGAACTGCTTCTGCTTCGGGCACCGCACGGCAAGAAAGACTAAAGAAAATGGCGTCGGCTGCTTCTTTTAAACCCCTGATGACCTGACATCAGGGAAGGGGCGACAGCAGCCGACGCAGGACCCAGGACTTTGGAATTCAGGCCGACTGAGGGCAACCCGCTAGCAGGATTACCCAAATGTAATGACTGCAACAGTGAAACACGAAGAACATCTGACAGTGCATGGAGCCTGCTCTGAAGCGTAGGTATTTCCTGCAAGATTCCCTTATTGGAATGTGCAGGTAAGCTTCCTTTAAGTCTAAGGTTGCCATCCAGGCATCTTTGCCTAGCATAGGAAGCAGCTGTTGAAGTGCTGGCATTTTGAATTTTGGGATTACCAAAAATGTGTTTAGAATAGAGAGGTCCAGGAGAGGACGCCAGGAGCAGTCTTTTCTGGGTACCAGGAAAAGTCTTGAATAAAAACCTTGTCCCCTTTCTTCTGCTGGGACAGGCTGAATAGCCCTGATACTTAGAAGAGAGAGAACCTGCTGTTGAGGCTCTGCCCACTGACTTAGGGGTAGGTCTAGCCAAACGTTTGGGGTTGGTAGGGTGTGGAAGTGGAATCTGTATCCTTGGAAAACTACATTTAAAACCCATTTGTCCTGGGTAATTAGTTCCCAGTTTTTTGCATGCAGGGCGAGCTTTCCTCCTAAGGGAGCAGGCAGATGAGTAGGGGTTGGAAGGGTTAAGATTAAGTCATTGTGACATTTTTCCGTAGGTGGTGTCTTACTACTTCCTGCTTTGGAAGTGGGAGCCCCCCACTGCTTAGGCCTGTGTGTAGCCTGAGACTGCAACCTAAGTGGTCTGCTGTTTCTGGGTTTGGATTGAGAAGGCCTGGAAGAGACTGGAAAGGACCAATTCTTTGAAGGTCAATGCCTACTAAATCTGGGAGGCTGTACTTGCAGGAAATCTTTAACAGTTTGCATAGATTTAGCTTTTTCCTCCATCTTTTTGAGGACTTCTAATTTGTTGCCATAACAGGCGGTCTTAATTTAAGGGAGCATCCAGTAATTTAGCTTTAACATGATCTGGCAAGTTTTGCTCCTTAAGCCAAAAGTACAGACCCAGTGACAGCAGCCCTGCAAGATGCTTCTAAAGAGTCAAAACCACACTGCAAAGTATGTTTACCAACTTGTTCAGCAGAATGCATTAAATCCTGTAATTCTTTATGTTCAGCACAGTCAGGATTCAACACCATTTTCTGTTTAAGTAATCCCATAATATGGCTGCTGATACTTTCATAAACTGGCAATTTAAGGCCCTAATGGCCAAAGTAGCAGAAGTGTACACCTTTTTACCCAATCTGTCCAAGGCCCCCGAGAATCTCTATCAGAAAGGGTAGGATTTTTGGCAGCAGTAGCCTTAATGCCCTTTGTTCCTTGGGAAATGGTCTCTGGATCCGCAGTAGGATTCTTGAAGAGGAACTTGTGAGAGTCAGGTACTCTATCTGTCAGGTTTTCTGGGAGCTGGAGGTAAAGTGTCAGGGGACAGGCTAGATTCCAAGAAGGCATCATCTACAATGTCCAGAACAGGAGGGATAGCTAAAGGCCTGTGTTAAGGGAGAAGTAAGAATTCCCTAAGCCTCTTTTTGGAGTCGGAGTAATCTTAGCTTTCCCAGCGGAAATGCTCCCTAAGGAGTATGCAAAGTTTCACCAAAAGAGAAATACTCTGGAGGGGATTCAGAGAGAATGGAGTCCTCTGCATCAGAATCCTCATAGGTAGATCAGGGCAACTCCTGGTCAGAGAAAAAAGAAATTTCAGAATCCTGATCAGAAGAATCAGGAAGGAAAATCAGTTCTAGGTCTCTTAGAGGGAGAAGGGTGGCTTCCACTGATTAGAATAGTAAGTCTTCAACCATTCTTTTCATTATTTTTTAGCCATAGCGGCCTGACCATGGGGTCTGGGTGTCAGTTTTCTAGGTGTGGATCGAGTTTCAGGCCTTGAAGATGGTGGTGGTTTAATATGCAAGGCAGTAGGCCTGAATACACCCTCAGAAGCCGGTGCCTGCAAAGTGGCTCTGGACCCATTCAAGGTAGAGACATCCGCAGGTTCCACAGTCGAAGAAGCATTCCGCGGCATACCGGACTCGGAATGGGACTCAGTAGAGGCCTGCGAATCTGAAGTAGCAAGTATCAGGGGCTGCGAAAACACCTAAGTACCGGTGAACTGGCGACTAGCTTAACAGAAAAGTCGTTGGCAGCTTTGGACCTACGCAGTCTATCTTTGCGTTTTTTTCAGAATGTTGGCAGTCTGGTAGCTTACCGAAGCCATTTCTGGATAATTGAACAGAGTACCAAAATATTTAAATGCGAAAATGAACTGACGACGAATAGTTCGAGGTTTGAATAAGGCACAAAACCAACAGCGAGGGATGTCGTGGTCTGGGCCTAAGCAAGGAATGCAGTACGAAAGAAAATCTTTGAGGTATTTGCTTTCCACAAGAAATACAACTGTTAACTTTTACTGACATCGGTTTAGAGCATTCGGATCTGAAACTCGAAAACGAAAATTTCAGGAGTCGGCCGACCGGCACTTGTGAAGTGCTTCTGCTTCGGGCACCACACAGCAAGAAAGAATGATGTAATGGCGTTGGGCTGCATGCTTTATACCAGACTACCTGACGTCATGGAAGATGAGACAGCAGTCGACACAGGACCCAAGACTTTGATAATCAGGCTGACTGAGGGCTACCTGCAAGCAGATAATCCAAATGTAATTACTGCAACAGTGAGACACGAAGAACATCAGTTATTCCCCTCCACAAAGATATCCTGGTAACAGACCTGCAGAATTACAGACCAATAAGACTGAGCAGCCTCATCTGTAAGGCCATGGAATGCATCATTATGGAGCTCATAAATAAAGACATAGGTGACCTCCAAACCCTGGATCCTACCCAACTCAGCTTTGTCATGGGTAGATCCAGTTAAAGCTTGTGGACTTTTTTGAAAATGCAACCAGAGCCATCAATGAGGGAAGATCTATGCACACAGCATCCCTCGATCTATGGACACAGCATCCCTCGACTTGGCAAAAGCTTTCGACAATACCATAAATTACCGATTAACTTGGGAAACAAGGTAAATCCCTTCACTGTAAGATGGGTTGCTGACGGTCTCAAAACGGATACACACTAGCTTTGAAATGATCTCCGGGTTGACAGCCTTGTAATTTCCTATGATCCAATTCCCAGGCAATGGAACAGGCACAGCATAACCTGAGTCATCTGGAGTAGTTGATGTCTTGTGGGTGCTGTTAGGAGCCAAATGTCCAGGTAAAGGAACACCTGGAGTCCGTAAAGATGGAGGTGAGCTACAACTGCTGCCATGCATCAACCGGCAGATCTGTTACAAGTGGGGTGCTGCAGGGGTCATTACTGGGCCCCCTACTGTTATATACTTCTCAGAAGTACAGGTCAAACCTAAGGGGTTGTTGCTGACCAAGTCTGCAGAGGACTGCAAACTGGGTGCAATTACTGAATCCCCAAATGAGGTCAGCAAACTGCAGGAGGGTCTTATGCAGACCAACGACTGGAGTCTTAGTCACGGTCTCAAACTTGAATGCAAGGAAATGCATTACCACTACCTTCTGCACAGTGTCCTTTCAGGGTATCAAAGCAGCAAGAATACCCTAAGTACCCATGAAGTGGTAATGGACTTAAGTTCACAAGTTGACTGCAACCTTAAGTTTGACCAACATGTGTCTACTGTAGTAAGGAAGGCTTTCTACATAGCACACTTGACTGGTAAAGGCATCACCTTGAGAGCAAAAGTGGTTATAAGCCCTCTATGCTCGGCACTAATCTAGACCATAATCGAGTATAAAGCTCCATTCGCCATCTGCAGCAACTGGACAGATCTCAGAGGTTTCTAACAAAGAAGATCAGGGGACTCCAGCACGTGCCACACAGAGACAAAGTCCCAGTCATTTTACTCTATCATATAGACTTATTAGAGGAGACTTATGCCTGGCTTACAGAGCAATGTCAGACCCCCAATGAACTTGCTGCAGATCCGTAAATCAAACTGGACTAGGGCCACCCATTGCAGGGACCTAAATATGCCCTGTGACAAACAGGACATGCTGGAGGGACAGATTCATCTCCCAGTGACTGCTGCATCTTTGGAATAGGCTACCTGTTCATGTGAAACACACCACCTCTAACACACTACTCAAAAGGAACCTGGGTAAGTGGATGGGGCACTGTAAATGTTTACCGGGAACAGCCCCCACAACCCTCATGGACATGGGCAGTCATTAGTAAATGGAATCTTGGGTATTCATTAACATTTCTATGGTATACATTGCAATGAAACGGCTAGCCTTGAAATGACCTCCGGGTTGGCAGCCTAGTAATCTCCTATGATCCAATTCCCAGGCAATGGAACAGGAGCAGCATAACCTGAATCATCTGGAGTAGTTGATACCTTGCGGGTGCTGTTAGGAGCCAATTGTCCAGGTAAGGGAACAACTGGAATCCGTGCAGAAGGAGGTGAGCTGCAACTGCTGCCATGCATTTGGTGAACAGCCGGGGGAAGTGGTGAGGCCAAATAACAGTGCTCTTAATTGGTAGTGACTGGCCCCCAGCCTGAAGGGAAGGTATCTCCTGGAAGGCCTTGCCTACTCCGTTGTGATAGTACATGTCCTGGAGATCTACAGAGCACATCCAGTCATCCTTTCACAGAAGTGGCAGAATGTACTTTACCGTAACCACTTGGAACTTCAACCCATTTTGGATCTGAACAGTCTGAATTTATTCGTAAAGTCGTCGAAGGTTCCTCATCTTCTTTGGCATAAAAAAGAAGCAAGAGTAAGTTCCACATCTAAGTTGTTTGGTTGGGACCCTCTGGATGACTCTTGTCCAGATGTTTTTGAACTTCTAGAAGGCCACTCTCCCTCTGACTGGGTGGCATGTCAGGAAGACACTCCTTGGAACTAGGAGAAGGAAGGGAAAAGGGAATATAGTAACCTCTGGAAATTATATTTAACACCCAGGTGTTGTTTACATTTGTTCAGGCTTCTGGGGGTAATGAAAAAGTGAGTCCCTGTCTCCAGTGTAGGACAGCTGGGTACTGCTTCTGGAGCACTGAAAGTGTACGTCAGAGAAAGGTTCCCTAAAGCCCTGGTTTTATGGACCCCCCCCCCTCTCCCTCTGGGGCAGCATACACCATTGAATTATCTCCCTCTGCCTCTAGAGGAGGATTTCTCTTGCAAATCAGGAAAAGGCCCTGGGGAATTACTGAACCACATCATCTTCTCACTCCATTGGTTCCTGGAGAAGGTCCGTTAGGGTGAAGAAACCCTGATACCTACTGCAGGTAAGGACTTGCCTTCCTGTTTGCTGCTGTAAGAGTCTTGGACGGCCTAAACAAGAAGAGCCGTCAAAGGGGGTGTTAATGAATGACACCTTAGAGGGGTCAGCAAAACATTCAGACATGTCTCCCAAGGGCTATGCGTGAACCAGCCACTTGTGAGGTGCCTTCTGCAGAGTGGGAGATTAACCTCATCGAGGAGTTAACAATAGCGGCAATAGTGGTCAGCTGGGGGGAAACCTTTGAGGTCTTCCTCCAACAGTGACTGCATCAGACAGGTGGAGATTTCCTTAGCTATATCAATCTGAAGGCGCAGGAAGTGTGCCAGGTATTTCAATGCTATCAATGAAAAGGTGGCTGATGCGTACATGCACTTCCCATGCCTGTCCAAAGCCAGAGTCTCCTTGTTTGGGGGGTGAACAGTAGAGCTCTGTATGGTGAGCTCCTTTTTGGTGGCTGCCAACACCACAATGGCATCAACTGGGACACCTTTACTCCAACAGGGGTGATCCTTACAGGGACTGAGACATTTGCCCACACACTTATGAATTGGCTCCATGGTGTCAGGCTCTTTCCAAGCCCAGTGGGTGATAAGATCAATAAGCTGGTCCGCCGGGGGGGGGGGGGGGTTACCCAGGATGTAGATGGTCCCATCCCAAATGCCTCCAGGAACACAGACTCCTCTGAGGAAGGGGTTTGCGAAGACCATCCAACCTTTTGTTTCAGAATTTTTAAGATAGCCCAAAAGGAAATATCAGGTGGAAATTGGGGGGGGGGGCTCTTCCCCTTCGTCGAAATCAGTGCCCTCTGTCAATGACCGCAAACGGGCGTTTGGGTGCCTCCTCTTGCACCAGCATTTGAGGACCTCCTCCACGGGGTACTCTGGGGAGGACTCTGAAGACTGGGGAAACCCTTACTGAAGGGTAGGCTGGAGGGGATGATCATGGATAAGACAGATGAGAGCAAAGCCTTGATCTGCATGGGATTGGTTAGGGCCTGGCAGAAGAGGGACCGTTGTTTTGTGGTGTAGAAAAAGCCCTTTCTACCACCTGGAATGCAGATTATGCCGGAGAACCTGCCCGCAATCCCAGACGCCGAAGCCATTAAGGGAGAGAAGGACAATGTCACCCTGGATCAGACATCACCAGCAGGACTAGCTCAGAGCTGTCAAAGGCTCTCAGGGGAAGGGACTGCCCCAAAAAGGACAGAGCCAACACAAACCCTGAGGACCCGGCACTAACATCTCGGGTCTGAGACCAGCTCCATTCCGACAGAATCAGGGGTCCAGGTGGGCAGGGACACTAAAGAGTCTAGGTAAAAGATATCCCACGTTCCCACTCCGATTCGCTTGGGAGTGCTAGGCCCTGCAGCTGAAGATCAGATCCGAGGAGGAGGAGGAGGATGTGGTATATGGGTCGGAGTTTGAGCGGATCCATTATGGGTCGGAGAAGGCAAAATCCCCAGCTGGATTTGGGCTTTGAAAAAATCCTCATCATCCGATCCATATCGGAGTGGGACAGCCGAGAGGATCTAGAAGAAAAGGGGGAATGGGTCGACCAAACCAGCGACATGCTAGGCTGGACAGTCTGAACCAGTAAGGGAGATTTACTGCAGTGTGGTGTGGGGTTCTGGGATCTACAATCCGGTTGAGTTGGACCTGGAGTCCGCTTCAGAGAAGAGCAGCTGTGGATCCGAATGGTCTCCACTTGCTCCAACTGGCTGCTCAGGACCCAGGGTCTGGCAGACAGGATGGTTTGGCCGACGCCATCTCCCCTGGATCCAGGAGAAATGCAAGTAGAAAGGATCTTAAGATAACAGATCCGAAGGCCTCCTGCTTTTGCCTGAAGCAGAAGTCTTATGTCCCTGGAATAAGAGGAGGCACGCTTCTTCTGAACAGGGGTTTGGGTTCCAGACGTTGGAAGAAGCCCTCTCAAATTAAGTTTACTTCGCTCGTCAGCGAGGGCCAGGGGACTGAAATCCAAGCAGATCTTACACAGCATCTCAAAGTGCCCCAGACCCCAGCAATAAACACACCTTTTGTGGGCACCCCTTAAAACCAGAGGGCCTGTCTGGTTTCTTTGACATGCTAGCAGTAGCTCACACACAAACCTGACACGCTATAAAACTAGGCTACAACTAAAAAATACAGGGAAAGATTTTTTTTTCACCATATAGAAAGAGAGACCAGGAAATGAGAGAGACTGAAGGCAGGAAAGAACCCCGACACCAGCGGAAACTCAAAAGGCAGGAAAAATACCTTGATGGGGAGGGGAGGTTAATGCTACAGGCACAATACAGTTAAAAGAATAACTACCAAGGAGAAAAACTAAGAAAAATGTAAGGAAATAAATAAATTTTACACTTATCTGACAGAAGGCTCAAAATCATGTTTCTGATGGAAGGCGGCAAACAAGATCTTAGGGTTTGAAGAGGAGTGAATCATCATGGCAGATGGAGGAGTTTGAGGTTTAGATCGTATGTCTGGAAGAAATGTAGTCAGATCCAAAGACCCATTTGTGATGCATAATGAAATGCACAATATCAGGTAACAACACAAGCACCTATACAAATCAGTTTGATATACAGATGACAATTCTTTACAAAACTCCAGCTAACTATACTGGCATATATTACACATCCACTGCCCTACTTCTCCTGGCATAGCTGGCAATACCTCATCATCACATGGCCATCAACACAGACGTTTTTTCTCTCTCAGTTTTGACATGTTCTAGTAACATTTTTAGACATCACATCCAGGCATTCAGTTATAACTTAGTTAGATTGAGCTTTTAGGTGAAGAGGTAGCAAAACTGCTGCTCATTGAATTTCTGACCATCAACTTGCTATTCTCAGTAAAGCTTTCCCCGTTCCTTTGTATTTGCGGTTATAATACTGGTAAGCATTACTTTCAGGGAGAAATGGTAATTCTATTTCTTATGTTTTAACAGTAAAACTGAGTCTGTGTGGTTCATCAGCCAGCATGCATACATTTGGTGCTGCAGTATCAGAAAGCTGAGGGTTCTATTCTCACACCAATCACTTTGATTTTCCAATACTGACACTTGAGTGCAGCATGAGGGGGCAGCACCTCAATGTACCATTCTTTGGTGAGATGTTAAAGCAAAGTCCCATCTTCTGAAGTTGGAGATAGAGCATGTGGATGTAAAAGATCCCAAAGTACTTACTGAAAAAAGAGTAAGGATTGCTTTATGAACATTTCATACCATTAAAAAAGTACAGTTGTGTACACTTACCATAAATGTAGATGTTAGAGTGTATTCACTGTTGCAGTCATTACATTTGGGTAATCTGCTGGCAGGTTGCCCTCAGTCGGCCTGAATAACAAAGTCTTGGGTCCTGCGTCGGTTGCTGTCTCCTCTTCCATGACGTCAGGTCGTCAGGGGTATAAAACATGCAGCAGATGCCATTTTATTCAGTTTTTCTTGCCCCAGATGTCAGGTGCCCCCCAAATGGGGAGCAAAAATATATATACATACAAGTAAATACATAAATGCACTTTTAGAAACAAACTTTACCTTCAACTAAAGCAAATACACCACAAAGGCTTTTGAGTATAGCGAAGGAAAGAAAAGGTATATAAAGGGGGACTGCAACAGAGAATACACTCGAACATCTACATTTACGGTAAGTGTACACAAACTGTACTATGTTATTTGTGTTTCACTGTTGCAGTCATTACATTTGGGTAGAATCCCAAAGCTATGGATGGGAGGATGGAACTAAACAGCAATAGGAGAGGCTATAAGGCCCTGCAGGACTGCAGTTGCAAAGCCTGCCCTGGATTTGGAGAAGACAGGTAAATGATAATGCTTTGTGAACGTATGAACAGAGTAGCTGCCTCTAGAATGACTTTGGTTGGAACCCCCCTGAGAAAAGCTGCTGAGGTAGAGGCAGCCTTGGTGGAATGTGACCTGATCCCCTTGGGCACAGGTTTACCATAGTGCAAGTAGCAGAAATGAATGCAGTGGCTTATCCACTTAGAAATAGTCTGCTTAGATATAGCCTTCCCCTCTGACCCTGCAGCAAATCCTACCAGTAGTTGCTCAGACTTTCTTAGAGATTTCGTCCTAAGTAGAATCTTAGTTGTCTGTGTACGTCCAATGAATGCAGAATCCGCTCCCCCTTGTTCTGCGGATTTGGGAAAAATGTTGGCAGGTGAACTGTCTGGTTAAGAGCCACAGTGGATACCACCTTAGGCATAAAAGAAGGATTGGTCCTGAGGGACACCCTGTCCGGGTAAAATGTAATAAAAGGCTCCAGAGCCATGAGAGCCTGTAGTTCTAAACCCTTCTTGCTGAAGTGACTGCCAAGAGGAAATCTGTTTTCCAAGATAGAAATTTTATATCCGCAGTAGCTGCTGGTTCAAAAGGAGGCAGGGTGAGTTTTTCCAGCACAAAGTTGAGGTCCCATGCAGGAGTTGGTGATCTTCTGGGAGGCCTTACATTTTTGGCCCCTCTAAGATACTGTTTAAGCAGAGGATGAGAAAAGAGGGGAGGCTCTGTGATGTAATGAACTGAGATGGCAGAGGCATGTATTTTTATTGAAGAAAAAATAAACCCTTGTCAAGCATCTCAGTCAAATATTGTAAAATCTGAGGAATATTGGGCTTTGCTGGTCCGTTCCTTGTGCCTGGCTCCAAGCACAGAATCTCTTCCATTTACCAGCATAACATTTTCTAGTACTAGGCCTTCTGGATTCCAAAATGACATCCATCAGCGATTTACTGAGAGGTGTTGCTTGAATAATTAAATGATCAGCCATGCTGCAAGGTTCAGAGTTTGGAGCTGAGTGGGCAGAACTTGACTGTTCTGCTGAGACAGTAGAGGCGGTATTTGAGGCACGTACCAAGGAGGAAGTCAAGACATATTCCTTTGAATTGGGTACCAGTGCTGGCGAGGCCAGTCCGGAGCAACTAGGATAATTTTTGTTTTTTCCTGTATGACTTTTAGTAAGACCTTGGAGAGAAGAGGCAGAGGGAGAAAGGCATAGACTGATAGGGCATCCACATTCCATGCTTTTCTGTGATAAGTTCTTGTGCAGTATTTGTCCAGCTGATACTTTTGGGGAGAGGCAAATAGATCTATGTCTGGGCTCTCCCATTTCTGTGGTAACATGCTGAAGATTTGTGGATCCAGTTTCCATTTGTGCGGGTCCATAAGATTTCTGCTTAGGTCGTCTGCCAGAGTATTTGGTTTCCTGGCAGGAATTGAGCTTGAAGATGTATTTGGTAAGTCAAAGCTGTGTTCCACAATGCATAGTCTGCAAAGGGGGTAGGAATGTGCACCCCACGTGCTTGTTTATGTACCACATAACCATGGTGTTGTCCATTTTTATCAGTAGTTGTCCTGGATTAAGTCCTTGAAGGCTGTCAGAGCATTCTGAACAGCTAGCATCTCTTTCTGGTTGATATGCAGATGCATTTGTTTTGGGCTCCATTTGCCCTGAATGCATCTCAATACCAGGTGGGCCCCCCCAAGCATAGTCTGATGCGTCTGTAATTAGGGTTTGGGTGGCAGGGGGTAGAGTGAATGACAGTCCCTTGTTTTGGTGACATGTCTCTGCCCACCAAAGAAACTCCTGTTGTAGGCAGGGAAAGAGAGGAATCATTGTTTCCAGACTGTGACAATGTTGACTCCATAAACTTTTTAGGTACCATTGTAGTTTCCTCATATGCAGTCTCGCATATGGAATTAGTAGAATGCAGGATGCCATGAATCCCAAAGCCTGCAGAATTTGCCTTGCAGATAACTCGGTTTTTGTTGCCATTTGTTTGAAGTATGTTGTCAGTTGCCTTTGTCTGGCATAAGGTAAGCCATCTGGGCAGTTGTATTCAAGCTTGCACCCAGGAATGTAATTATTTGAGAGGGTACCAGTTGGGATTTCTTTTCGTTTACTGTGTACCCTAGGAATGTTAGAAGCCTTTTTACAAATGCCAGATGTTGAAGTGTCTCCTTGTCCTCTGCATGACTGAGACAGTCATCCAGATAAAGATAAATTTGCATGATTCTTTGTCTGCAGAATGCAATTACTGGTGCCAGGCACTTTGTAAAGACCCTGGGCACAGTAGATAAGCCAAAGGGCAGTGCAGAGAATTAGTAATGCAAAAAACCTGCCTTGAAGCGGAGGTATCTTCTGCACGATTCCCTTATTGGGATATGCAGGTATGCCTCTTAAGTCTAGAGTCACTAACCAAGCGTTCCTGCCCAGCATATGCAGTAGTTGTTGTAAAGTCAGCATTTCCAATTTTGGAATGTCTAGGAACGTGTTCAAAAATCGATAAGTCCAGCATTGGATGCCAGGCATAGTCTTTCTGGGTACCAGGAAAAGTCTTGAATAAGAACCTTGCCCTTTTTCCTTTTCTGGTACTGGTTGAATAGCCCCCATATCCATGAGGGACTTCTGAGCCTCTGCCCACTGATTTTGTGGCAGATCTGGTCAACCATTTGGTATTGGCAAAGTATGGAAATGAAATCTGTACCCTTGGGATACTATGTTTAATACCCACTTGTCCTGGGTAATTAACTGCCAATTTTGAGCATGAAGTGTTAATTGTCCCCCCAAGGGGGCTGCCAAAAAATAAGTGCTTGGCGAAGGTAGCGGGAAGTCATTGAGACTGCTTACTGTAGGGTTGTGTTTTGTTTCCACCAGATTTGGAGGTGGAGGCACCCCATTGCTTTGACCTGTAAGAACCCTGTTCTTGGTATCTGGAGCCTTTTGAGTGCCTGGATTTGCCTTGAGTGGCTCTGTTGGACATAGGAAAGGACCAATTTTTAGTAGGACAGTGTCTACTGAACCTGGGTGGCTGCACCTGCAAGAAATCTTTTACAGTTTGCATAGATGTAGCTTTGTCTTCCATTTTCTTTAAAACATCTTCTGCCTTATTACCAAACAGAGTATCATGCTGTAAGGGAGCATCCAACAATTTAGCTTTAACATGATTAGGCAGATTTTGGGCCTTGAGCCAGGCATGCCTTCTAATCACAGATCCAGTAACTGTGGCCCTGCAAGAGGCCTCCAAGGAATCAAAACCACATTGCAAAGTATGCTTTCCAACATGTTCTGCTGAAGGCAATAATTCCTGTAATTCTTTATTTTCCACACAATCAGAAATCAGCGTCATTTTCTGTTTCAGTAAGCCCATAACATGCTGTTGATATTTAAGCATATGAAACTGGCAGTTTAAGGCCCTAATTGCCAAGGTTGCAGACGTATAAACCTGCTTTCCCCATCTATCCAGCGCCCTGGAATCTCTGAGGGGGTAGGATTTTTGGCTGTAGAGGCCTTTACACCCTTGGGACCCTGCCTTCAGCAGAACATGTTGGAAAGCATACTTTGCAATGTGGTTTTGATTCCTGTGAAATAGTCTCAGGATCAGCAGCAGGATTTTTGAATAGAAATTTGTGGGAGTCAGGAACCCTGTAATATCTGTCTGGCTTACTAGGAGCCAGAGGTAGGGAATCAGGAGCCATGCTTGATTCCGAAATCACATCATCAACAATGTCTAATACAGGAGGCATTGCCAAAGGCCTATGCTGAGGAAGAAGAAATCCCTAAGCCTCTTTTTTTGATTCAGAGAAGTCCTGACTCTCCAGTGAAAATGTTCCCTTAAAGTATGCAAAGTTTCTCCAAAATAGAGTAATCCTCAGGAGGAGATGCAGATGGGATGAATTCTTCTGCATCAGAATCCTCACAGGGTGGAATAGAAAATTCCTGATCAGAAGAGGAATCAGAAGAAATGGAAACCTGATCTGAAGATTCATAAGCCGTGCCTTGCCTAGGGCCTCTCAGTAAGGGGGGGGGGGGTTGGGAACCCCTGATCAAGGTAATTAAGTCCTCAGCCATTTTGATCATCTGTTTTTTAGGCATAGGGGCCTGAGCACGTGATTCATGCATATATTTTTAGACATAGATGTTTTTGATCTTGTTTTTGAGGCTGGCGTCGGTTTAATACAAAAATGCTGAGGCCTGAAAACACCCTCAGAAGCCGGTGTCTGCTCAGCGGCTCCGGACCCATCCAAGGGAGAGACATCCGTGGGTTCAATACTCTGAGAATCTCACGGCATACTGGACTCCAAATGGGTCTCGGTAGAGGCCTGCGACTCAAAAGTAGCAGGTATCAGGGGCTGCGAAAGTGCCTCGCCGACTACCAGCGAACCGGTGACTGGCTTAGGAAAAGCTTTGTCGTCTGTTTTGGACCTCGACGGTCTGTCTTTTTCCTTGCGCTTTTTGTGAACTACGGTAGTTGGATTGCTAACCGATGACATTTCAGGATAATTAAATCTTGATCCAAAATATTTAGAAGCAAAAATATACAGACGCTTAATAGTGCGTTGGTTAAATCTAGCACGAAACCGACAGCAAGGCACGTTATGATCTGGGCCTAGGCAAGGAATACAGTACAAATGGAAATCCTTATGAGTATTTGCTTCCCACAAGTAATGCAATTATTAACTTTTACTGACAACAGTAAGGAGCAAGACAGTTTCCCCAACGGGGTACTTAGCTTTAGTTTGAAGACTTCGGTTCTGAAAATCAAATGTGAAAATTTCAGGAGTTGGCCGACCGGCGCTTGCGAAATGCTTCTGCTTCGGGCACCGCGCGGCAAGAAAGACTGAATAAAATGGCGTCGGCTGCATGTTTTATACCCTGACAACCTGACGTCATGGAAGAGGAGACAGCAACCGACGCAGGACCCAATACTTTGTTATTCAGGCCGACTGAGGGCTACCTGCCAGTAGATTACCCAAATGTAATGACTGCAACAGTGAAAAAGAAGAACATTTAAGCTGTCAGTTTTTACATTCATATTTAAATTTACAAGTCAACATAAAAGTCACCACTTTTCTTGTTGATAAAAGAAATTTGCTAAATCATTTTGTTTCTTTCACGGCCTTTTCTTTTGTATTCATTACAGGGTTGCCACCTTTTGTTGTGGCTAAAACCAGAGTAAGGCCACACCCCTCGCATCACCAGTAACCCTGCTCACCCCACCCTCTCTCCTGCTCACAGTCCGCCTATTGTGTGACATCACCTGGTGGGGAACGTCTTCTTTTTCCATTCCTGATGCCTGCTTTCTGTAAAAAAAAGCATAGTAAATCAGCCAATTTACAAACTCCAATAGTCCATTTCCTTTTTTGAAACGGAATACTGGAGTTTGTACAGTGTTTTACGGACTACTGGGGAATCAATTTGATTTCCAGATAGTGTGGAAAAAAACAGAGGGGTGGCAACCCTAATTCACCACCAACCCCCATCATTTCATATAAAACCATCTCCTTATTACAACCAATATATTTCTTTTTTCTTTTGGAAAATATGAGTATTAGTTATCCAACATTATCCATACTGCAAAATACTTCACTCCACTTATCAATATCACATTTCTTCACTTTATCAAATTTCCCATAAAACACACTTATTTATACATTTAAAATTTTCCCCATCTATATTAATTTTTTTTTTTAATTTTTTATTTCTTATTCCCTTTACAGTCCTGAAAACAAGGTTTGTTGTTTCTTCAATACAAATGGGCACATTTTATTTTCTTCATTACCTTCTATTTCAAATTCCCTTTCACTAGTAACTTGTCTAATAAAATTCTCCACGAATATTTTATCACTATTTTCAATCTTCTTTTAAATCCTCCCATTTTCCCTTCCCATACATTTTTATACTTTTGATAGAACATCTCACCCTGTCTTTATTTTACCTCATTACCCCAAATAAGTGCAAAGATGTTAAACAAACCACTGGATTTAAAAAAGAAAGTAAAAACTATTTTTGTTTTACTATAAATTATCCATCTTATCACTGGGCTCAGCCTTGAACCCTAAAGGAAACAAAAATATTACTGATAACTCTTTCCATTACTAATCACTCTTTTTCCATTAAAGTGAGAAACATATCCCAACCCCAAAATAGGCTATAACACGAATATTCAACATGTGACTTTCTGAAATAAAAACTTTTCCACTAAGCCAACATTTTATTTGTTCCGGTATCTTTCCAATCACTTATTACACTTATACTCTCACAAGGAAGGAAATGATTTTTGTAATACATTCCACTTATTTTCCCTCTTACCAAATCCCTTACACTTCATTTTATTGCAAACTAGTTTTAACATATTTTGAATGTATATCACAACCTCATTTATTTCGTTATCAGAACTACATCTGCATATGCTATATATAGTGGCATTATTAATTTTTGCTTCCATCTTGCCTCCCTCGTTCTGTACACAAGAATATGTACTATTACATTTATTACCAATACAAACACACTCATTGGGTACCTCTTTTACTCTGGTCAATGCTTGGCTTTTTCACCACCTACCCAATCTTCATAACTCGTACCCATGACTTTTCAGAACATTACTTTGCCTCTAAAATCTGCCACATTGCTTGGCTATCAAAAACTTTAGCTACATAACGTGATACTGATCTTTATTTTCTTTTACCACCTTCTCTACCATTTCTTTCATTAAAATATTTTGCTGAGCTTCCCTTTTAAAGTATTCTCAAATATTTTCCAGTCAGTTTTCGCAAGTGTTACAGACCTACATTTTTTATTTTCTTTCATCCTCTTCCACAGTCTTATTTACCATGTTGTCTTCCATTCTATATTCCTTCGTCCATTGATTTCATTAAAAGCAGAATCTTTCATCTTTATTAACTTCTTATTGCTCATAAGACAATCCAAGCATGGTGCCAACTCATTCTTACTTTCTTTTAATTACCTTCTCTATTTCTTCTAAAAATGTCTTTACTCATTCAGATATATTTTTCCATTATTCTTGCCCATCCATTTCCTCTTTTTCATACATTTTCCCCCACAAATCTCTACCATCCCCATATCGTCCTGCTTGAAGTTTAGGTCTCCAGTACCATCTAAAACAGCATCTATCTATTCTTCTTATCTTTCCTTTCCTTAATAATGCACCTTGTCTTTCCTTTCTCACATACAAACAATTCTTATTCTGTTTCTTTGTTTTCTTTCATAGTTTTGAATAATTTCTTTATTGATCCATTTTTTATTCTATTTATTCATAGGTAAATACTAGGCTATCGGCCCTAGGGCCCATACAAGCCTAGCTAAAAAATGTACCCTGGCTTTCGCCACCCAAGAAAATTATTTTCCTGTGCCCCTGTCGAGCAGAGCCACAGAAGTGATCCCGGGGTGAATTTCCCATTTCCCATCCAATCATCAAGATTTTTCTTGAAGAGTGCTAATGAGGAGCTCTGTTTGACATAGATAGGTAGTCTGTTCCAGAGTATGGGAAGTCTCTGGGACAGGAATCTATCCCTCCAGCATGTTCTGTTTATTGTGGTGACAAGGTTTAGGTGCCCCTAGAGCGTGTAGCTCGGAGGGATTGGGATTTCTTTAAGTGGAGCATGTCCAACAGCTCTGGGTTTGACATAGCTTTGTAGGTTAGGCAGAGATCGCCCCTGAGGAGGCGATATGCGATGGAGTAAAGCTGTAGTTTTTTGAGACTGTCTGCATAGGGCATCTGTTTGAGGCCAGTAATCCTCTTCGTGAGGTATTTCTGTGGTCTTTCCAGTTGTTGTAGATGTCTTGTGAGGTACATACCAAAAGGGGCGTTGTACTCTATAATGGGTCTAATGAATGTGAGGAGTACAGGGGAACAATGACCTCTTTTTTTCTGGATGAGAATCCTTTTGTGATGAGATGAACCACGTAGAAGGATTTCCTGACCACTGTGGCGATGTGATTATCAAAGGAGAGACTACTGTCCACATGTGTCCCAAGGTCTCATCACATTTTCGGCATTAAGTAGACTACCAGCTATGTGGTAGTTCATGGGTACTGAGTTTTTACCAAAGGGGATGGCAATACACTTTTTGGCATTGAGCTTCAGGCCATGGCTTTGACACCAGGTATCTGTCTCAGTGAGGCCCTTTTGTAGTTTGTCCACATCGTTAGGTGTTTCGATTATGGCTCCTAGTTTGCAGTCATCTGCAAACTTTGTTAGCCAAAGACCTCCTGTGTTGGTCTGCACTTCAGAGAAGTAGATACCAAACAGGAGAGGACCCAGGACTGAACCCCGTGGTACTCCACTTGTCACTGGTCTGATGTCGGATTTGGAATCCGCTATTTTCACACTGTGGGTTCTGTCCGTGAGCCAGTTGGCAACCCATCTTGTGACATAGGGATTTATACCTAGTTTAGTGAGCTTATCTATAATTCCAGAGTGGGGGATGGTGTCGAAAGCCTTGGCGAGATCTAGATAAGCTGTGTGAACCATTTTACCCTCATCTATGGCTTTGGTGACTGCTTCAAAGAAGTCAATCAGGTTTAGGAGACATGATCTGCCTTTTACAAATCAAAACTGGGTAGGGTCCAGAGTTTGGAGATTACCAATGTCTTTGTTTAGGAGTTCCACGATGATACGTTCCATGGCCTTGCAGACCAGGCTGGTCAGGCTAATGGGGCGGTAGTTCCCAGGGTCAGTCGTGGCTCCCCCTTTGTGGAGTGGGATAACCATCGCGGTGCGCCATTCAGTGGGTACAAAGCCTGAGGTGAGGCTATGATTGAACATGGTACTTGGGTAGGGTGCCAGTTCATTCTGTAGTTCATGTAGAACGCAGCCTGGGATATTGTCAGGTCCCATGGATGCTGTGTTCTTGGCTTTGGAGAATGTATTTTTTACCTGTGCAGCCGTGATTATAGGAACTTTGCATTCTTCTGGTATAGAGATGGGCCCTCTAGGTGGTGAGAGGGGGGTAAAGTTAGCACTGAACCTATCTGCTAGGATGTTGGCAATATCAGTTGGTTCTGTACATTTAGTGCCATTGTGCTGTAACTCAGAGCAGATCTAAGTGTTCCCATTTAGATTCTTGACATAGCTATAGAATGCTTTGTGGTTGTCTTTAGAGTCAGTGGCAACTTTGTTTTCTTAACTAGCTTTGGAGGATTTTATGAGGGATCTCAGCTTCTTACTGAGGTTGACCAGGGAGTTCCTCCAGTCATGGGATTTTACTCTTTTTTGCAACAGTTTCTTTCTTCTGTTGTAGAGTTTGTTTATGGCAGAGGACCACCAGATTGGCTTCCTTTTTTTGGAGGACAACATCTTGGTTCTATTAGGGATCGCATGATCCATGCACTCGTGTAAGTGCTTATAAAGTGCATTTGTGTAGGATTCGGCAGTCATACCTCTACTGTCCGTCTGCATGGGTGTCATGAAGTTTGCCACTTCTGTCTTAAGTGTGAAGTTGGCTTTGGAAAAGTTTTTTACGATGGTTTCCCTAATTGGGGGTGGGATGTGGATGTCTAGGCCGATTAGCTTGTGGTCAGATCTGACCCATGTTGGAATGACCAGGTCTAGGATATTGCTGCCCCTGGTGGGGGTGTGAATAAGTTGATCCAAGGCGTTGGAATTTATGAATTCTAGAAAACGTTGAGCAAAAGAGTTGGTACACGAGTAGTTTTCACAGTTAATGGTGGGGTAGTTGAAATCGCCCATTATTAGGGTGTTGGGTTGTACCCTAATACTTTCCAGTGTATCAAGAAATGAGGAATGTGTATCCTGGGGCATGGTGGGGGGTCTGTAGCAAGCTACAATTTGGATTGCGGTCTTGCCCAGAGTTAGTTGCACTTGGATAATCTCGGATGCATTATGCTGTGCAACTAGCCTGGAGGTGTGGATATCCTTAATGAATATGGACATGCCTCCGCCTTTACTGCTTCGTTCTCGGTTAGGTGGCCGAAAGGTGTGGTATGAATTGTAGCCTGGTAATGCAGGGGTGCTCTCTGGAGCTTTGAACCAGGTCTCTGTCACTGCACAGATGTCAATGTTCTCCATTTTAAGGAGTGCCTCGAGTGAATGCATTTTGAGGTTTAGACTTCTAGCATTGAGTAGCATTACCCTCAGATTTTGCTTGCTTGTACCGGTTACGGTGGTGAATTTGTCATTTGAACCTTGCCTAAAAAGGCACTATAGGGGTGGCAAGAGCCTTAGCCAGTATCCGGAATCCTAAGGGTGACAGGTGCGGGCCATCTCTGGCAAAGCATCGTGGTCTGTCGATCATGTCGTCCCAGGCAGACAAATACTGGATCCCCTTAGAATGACACCAGAAGCTTAGCCAATTGTTGAAGTCAATCATTTTGTCCTTGTACTGTGGTATCATTCTGGGTGATGGCAGGATGCTACTCAGGGTTAGGGTCATACCTGCCTGGGATACAAGATCGGAGAGCTCCTCCATGTCTCTTTTCATGTAGTCCAGGGAGGTACGTCTCAGGTCATTCACACCAACATGGACAATGACAGTGTCATATTTGTACTTATTGTGGAGTGACTCCAGTACATGCATTATGTGGTGGAGCCTGGCACCTGACAGGCAGCTGACAGTAACTTTCTCTTTGTTGTGTCTAGTGAGTGGAACATCAGTGTGTCTGACTACAGAGTCATCTATGACTAGAGTGTTGGGTACGTTGTTATGCCTTATGGGCTGTGGTTGAGTGGCACACTGAGTTTGTGGGCTATGTGTCATTTGGGTTGTGCTGGGGGGTGGAGTTTGCTTGCGTTTATGCTTTGGATGTCCCTGATGCTTGGGCAGGTTTTTATTGAGAGCCTCCGCGAATGTAGGTGTGTGTTTTGTGTTACTATGTGTGTGTTTTGGTGGTGTAGGTTTTGAGGGACTATGTGATGAGTGTGGTGTGGTGCAAGTGTTTACCTTCTCCTCTTGACTGTCTAGTCCAGTCTTGGGTGAAGAGAGCTTTGCTTCCAGTTTGGCTATATAAGTTTTTTATACTTCTGCATATATACTACCCAGCAATGTGATAAAACAGTCACATTGTCATGTGATCTTTCCATAACCTCTCATGTCTTCCTCCTTTCTAAACTTTACAGTTAAATCTCTTTATCCCGTCCCTTCTTTTTCTGTCTTCTCCAATCCTGGTCCACAATGCTTTAGGACTGGATAACTATTCCATCTGTGCCTCTCCTGTTATATAGTTTACTTTAAAAGATGTGAATGAATCAATCCATTTCAGTCTCAAAAATTCCCCCTTTATATGTTAATTCTCTACTCTTTCCTACTTTTAAATCTCCACATATTAACTCTCTAAACATCTTAATATCCTGCATTATTTTTCCTTTTTTTCTCCTCAGGTTAAAGCTCATCTTTTTCCACACTACTGACATTCACCATCACACTTTTTTTTTTAATTTCTTAATACATCTATTTTCACAGTCATATTAAAATACAAAAATTGCCAAATCTTATACTTTTTTTTTGCTGCTCATCTTCCTTCTTTACTAAAGACATTATCTTCAAAGTCTGTGCAGTTGTCATGCATGGTGCACTTTAATTCACTTGGCAGGTGTCCTATGCTAGTCAAGACTATTACACCATGTTATTCTTAGCTCTGTTAACCACAACAGGGCTAGCCAGCCACAGCCAGCAGTGTAAACTCTGGCTCAAGGTGATCGTCACAGTTGAAATGACACCCAGACTCCATGTGTAACAATGGGAAAAAGGGGCTGTGGGTGGATGGATTCTTATCTCAGTTATACATTAGGCACAACCTACCAAGTATTACATTATCTGTGCTATTTGCACTCTAAGGTCTCCTTGTCCTATCTGAAGATCACTGCTTACCTTAATCTGTAACAGGCTTATAGTTCCAACTTACTTATCTTCCTTTTTCATGTCCCTTTACTGCCAAGTTTCCAGGACAATTCTAGTCTCCCATGACTGCCTTAAAGTGATCCCACTCTCTTTAGTGAAATTTACTTGTGCACATTTTTCCTACCATTTCCCCTAACTTTTCCCATTAACAATTTCATGGCTTTTAACTCCTGCTCCTGGCCACTGTTGCACCTTCTGGCAATCATTTTTTTTCTAGCGAATATTAAGACCACCAACCCAGTGCATGACTGTGCCTTTGAATCCCTGCATACCGCAGTCAACGGAGTCTAAAGTTCTCCTCCTTCAAACTCCCTATTCTCCTTGTTATCTTGCATATTAAATTTCCAAAGGTCACACCTGTATTTTTCCCGGTTTCTACACTCCCAAAAGATGTAATCCCAAAAACTGACTGTACTCACACCTCCAACAAGTTTTGCCAACAGTGGGGATCATTCTATGTAGTCTTTCTGGAATGTAAAAGTATTTATGTAAATACCGCCAAACAAAAATTCTAAATTTCCTGGATCTAGTTATCCCTTGGGTATATTGCAAATCAATGACAAAATTATTTCCCCAACTAGATGTTTCTCCCAGCTGTGTCAGTTCCCATTTTGTTGTCCATCTGTCTTTAATCAAGGCTCTATGTATTCTCCCTACTATACCCTTACGCTAGCTTCTTCCATTCTAACTTCCTGGATGATGTCTACTAATCTAGGTTTTTCTACTTTCTTTTTCATCAAGATTTTCTTGTACTTCACTGGAATGAGACATTACCCCTCTTGTTGTTGTGTCTTTCGGCTTTTCCCGGTTAAGGGTCGCCACAGCGGAACTCCGGTCCGCTAATGATTGGCAGTAGATTTTTACGTGCCGAGTTGCCGGCCCTGACGCACAACCTTCAACGAAGGTGCCCATTCACGCATGTCTCCACACAGAAGACGCTCTAACTGAGAATCAAACAGGACGTCTTACTGTGAGGAGACGACGCTACCGCAGCACCACCACCGCAGTATTACCCCTCTATACTACAAAATTTCCCTTATGACCATTTAGACCTTTCCACATAAATTTCTTCAATCTAATCATCTTCCATTCTTCCTCATTTCATCCCAGAAATAAAAGACTTATCCCCTATTTCATGGTAACCAAAGCATTTATCGTATGGAGTTGCTTTCCTAGTCCTACAGGCCCCATCTTTAACTGCAAATCATTATATTCCTTCATTGTGAAAGCATCTTTTATTACTTCATACATCTGTCCCAGGGAGATATTCTCCCCCCAACCATAATCTCCCGTTTCCAAATATTTAATCTACTCCCTGGGGACAATCATCTCTACCTTTAGCAACATTTCCTTTCATTTGAACAGTACATCAGCTTCAAATGTACTGCTCTAAAATATTCACATAGATGTGGTACCGCCAAGCTTCTTTCTATTGGTAATATTTCTGTCAGGTTACCCTAGGGGTTTTGTCATCCCAAAATATATTCCATTGTTGCCCTTCTCTCTCTCTTTCTTCTACTCTGTATTTATTCCCCAGGTTATACACAAATGCTTGAACTGCATATAAAATCAAAGGGACTATGAGCATTTTTTTACTACCAGTATTCTTTGATGCATATCATGTGACAATATGCATGTTTCATGGTCTCTCTGGAGATTCGGCCAAGCCAAATTCCTAATTAGGTTTCCACTTTTTACTCACACTTCGTTTCCAGAGTATAAAAGTCCTGCAGCCTGAGACGTCTCTCCTACACTATCATTCGTGATCCATTTTACACACCCTTCCCTACTAAAGTTTTGTTAGCATTATGCCTGTCATGTTTACCAGCCCAGTCCCAGTATCCAATGTCCACTCCAGGTCTACCAGCTACTCTCCAACTACACCAATCTCGCTCCATTATCGCGGAGGCCGGTTGTGGATCCTGAGGGTGTCCTGGGGGTTTCACTTGTCTGTGCTTCCATCAGGGGGGAGGGTAATGACCTACACTTGCTCTTTCCCTGTCCACCATGCTTGAGTATCACTCCTTCCCTGCTACTCAGTTGCTTAAGCAGCTAATCAAATCTAGGTCGGCTGGGCAGTAGTCTGGGCTTTATCCCACCTGAGTGGTTATGATGGTGTATATTTACTGAGCTGGACAGCTTTATTTACCATGCCATCTTCTCCATCTGCAGTTTTATTCACTGAAAGGGCTTAGATTTTTCTCTTTTGATGAATATCTCAGCCTGTTATACTGTGAATAAATCATTCCAAAGCACTTCCCTTTTACAGCCCCCCCTCAAGCTTTCTATTTATATTCTTCCTACTCCCTCCTCCTCGTTAATATTTTATGTCTGATCATCATCCACCCTTTCTCATTCCCCTCTCTTCATTAACCTCGGTCAGCTTTCTATAGTTTCAAATAAGTACCACCCTTAAAATGTTATAAAAGTTCTTCCTGCCGACATCTCAAATATACCAACAAAAATTATACAGCATGCATATCTGAACTTATCCTTGAGCTATCACAGATTAAAAGGATCAGCAGCCTTTGCCTACCTTATTGGCTTAATTCAGACAAGCATATCAAAATTAAATTAATAACAGAATTGGTGTCTAACATGCAAAAGTTTTCAAAGCTACTTCTGAAATCAATAGAAAGCTATCACATCTTATAGTCTGATTCAGATGTGCATAACCATTTCACAAACAAACATTGTTAATCAAAACAAAGCTAAAATTCAGTCTCGGATTCATATCCGGTGGTTGTAAAAAAGGGAGGTCACCCCCTAATATAATGTATAACATAGCCTCAACCGTTCAATTGCCAAAGCTCTTCATCACCAAGGTTGATCTCTGATAACTAGATCTTTTTCCTCTCACTAGACTGCCAAACTCTTCCTTACTCTTTTCATGTTTTCCTGCACCTGCAACTTAGAGTGGGAAAGGTTACACTACCAATCCCCCCCACACACACACTTTCCCCCCACCTGTTTCTTATCTCTGGCATTTTCCTCTAGTCTCTCAACTAAGGTCTCAGTCCTTAAACTGCTGAATTTTCTAATTCTGCATTCACCCACATGTATTCTGTGAAGGATTTCACTCATCCTGGGAAGGATTATTGGACACGGCAACTGAAATCTTAAATCCCAACACAAATTTTCCTCACCTCTGCCTTGTGTTGGGTGAGCAGGCTTGACCAACAATAACCCTATGTTCCCTTATCTTCAGGATTCTGCTTTTCTTCCATAACTAAGAATTTGTTCTTTAGTTGGCAAGTTAGGTTCTTTACCACAATGGGTCTTTGATAGCGTTGCTGAAGTGCCACTCACTTGGAATGGTTTGTGGGCTCTGTCAGGTAAAATATTCTTAGTAGGAAGACCTGTCCACGTCTTGATCTTTTCCAACATAAATTTTAGACATCCCTTTCCTACACTTCCCTCTGGGATGTTGCTGAAGCGTAGATTCTCTCTCCATTCCTTACCTTCCACTTTAATCATATTCTCTCGCATCTTATCTTGCACTGCGTTCATCTCAACTAGCCTGATGTATAGTCACTTTCTGCTCAATGACCTCAGCCTCATTTGCATGCGAGGAAAAGGCAGCCTCGTCTGCACAATAAGGCAAAGAAGGCAGTTTCATCTGCATGCGTGGTAAGACACTCTCCACATTCCAATTAATTCCATCCAGGAATACATGAAAGAGATCATTTATCTTAACTACTGGATATACTTTATTAATTTTTTTTTCATGCAAGGCTGCCATTTCCTACTTGCTATTACTGGACTCCAGTCCCAGGTTGCTTGTTCAGACATGCCTCACGGCTTATTTCTTTCATCTGGCTTTCAGTTTTCCTCATTTCTTCCCGTTTTGTTCTGGTCACATGCTTTTACAGTGCCCTTTATAGGTTTGGATGTCTAAATTTGGTGTTTAATTTTGTTTCTCACTTGTTAAATTTCTTTCTGGGCTGGAAGGCTAGACGTTGCCTTGTTCAGCTCTGCCCCAAAAGGGAAACCCTCAGCCTTCTGCATTACTGTCTCATTTTCACATTACTTTGCTTCCTGGCACTACTACTGTTACATCTAGAACTTAGTTCTTCATTTTATAACAATTCCTATTCTAGAACATCTTATTTCCTACTGACCAAACAATCTGCCCCCCATACTGCCTATATTCTTTTTTTACCTTTTGCTGCATCTAGTATCTAAAAAAAAAAAAAAAAAATTTTTTTCAATTTTTATACCATTCCACCACCAAATCTATAGCATCATTTCTAATGTTATTCATGTTTAATGCTAAATTTCCTACATTATCATTTTCCTTTTATTATGGTTTTCTTTCTAGGTCTAATTTTTCTTTTCCTTGGTCTAAATCGCAAATTATTTTTCATTTAGCTCATTCCTTCTCCTGTCTCCATTTATCCTTCTTCACTTTTTAAAAGTGCATCTGTTTTTTTTTTTCTTGTATATTAAATAAACCTCACCCTGAAGTTATTTTTACTTTACCTCTTCATTCTCTACCCTTTCTTCAGTATCCCCACCTCCTCTTTCCACATCTTCTACAAGTTAAGTGTTTGTCTGTATTCTGCACTTTCCTCTTCATCTTCTTGTTTTTTCTAATACAGGACATTCACTCCAGAAATGCCTAAATTCTACACGTTTTCTACAAACAGCCTTAGTTTTTTTTTTTTTTTTTTTGCAATATGCCCCCTTTCCCCACAGAAACATAGGTTGGCCCCAATACCAAACAAATTCTCTCTTACAGTTCACAATTACAGTATTTGAAATATGTTGAACTTTCCCTAACATCCATTACTACTCACGCTTCCCAACCTTGAATCAATACATTTCTTTCATCAGTTTTTTTTAACTTCATGTACTTTACAACACAGTGAAAGAAAAAATAAAACTAACATTTTTCACTCAGTCATCCATATCTGAAGTCCTAAACTGCAATTTTTTTTTCAGTTGAGGTTTCAAGCTCCAAAATAGTCCTGGAAGTCAGGCAGTACAGACACACAGTGCTACTGTATTCCCTTTTTACTTGCCAGTCAGAATCAACATTTTCTTCCAAATTAAAACTTTCAAATGTCACTTCACATAAGTTTTTAGCTCCCAAATCAAATGTCACACCATCATAATTTTTAGCTCCCAAATCAATTGTCACCATCATCCTTCCTCTCCTTGTTCATCAAATTTACCAACACAAACTTTGCCAATCTTCTGATTTCCAATTCTGCAACAATTACTTCATCTCATTCTTTCTTCCACAAGTCTTCTCTTGGTCCTCTTTCCATCTCTTCTGCATTCTTATCCATCTTGGCATTAGCGGAACTGGAGTACCAGCCCTCCAGTGCCACCTAGCAGCTCCAAAAAGTATGGGAAGTTCATTGGTGCTCTGGTTAAATTTCCCCAGCTCAGTAGAAATACCACTCTGGTCTCCTTAAAAAGATGACACTGGCCTAGTGGGAATAACCCAAAAGTTTGTTGTGAATTAAATTTAAAAGTATCTGCTCTAGAAGGTTGTGAAATTACAGAAGTAACAAAATGAAAGCCAAAAATACAAGGTTGTGTTTTGACTGTGATTCTAAAAATTCAACACTAAAACTTTCTCCCATGAAAGTGGAACACACCACTTCTAAGAGGGAATATCACCAATGATTCCAAGTCACAAATATTAACTGCTGCATCTGCTCTCGGACCTATACTATGCTCCCCTCATTTCAAAATAGTGCTCATGAAACTGAACTCGCTTTCACATGCTGCTTGTCCTTCCACCCACCGAAAAAAGCATCCACTTTGTGTGCAAAATGCCTAGTTGCTCTCACACACAATGTCCCCTGACAAGCCATACAGACACTCATCTGACAGTGATCTTGTAACTGTCATGTCCTTACACACACACCCCTCTACAACCCTACTGCTAAAACGAAACACCTTCTTTGGACACATCTCGTATCTGATCGTCATGAAAGTGAAAGAAATGACCACAGTTCTGAACTTTAACTTGCCTAAGACATAGAGGTACTACGGCTACCCCTAACTAACCATATCTGTGATTATTCCACTATGATTGTACAAATGTCCATTAAAAGTTCCAAACAATTCAACCACCACCCATGACAGACGAAGCCATCAGAGGTGATCACCAAAAGTTAAAGATACAACAGTACTAGTAACAAAATTTCAGCCTGCTACTGTCATTTACTGACGCACTCTACCTAGGTCACTATAATAAACAAATAAAATTACTGGATCACTACTGTGAGAACCAAGTGCTGTTACAAATAGCCGCAGATATAACAGGTACCTTGCTAAAAATAAAATATTTGTAACACAAAAACCTGAAGATCAGAGCGTCTGTTCCTGTTGATCACTAGGTAAGCTCTTAAGATACAAAAGTCTCCAATTTCAAGTTTTACCTTGTTTACCTCACACAGTAATAGGACATGGACTGGCATGGATATTATTATCTGAAGAGGGAAGTAAAGAAACATGTAAATGAAGATCATTTCAGAGTTCAAATGCTTATGAACTTTAGCACAAAGTAAAATTCTGGGGCACTTTACCATACAGACGTTCAGAGGATTTATTTATTTTTTTTAACCAGACTTCTACAAATTTTAAATAAAGGCAGGATCTGCATGTCAGGTCAAATCGGACTAGAAGATAAAGGGCTAAGGACATCCATGGCTAAAGGACAGGGAAATAAACGCAACAGTTGGAGGAGAAGATGCTCCCTTGTACGGGAGAACCGCATAATGTCCAGGTAAGCAAGAAAATAAACCTAACAAAGTCTGGAAACAAACGTGTTATTAAAACAGTCTGAAATACCTGCATTGTCTGCAATACAGACATCATAAAACTATCAGCACCACATAAAACTTTAAGAACATAAAAGTTCACTGCAATCCATTCACAGTGAGTATGCACAAAAATCATTGATGACCCTTATAAAGGTCTCTGTGTACTTTTGCAACTAAATTTCACATCTGAGTCATCAGCACACTCAGGAAAAAAAAAAAAAAAAAAAAAACACATTACCAAACAGGTCCTACATAGTCCACACCTTCTTTTTCGGAGAGAAAAGTGCCACATATGTGACCCTCATAAGACAGCAGGAAATGTTAAGATTTATTTACTTGCCTCAGTCAGCCGAATGGCACTCTGTTCAGCTTTCATATTCCCACGACCAGAGTATGCCTGTGGCAGTTCTGTAACATTGTGCTCTCCATCTTGTTCAACTTCACTTTCAGACAAGTTGGCACCTGCACCTCTTGGAGAAAACAGGTTTACACTTAGCATCTTAAAAAGAGAATTCCTACTTTTATTCCCACTCATCCAACAAGAAAGGCAAACATACCAATTCCCCATTGCTGCTGTCTTTTTTTTTTAAAACAGGAGGCAGTTAGTTCTTTAATGGAACTCACTCTCCCACAGGGTGTAATTGTAAATCTAATGTTTTTATTTCAGCCATTTCTCCTCAAATATGATCACTTGCAGCCAATCTAGCTTCAAGAACTTACAAGTAAAGCAATGGGCACTTGAATGTGGGTCAAAATGCTGGCTTAAAAAAAAACTTACAGGTGGGTGGCAGCTGCCAAATTAATTCTATAAAGCTTCAGAAACCTGTAGGTCCAGACCACACTACAAAGCCTAAAGAAAAGTACAGTTTTGTACCTACCATAAATGTAGATGTTCGAAGATCCACATTGCTGCAGTCATAACCTGTGGGTAGTCCGCTGTCCTCGGTCGGCCCGAATACCAAAGTGTTAGGCTGGCGTCGGTCACAGTCGCTCAGATCTGACGTCAGTACGCCGTGGTACTAAAGCGCATGACCGACGCCATATCCTCAGCCTTTCTTGCCCCAGATGTCAGAAGGCCTTAAAAAGAAAGGCCATAGCCAAAAATAGAAAAATATCCAATCACCAAAATAGCAACAATAGATACACCACAAACCACACAGCCACCCCAAACTACAGAGGGGAAGGAGGGAGGGTAAATTAGACTGCAGCAATGTGGATCTTCGAACATCTACATTTATGGTAGGTACAAAACTGTACTATGTTCTTCATCTCACATTGCTGCAGTCATAACCTGTGGGTAGAATCCCAAAGCAAAGGTAAAGGGAGGTTGGTAAAATCAGATAGCATTAGGAGCTGCTAACATGCCCTGTAAAACTGCAGTGGCAAACCCAGCCCTAGATTTAGAATAAAGAGGAAGATGGTAATGTTTAGAAAAAGTGTGCACTGAACTCCAGGTAGCTGCCTCCAAAATATCTTTAGTAGCTACTCCCCTTAAAAAGCAGTAGAAGTGGCAGTAGCCCTAGTGGAATGAGGTCTGATTCCAGCCGGAACCTCCTTACCATGATGAGAATAACAGAAAGCAATGCAATGCCCAATCCACTTAGAAATAGTTTGTTTTGAAACAGGTTTTCCTTGAGATCCCAAGGCAAAAGAAATGAATAACTGTTGGGACTGCCTGAACCCTTTAGTTCTGCTCAAATAGTAACGTAACTGCCTGTGAATGTCCAAAGAATGCAAAATTTTCTCCCCTTATTTTGGGGATCAGCATAAAATGTAGGCAGATGAATAGATTGGTTTAAGGCCACATTAGAAACAACTTTAGGCATAAAAGTAGGATTAGTACGTAGTGAGACCCTATCCTTATGAAATATCAGGAAGGGTTCAACTGCCATTAGAGCCTGTAATTCAGATACCCTTCTAGCAGACGTAATGGCCAACAAAAAAGCAGTCTTCCAAGACAAAAACTTCAACTCTGAAGTAGCTGCAGGTTCAAAAGGAGGTAAAGTGAGCTTTTCCAACACAAAATTGAGATCCCAGGAAGGAGTAGGAGCTCTACGGGGGTCTTATGTTCTTTGCCCCTCTAAGAAATTGCTTGAACAAAGGGTGAGAGAATAATGGTGGGTCACAGTCATAGTGAGCAGAAATGGCTGCAGCATGAACTTTTACAGAGGAGAAAGACAAACCCTTGTCTAATAATTCTGTAAGATACTGAAGTGAAACACTCAAATTAGGCACTGAAACATCAAAGCTCTTTGTTCTGCTCCAAAGAAAAAATCTCCTCCATTTATCAGCATAAACTTTCCTTGTACTAGGCCGTCTGGCCTCCAAAATGACCTTCAAAACTTGAAGCTGCTGCGACCCCCCCAGGGTCTAAAACAGAATATGCCAGGCTGTCAGATGCAGGGACTGAATCCTGACATTGCAGAAATGATTGCTTGCCTGGGACAAAAGGTGTGGAATTAATGGCAAAGGCCAAGGAGGCTCCCGTACTAAAGTCCTCAGCAGAGGGTACCAGTGCTGCCGTAGCCAATCTGGAGCTATCAGAATCATGCAAGGCTTGTCCTGCCTGACCTTTAGGAGCACCTTGGGAAGGAGAGGCAGAGGAGGAAAGGCATAAACGTGAAGGTTGTTCCAACTGAATGATAGAGCATCCACTTTCCAAGCTTTTGGGTGAAACAGCTTTGTGCAAAATTTTGGCAGTTGTTAATTCAGTGGAGAAGCGAACAGATCTATGTCTGGAGTCCCCCATGCCACCGTCAACTGTTGAAAAACATGAGGATCCAATTTCCACTCGTGGGGATCCACCATCTGTCTGCTCAAAACATCTGCTAAGGAGTTCTGTGCTCCTGGCAGAAACCTTGCCTGAAGGGTGAGGTGCAAACTGAGAGCAGTCTCCCATAAAATCATAGCTTGTCTGCAAAGAGGGTATGAATGGGTACCCCCCTGCTTGTTGATGTACCACATGACTGTTGTGTTGTCTGTCTGAATCAACACTTGTCCTGGGCGAAGTAAATCCTTGAAAGCCATCAGTGCAAATTGGACTGCTAACATCTCCTTCATGTTGATATGCAAATGCTGAAGTCTGGCAGGCCACGTGTCTTGAACCCATTTTCCTTTGAAGTGTGCTCCCCAAGCCATGTCTGAGGCATCTGTCGTTAAGATCTGACTCGCCTCTGGTCGGGTCACAGAGAGTCCCTTGTTTAGGTGACATTCCTGAGCCCACCACAAAAATTCCCTTTGGATGCAAGGTATCATCTGAATGACAGTGTCCAAATCGTGGCAGTGCTGAGTCCATACGCTTTTGAGATACCATTGTAGCTTCCTCATATGCAGTTTGGCATTGGGAAGCACTAGAATACAAGATGCCATGAACCCCAAGGCTTGAAGGACTGTCCTTGCAGTCAGCCTGGACCGTAGAGACAATTGTTGAAAGTAAAGGGTAAGATTTCTTTGTTTGTCCGGGGTCAAAAATGCCATCTGAGAGGCTGTATTCAGTCTCACACCCAGAAAGCACATGTCCTGAGAGGGTACTAGGACTGGACTTTGTTTCGTTCACAGAATACCCTAGGCACCTTAACACTGCCATAACATACTGTAGATGGTGAAGTAGCTTGACTTCGTCTTGAGCCAGAATCAGGCAATCGTCCAAATAAGGATAAATTTGTATTCCCCTTAACCTTAAGAAGGCTATTACCGGAGCCAGGACCTTTGTGAACACCCTGGGCGCAGTAGATAAGCCAAAGGGCAATGCAGAGAACTGATAATGTAAAGTCCCAGCCAGCAGGAACCTCCTGCAACTGGGCCTGATAGGAATGTGAAGATAAGCCTCTTTGAGATGCAGAGTTACCATCCAGTGTTCCTTGCCTAAAAGAGGCAGAAGTTGTTGCAAAGTTAACATCTTGAATTTTGGGATGTCCAGGTATGTGTTGAGAATAGACAAATCCAGAATTGGCCTCCAAGTGTTTCCCTTCTTTGGTACAAGAAACAGGCGAGAATAAAATCCTAGGCCTACTTCTGATGGAGGGACCTCCTGAATAGCCCTCATTTTTAGAAGTAAAAAAATCTGTTTGTGAGCCTCCACCTTTTGCTGAGAAGGAACGTCTGGCATGCCTTTGAAAGGGGGCAAGGTGTGAAAGTAAAACTTGTAGCCTCGACCTATAATGTCCAACACCCATTTGTCCTGAGTGACTAAAAGCCAATTTTGCCTGAAGAGTGCCAACTTTCCTCCCAGAGGAGCTGCCAGACAGGAGGGATCTGGCAGCTGGAGATACAGGTCATTGGGTCTGTTTATGAAAAGGCTGGCCCCTGCCCTCCCCAGAAGATTGTGCAGGGGAACTCCACGTCCTAGGCCTAAAAGAACCTTGAGCCTGAGCTCTGGCCCTACCACGCCTAGATCTGCTCCTAGACTGTAAATCAGAAGAAGGATAAGCCCATCCCTTAGTAGGCCAATTTCTGCTAAACTTAGGGGGCTGCACCTGTAGAAAATCTTTAACTGTTTGCATAGACTTAGCTTTGTCCTCCATTTTCTTCAAAACTGACTCCACAGGTGAACCAAACAGAACTTCAGACTGAAGGGGAGCATCCAAAATTCGAGCTTTAACATGCTCTGACAAATTCTGATCCTTAAGCCAGGCGTGCCTACGAAGAACTGATCCAGTGGTAGCCACCCTGGAAGAGGCCTGAAGAGCATCGAAACCACACTGCAAAGAATGCTTACCCACCTGATCAGAGGCATGAACTAAATCCTGCAATTCCTTACACTCAATGCCCTCTGCCAGAGCATCCACCTTAGATTTCAACCGACTTAGGAGAAAATTCTGGTACTTCAGCATATGAAACTGACAATTCAAAGCCCTCATTGCTAGAGTGGAAGAGGTATACAGTTTTTTACCCCACCTATCCAAAGCTCTAGAGTCTTTATCCATAGGAACTGGATTCTTTACAACAGAAGCCCTGACACCCTTAGGACCCTGGCTAATAGTCTCCGGGTCTGCTCTCGGGCTCTTATACAAATATTTATGAGCCTCAGGCACTCTAATACCTGTCTGGCTTGACCGGGGCTGGAGGCAAAGAATCAGGATTAAGGGAAGCTTCCGAGAAAACATCCTGAACAACATCCAAAACAGGGGGTATAGCCAAGGGCCTGTGCTGTGGTAAAAACAAAAATTCCCTAAGCCTCTTCCTAGAATCTGAGAAATCCTGACCTTCCCACTTAAAATGCTCTCTCATGGAATGCAGGGTTTCGGAAAAAGAAAAATCCTCTGGTGGGGAAGCAGAAGGACTAGAATCCTCTGCATCTGAATCAGAATAAGGAGGAAAATCCTGAATGTCTTCAGCCAAAGACTCCGAATAATCTGAGGAATGCTCCAATCCTTCCCCCTCTGGCTCCACCCTAGGCCTCTTATCTGGAGGAGGCAAAGAACCCCTGATTAAGGTAATTAAATCTTCTGCCATTTTCAGCATATGCTTCTTAGGTACAGAACCCGCAGAACTAGGGCTGACGCCAGAGGAAGATAAACCAGGCCTGACCTTGGAAGGAACCTTAGAGACAGAAGTAGAAGGCCTAACCACCTTATGTAAAAAGGGACTACAGTGACCTGAGAGGCCCCCTCAGCCTGACCCGACTCCTGAGAGGCCACATCCTGCAAAACTAAAGGCTCCCCCTGAGACTCAACTGAAACCTCGGCCGGATCCACAGATTCCACCGTAGTTTCTAAAGAACCGGCGTCCGTAACGGACGACTCATCCTGCTTGGACTTTAACGATATTTCCTTACGCTTCTTAGCGGTAGTGGGCGTCGGAGGATCCGACGGCATATTGTAATTACACCGCTTACCGAAGACAAGCCTACCACAATCTAACCTACGTTTAATGGTGCGCTTATTAAATCTAGCACAAAAGCGACACCCGACTACGTCGTGCTCAGGCCCCAAGCAAGGAATACAAAGAGTGGTAATCCCTATGAGGTATCTGTTTCCCACAAGAAATACAATTATTCACTTTTTCTGACATCCGGATTTAACTGAGGCAAGAAAAGACAAAAATATTCCCCAACGGGGTACTTAGCCCAACTTGGTCTTCGGTCTGAAACTCGAAATACGAAAATTTCAGGACGCCGAATGGCACTTGCAAAACGCTGCTTCTGCTTCGGACCATGCGGCAAGAAAGACTGAGGATATGGCGTCGGTCATGCGCTTTAGTACCACGGCGTACTGACGTCAGATCTGAGCGACCATGACCGACGCCAGCCTAACACTTTGGTATTCGGGCCGACCGAGGACAGCGGACTACCCACAGGTTATGACTGCAGCAATGTGAGATGAAGAACATCCACCTAACCTCCCTTTAGTGCTGTGGACTAAGTTTAGATAGACTTCTTTCTTCTGCTAGGTGGGATTAGTATGTTGTACCATATGGACTCCTGACAAACCACGTATCACTGCATATTAAATCCTAAGCAAAACATATAGTGGAAACTATAACATACAGGTACAACAACAACACATGAACTGAATACCACAGACACTTTGGCTTGGAAGCCTAGCAGTAACACCAATATGAATGAAAAGCATTTCACAGCTATGACTTTCAAAGGCCTATTCAATCTCATCAAGCAGCACACAAAGTACAGTTGTGTACACTTACCATAAATGTAGATGTTAGCGTGTATTCACTGTTGCAGTCATCCCATTTGGGTTATCTGCTTGCACTAGCCCTCATATCAAAGTCTTGGGTCCTGAGTCGGTTGCTGTCTCATCTTCCATGACATCAGGTAGTCAGGGGTATAAAACATGCAGATGACGCCATTACACCAGTTTTTCTTGCCCCAGATGTCAGGTGCCCCCATAATGGGAAGCAAATATATACACAAGGTTACACCTCCAACTAAAAAGCAAATACACCAACAAGCTTTAAGCATAGCAAACAAGACTAGAGGTATAGCCACTAGAGGTCAGGGGGCTGGAGGGAGGATAACTAGGACTGCAACAGTGAATACACTCTAACATCTACATTTATGGTAAGTGTACACAACTGTACTATGTTCTTAGTGTTTCACTGTTGCAGTAATCACATTTGGGTAGATTCCCAAAGCTAAGGATGGGAGGAGGAAATTAGATAGCATTAGGACCAGCTATAAGGCCCTGCAAGACTGCAGTGGCAAAGCCAGCTCTGGATGTAGAGAAAATTGGAAAGTAATGCTTGGTGAAGGTATGTACAGAACTCCAGGTAGCAGTTTCTACGATGTCCCTGGTAGGGACACCTCTGAGAAAGGCTGCAGAGGTAGATGCAGCCCTGGTTGAATGTGGTCTCATCCCCTGTGGGGTAGGTTTTCCATGGTGCTTATAGCAGAAATTAATGCAATGGCCTATCCATTTAGAAATGGTTTGCTTTGAAATGGCCTTCCCCTCTGCAGCACATGCAACCAGCAGCTGTTCAGATTTCCTGAGAGGTTTAGTCCTGTCCAAGTAAAATCTAAGTGGTCGGTGCACATCTATGGAGTGCAGTATTCATTCCCCTTTGCTCTGTGGATTAGAAAAGAAGGTTGGCAAATGAATGGACTGATTGAGGGCCACACAGGATACCACCTTGGGCATGAAGGAGGGATTGGTCCTGAGGGACACCCTGTCCGCACGCAAGAAAATGAAAGGCTCCAATGCCATGAGGGCTAAAAAGAAGGCTGTTTTCCAAGAAAGGAATTTCAACTTTGCATTTGCCGCTGGCTCAAAAGGAGGTAGAGTGAGTTTTTCCAATACAAAGTTAAGGTCCCAGGCTGGAGTAGGGGCTCTCCTGGGTGGTCTTAAGTTTTTGGCCCCTCTGAGGAACTGCTTCAGCAGTGCATGAGAGAAGATGGGTGGTTCTGTGTTGTAATGAGCTGAAATGGCTGAGGCATGAATTTTGGAAGAGGAAAAGGAAATGCCCTTGTGAAGCATCTCAGTTAAGTATTAAAGAATCTGAGGTAAATTGGGTGCTGCTGTGGCCATCCCCTGAGTTTGGTCCCAGGAACAGAATCTTTTCCATTTTTCAGCACAGGATTTTCTAGTACTAGGCCTCCTTGCCTCCAGAATGACATACAACACTTGCTTACTGAAGGATGGTAATGGAGAAATCAGGTAATTAAGCCAGGCTGCCAGGTTCAGGGTTTGAAGCTGTGGGTGCAGAATCTGGCCCTCTTGCTGGGACATCAGGGCAGGGGTCTGAGGCAGGTGCAATGGTGCCAGAGTGACACTGTGCAAAAGGGGGTACCAGTGTTGGCATAGCCAGTCTGGTGCAATCAGTATCGCCCTTGGTTAGTCCTTTTTGATCTTTAGTAGTACCTTGGAGAGGAGAGGGAGAGGGGGGAGAGGCATAAACTGATTGGATGCCCTGTCTTTCACCTGGAAAAACCTCTTTCCAAGCTTGTCTGTGGGGAGTCCTTGTGCAGAATTTATCCAATTGGTAGTTCTGGAGGGAGGCAAACAGGTCTATCTCTGTGCTCCCCCATTTGTTTCTCAACATATTGAATATCTTTGGTTCCAGTTTCCACTCATCTGGGTCCATGAGATTTCTGCTTAGTTCATCTGCCAGTGTATTTAGCTTTCCTGGTAGGAACTGAACCTGTAGGTGCACTTGGTAGCTCAAGGCTGTGTTCCACAGAGTCATGGCTAGACTGCAGAGAGGGTATGAGTGGGTTCCCCCCTGCTTATGTACCACTTAACAGTGGTGTTGTCCATCTTTACCATTAATTGTCCTGGAAGAATGTGGTCCTTGAAGGCTGTCAGAGCATTCTGTACAGCTAAAATTTCTTTTTGATTGACATGCAGGTGCATTTGACTTGGGTTCCATTTGCCCTGAATGCACTTCCCTGCCAAATGCGCCCCCCATGCATAGTCTGATGCGTCTGTTAAGGGTTTGGGCTGCAGGGAATAGAGTGAATGGCAGTCCCTTGTTTATGTGGCAGGTCTATGCCCACCAAAGGAACTATCTGTAGACAAGGTATAATAGGAATCCTTGCTTCTTGATCCTGAGAATGTTGACACCATAGGCTTTTTAGATACCACTGTAGTTTCCTCATATGCAGTCTTGCATACGGAATTAGGAGAATGCAGGAGGCCATGAACCCTAGGGGCTTGCAGTATTTTCCTTGCAGATAGCTGGGTCTTTGTGGCCACTAGTTTGAAGTGGGCTGTCAAATGAAAGTGCAGTTTTGTACCTACCATAAATGTAGATGTTCGAGTGCTAATACAGCTGCAGTCATAATAGATGGGTTTTCCTGCCGTCAGGCGGGTCCTCGGTCGGCCGAATTCCAAAGTCTAGGTCCGGCGTCGGTCGTCGTCAATTCTTCCCTGACGTCAGTGTGACAGGTGTATAAAAGAACCAGCCGACGCCATTTTCTTCAGTTTTTCTTGCCCCAGATGTCAGGTGCCCCCAGAAGGAAGGCAATACATAAATTTATGTAATAATGCAATGCAGTATAATCAAAAAACAGTAGTTGCAAGCAAATACACCATAAAAGAATACCCCAATCAGGTTGTATGAGGAGGTGTTAGCCATTAGGCCTGTTCCAGAGGGGAAGAAGGGAGGGAAACCTGGACTGCAGCTGTATTAGCACTCGAACATCTACATTTATGGTAGGTACAAAACTGTATTATGTTCATCGTGCATACAGCTGCAGTCATAACAGATGGGTAGAATACCAAAGCTAAAAAGGGGTGGTAGGCACTAGGTGGAACTAGGAGGAGCCAGGATGCCCTGCAAAACTGCAGTGGCAAAACCTGCTCTAGATTTGGAGTATAAAGGCAGGTGATAGTGCTTGGAGAAAGTATGCACAGAACTCCAAGTGGCAGCTTCCAAAATATCTTTGGTAGGAACCCCCCTGAGGAAAGCTGCAGAGGTAGCTGTGGCCCTTGTGGAGTGAGACCTGATGCCTGCAGGTACAGTTTTACCATGAAGAGAGTAACAAAAGCGTATGCACTGGGCTATCCATTTTGAGATTATCTGTTTGGAAATAGGCTTCCCTTGAGCCCCTGAAGCATAGGACACAAAGAGTTGCTCTGATTTTCTGAAAGGCTTTGTTTTGTCCAAATAATAATGTAGTTGTCTGTGAATGTCCAAGGAATGTAGTAGTCTCTCCCCTTTGTTTTGAGCATTGGGGTAAAAAGGTAGGCAAGTGGATAGCCTGATTCAAGGCTACCCTGGACACTACCTTTGGCATAAAGGAAGGATTGGTTCGTAAGGAAACTCTGTCCTGATGGAAAATGATGAAAGGCTGCACAGCCATGAGGGCTTGTAGTTCCGAAACCCTGCGAGCTGAGGTGATAGCCAGCAGGAAGGCTGTTTTTCAGGAAAAATATTGCAGTTCTGTTGAGGCAGCTGGCTTAAAAGGAGGCAAAGTCAGTTTCTCTAGAATGAAATTGAGATCCCAAGCAGGCACTGGCTGTTTCCTTGGGGGTTTTATATTCTTAGCCCCTCTGAGGAACTGCCTTAAGAGGGGGTGAGAGAATAAAGGAGGATCAGTGTTGTATTCTGCAGAAATGGCTGAGGCATAGATTTTGATGGAAGAGAATGAAAGTCCACTGCTTAGCATCTCAGCTAGGTACTGTAATATTTGAGGTAAATTCAGTATTCCAGGGTTCTGGCCCTTTTTCTCATTCCAAGCACAAAACCGTTTCCATTTGGCGGAGTATGCTTTTCTAGTAGAAGGTCTTCTGGCCTCCAAAATGACCTCCTGTACCTCCTTGGAGAGTAGGGTCTGTTGTGATTTTAAGGAATCTTCCATGCGGCTAGATTGAGTGTTTTCAGCTGACTGTGAAGAGTTTTGAAGTTGTGCTGAGTCAGTAGAAGAGGCATTAGAGGCAGGATCCATGGTGGGGGAATGTGTTAGACTCCTCAGGAGTGGGTACCAGTGTTGTCTTGGCCAGTCTGGAGCGATGAGAATCATCTTTGGTCTGTCTGCTCAGGTTTTTAATAGAACTTTGGGCAGCAGAGGAAGAGGTGGAAAGGCATAAACTGTCATTGTTGTCCAACTGAAAGAGAGTGCGTCCACTTTCCAGGCCTGTGGATGAAAGGTCCTTGAGCAGAATTTTGCCAATTGGTGATTTCTGTGGGAAGCAAAGAGATCTATGTCTGGCCTTCCCCATGCTTGAATGATCTTTGAAAAAACTTGAGGATGCAACTTCCATTCGTGTGGATCTGTCATATTTCTGCTTAGGTCGTCTGCCAGCATGTTTTCCTTGCCTGGCAGAAACTGTGCTTGAAGCTCGATTTGCAATTCTAGAGCCATGTTCCAAAGAGACATGGCTAGCCTGCATAGGGGGTATGAGTGGGTTCCTCCCTGTTTGTTTATGTACCACATTACTGTGGTGTTGTCTGTCCTTATCAATAGCTGGCCTGGATGCAGCAGCTCTTTGAAAGCTATAATAGCATTTATTACTGCTAGCATTTCCTTTTGATTGATGTGTAGGTGCTTTTCCTTTTGGGACCATCTGCCATGAATGCACCAATCTGTCATGTGCGCCCCCAGGCGTAATCCGAGGCGTCTGTTGTGATGGTTTGACTTGCTTGAGGCTTGTAGAATGGGAGACCTGTGTTTGTTTGGCATGCTTGAGCCCACCACAGAAATTCCTTTTGAAGACATAGAATTAGTGGCATTATTGTTTCCAAGCTGTGGCTGTGCTGAGACCATAGGTTTTTCAGGTACCATTGAAGTTTCCTCATATGCAGCTTTGCACATGGGATTAGTAGGATGCAAGATGCCATGAATCCCAGAGCCTGCAGGATTTTCCTTGCAGTCAGCCTGGTGAAAGTTGCCAGTTTTCTGAAGTATTGAGTTAGTTGCCCTTGTTTCTCTGGCGTGAGGCAGGCCATCTGGGTGCTTGTATCCAAGTTGGCACCCAGGAAAATTATTGTTTGAGAGGGCATTAGCCTGGATTTCTTTTTGTTGACTGTGTATCCCAGGGAATTCAACAACCTTATTACAAAAGCCAGATGTTTCAGAAGTATGTGCTTGCTGTCCGCTTGGATCAGGCAGTCGTCCAAATATGGGTATATTTGTATCCCTTGCAGTCTGCAGTAGGCAATTACTGATGCCAGGCATTTCGTGAACACTCTGGGCGCAGTAGATAAGCCAAAGGGCAATGCAGAGAATTGATAATGTGTTGAACCTGCAAGAAATCTGAGGTATCTTCTGCAATCTTGTCTGATTGGGACATGCAGGTATGCCTCCTTGAGGTCCAATGTTACCAGCCCAGACTCCTTGCCCAGCATGGGAAGAAGCTGCTGTAATGTGAGCATCTTGAATTTTGGCACGAGTATAAATGTGTTTAGGATGGATAGGTCCAAAATAGGTCTCCAATCTTTGCCCTTCCTTGGTACCAGGAATAGTCTGGAATAAAAACCTTACACTGTTCTTGTGCAGGTACCTCTTGAATAGCTTTCATGTCCATGAGATCTGAAATTTGTTTTTGTGCCTCTGCCCTTTGACTGTGTGGCAGGTTTGGCATGCCTCTCATTTTTGGAAGGGTGTGAAAGTAGAATCTGTAGCCTCTGTCTATAATGTCCAGGATCCATTTGTCTTTTGTGACAATATGCCAATTTTTTGAAAATAATGCCAGTTTTCCACCTAAAGGTGCTGCCATTTGAGCCTTGCTTGGCATGCAAAGGGGAAAGTCATTGGTTCTACTTTCTGAATGGCTGTGAACTATCCTCACTACCTCTTTGGGTAGGTGCTTGCCATTGTCTGCCTCTAAACGATCCTTGAGATTGCCCTCTACCCCTCGGGCGCCTGCATCTACCTCTTTGGGGTCTGTCCGTGGCTGGAAAGGACCAATTTTTTGAAGGCCAATTTCTACTGAAACGTGGAGATTGTACCTGTAGGAAATCTTTCACTGTTTGCATTGATTTTGCCTTTTCCTCCATTTTCTTTAATACCTCCTCAGCTTTAACACCAAACAATACATCTTTTTGCAGAGGTGCATCCAGTAATTTAGCTTTGACATGATCTGGTAAGGTTTGCTCTTTGAGCCAAGCATGTCTACGTATGACTGATCCTGTAACAGCAGCTCTACATTAGGCCTCTAAAGCATCAAAACCACATTGCAAGGTATGTTTACCTACTTGTTCTGCATTATGGATCAAATCCTGCAACTCCTTCAAATCTGGTTGTTCAGGTTGTGACATTTTGTTTCTCAACTGTGATAACAGAAACTGTTGGTACTTTAACATATGGAACTGGCAGTTTAACGCCCTCATGGATAAGGTGGCTGAGGTGTATACCTTTTTCCCCCACCTTTCTAAAGCTCTGGAATCCCTCTCTGAAGGTAAAGGATTTTTAGCAGTGGAGGCCTTAATTCCCTTGGGGCCCTGTGAGATAGTTTCTGAGTCAGCAGCATGGCTTTTGTGTAGAAATTGGTGTGAGTCAGGAACCCTGTAGTACCTGTCAGGCTTGACTGGGGCTGGAGGCAGACAATCCGGGTTAAGGCAGGCCTCCTAATACACATCATCAAGGATATCTAAGACAGGGGGTATAGCCAGAGGCCTGTGCTGAGGGAGCAAGAGAAAATCCCTAAGCCTTTTCTTGGAGTCTGAGTACTCTTGACCTTCCCAGTGGAAGTGTTCCCTCAAGGTATGCAAGGTTTCCCCAAAAGAGTAATCCTCAGGGGAGGAGACAGAGGGAGTGGACTCCTCTGCATTAGAATCTTCAAAAGGGGAGTATGAATGTTCCTGGTCATCAGAATGTTCTGAAATAATGGAAGCCTGGTCCGAGGAGGGGGATTCTTCCTCCACTCTGGTCCTTTTTCCGGGGGTTGAGAACCCCTGATAAGAGAAATTAAGTCCTCAGCCATTTTGAGCATCTGCTTTTTAGGCATGGGGCCTTGAGAAGGGCCCTGTGGGGTTTGTTTTTTAGAATGCATGGCTGTCTTAGACTTAGTGAAAGCCTTGATGGAAAAAGAAGAGGAAGGCCTGAAGACACCTTGAGAGGAGGCAGACCTGTCTAAATTCTGAGTTTCACCGCCAAGAATGGCTTCGGTATCTGTAGTCGGGGTGTGGGCCGAAGAGCCTGCGACTGGTACAGAAGACACCGCCAATGAAGTGTCGGTAGTCAGGGGCTGCGTGGCGCCGCTGAGAACCAGACCACCTGTAGTCGGCTTTGGCGTGGTGTCGAGAGGCCACGGACCTCGTGTCGGTCCTTATCTTTGCGTCTTTTAGTCAAAACTGGAGTCGGAGTATCCGACGACATTATGTAGTTAAATATTTTGCCAAAAAAGTGCTGGGCGAACTCCGCCCGACGCTTAATGGTGCGTTTGTTGAATGTAGCACAAAAACGACAGGCTGAGACGTCGTGGTCTGGGCCTAAGCAAGGAATGCAGAGGGAATGAAAATCCTTATGCGGTATTTGCTTCCCACATGAAATACAATTATTAACTTTGTCTGACATCGGTCTGAGGCAAGAAAAGTTTCCCCAACGGGGTACTTAGCTTTCAAGAAGACTTCGGTTGCAGATATACATAATCTCAGGAGCTGGCCGACCAGCACTTGCGAACTGCTTCTGCTTCAGGCACCGCGCAGCAAGAAAGACTGAAGAAAATGGCGTCGGCTGGTTCTTTTATACCCCTGTCGCACTGACATCAGGGAAGAAGCGATGACAACCGACGCCGGACCTAGACTTTGGAATTCGGCCGACCGAGGACCCGCCTGACGGCAGGAAAACCCATCTGTTATGACTAAAGCTGTATGCACGATGAACATCTTCTCTCTGGCGTCAGGAAAGTCGCCAGGATAGCCATCTGGGAAGTTGTGTTCAAGCTTGCTCCCAGGAATACAATTTGTTGGCAGGGTACAAGATGAGATTTCTTTTCGTTTATGGTGTACCCCAGAGAAGTTAGCAATTTCTGTACAAATGCCAGACGATTCAATATATGTCCTGGCTTTCTGCCTGAATTAGAAAATCGTCCAGGTATTGGTATATTTGAATATTTCTTATATCCTGGGTGCAATAGATGAGCCAAAGGGCAGTGCAGAGAAAGTACAGTTGTGTACCTAAGTGTATTCACTGTTGCAGACATTACTATTGGGTCATCCTGCTGGCAAGCTACCTGCAGTCTGCCTGAATTCCAAAGTCTAGGTCTGGCGTCGGTTGCTGTCGCCTCTTCCCTGACGTCAATGCGCCAGGGGTATAAAAGATGCAGCAGATGCCATGTTCTTCAGTTTTTCTTGCCCCAGATGTCAGGTGCCCCCAAAATGGTAGGCTAAAAAATTATGCCAATAATTATGCATGCAGTAAAGTAAACATTTCCTTCATCTACAAGCAAATACACCACATAGGTTGTATAAGATAGAGAAATGTAGGTAAGTCCCAGCAAAGAAAAGGTGGGTGGGTAACCTGGACTACAACAGTGAATACTCTTGAACATCTACATTTATGGTAGGTACACAACTGTACTACGTTCATCGTGTTTCACTGCTGCAGTCATTACTCTTGGGTTGAATCCCAAAGCTGAGGTTGGGTGGCTGGGCCTAAATAGGATTAGGAGAGGCAATAAGGCCTTGCAGAACTGCAGTGGCGAAGCCTGCTCTGGATTTAGAGTAGAGTGGTAAATGGTAGTGCTTTATAAAAGTGTGCATTGAACTCCAAGTTGCAGCCTCTAAAATGTCTTTGGTTGGTACTCCTCTGAGAAAGGCTGCTGAAGTGGCTGCTGCCCTGGTAGAATGAGGCCTAATGCCCTTGGGCACTGATTTGCCATGTTGTGAGTAGCAGAAACGAATGCAGTGGCCTATCCATTTTGAAATAGTCTGTTTTGAGATAGGCTTTCCTTGAGATCCTGCAGCATATGCCACTAAAAGTTGCTCAGTTTTTCTGAAAGCTAGTTCTGTCCAAGTAGAAACATAGTTGTCTGTGCATGTCCAAGGAATGCAGAAATCTCTCACCCTTATTCTGTGGGTTTGGATAAAAGGTAGGCAAATGAATGGTTTGGTTAAGGGCCACACTGGACACTACTTTAGGCATAAATGTTGGATTCGTCCTTAGAGAAACCCTGTCTGGATGGAAAATGATGCAAGGTCCCACAGCCAAGAGTGCCTGTAACTCTGAAACTCGTCTTGCAGAGGTTATTGCTAGGAGCAGAGCTGTTTTCCAAGATAGAAACTTTATATCAGCTGTATTGGCTGGCTCAAAAGGCGGCAGTGTGAGTTTTTCCAAGACATAATTGAGGTCCCATGCAGGTATTGGGGCTCTCCTTGGAGGTCTTATGTTTTTGGCCCCTCTGAGGTAATGCCTTAGCAATGGATGGGAAAAAAATAGGAGGTTCCGTATTGTAATGAGCTGAAATGGCAGAGGCATGAATTTTAATTGATGAAAAGGATAGGCCTTTGTCCAGCATCTCAGTTAGGTATTGTAAAATCTGAGGAATATTTGGTACAGTTGTGTCAATTCCTTGTGCCTGGTTCCAAGCACAGAATCTTTTCCATTTTTCTGCATAAGATTTTCTGGTACAGGGCCTCCTGGCCTCCAAAATAACATCCATCACTGCTTTAGACAGAGATGCGTTTTGAATGGTTACATTATCCGCCATGCTGCCAGATTTAGGGTCTTGAGTTAGCTGTGCAGAATCTGATTGTTTCGCTGGGTCAGTGAGTGAGGAATTAGAGGCGAGACAAGCTTTTTAGGATTGGGTACCAGTGCTGGCGTGGCCAGTCTGGGGCAATCAGAATCATTCTTGGCTTCTCTTGTCTGACCTTTAGGAGTACCTTGGGGAGGAGAGGCAGAGGAGGAAAGGCATATACTGTTATAGACTTTCCCAGCTGAATGACAGAGCATCCACTTTCCATGCTTGCTTGTGATAAGTCATTGTGCAGAATTTCTGTAGTTGGCAGTTGTGAGGGGAGGCAAATAGATCAATGTCTGGGCATCCCCATTCCTTTGTTATCATGCTGAAGACTTGTGGATCCAGTTTCCACTCGTGGGGATCAGTGAGGTTTCTGCTTAGTTCGTCTGCCAGAGTATTGTTCTTTCCTGGCAGGAATTGTGCTTGCAGGTGTACTTGATAAGTCAATGCTGTGTCCCACAAAGTTATGGCTTGTCTGCAGTGGGGTTAGGAATGTGTGCCTCCCTGCTTGTTTATGTACCACATGACTGTAGTATTGTCCGTCCTTATCAGTAGTTGTCCTGGATGGAGTAGATCCTTGAAAGCTGTCAGGGCATTCTGAACAGCTAGCATCTCTTTTTGATATGTAGATGCATTTGGCTTGTGGACCATGTGCCCTGAATACATTTTCCTGCCATGTGCGCTCCCCTAGGCATAATCTGATGCATCCGTTGTTACTGACTGCCTGGCTGTGGGTAGAGTGAATGGCTGTCCCTTGTTGAGGTGACAGGCATGTGCCCACCATCGAAACTCCTGTTGCAGGCAAGGAATGAGGGTAATTAATGCTTCCAGGCTTTGACAATGTTGACTCCAGACACTTTTTAGGTGCCATTGAAGTTTCCTCATATGCAGTCTGACATATGGAATTAGCAGAATGCAGGATGCCATGAAGCCCAAAGCCTGCAGAATTTTTCTTGCAGATAACTGGGTCTTTGTTGCCAACATTTTGAAGTGAGAAGTTAGTTGCCTTTGTTTGGCGTGAGACAAGTCATCTGGGTAGTTGTATTTAAGCTTGCACCCAGGAATATTATCTCTTGAGAGGGTACTAGTTTTGATTTCCTTGTGTTTACTGTGTACCCTAGGCAAATTAATAATCTTTTTACGAACGCCAGATGCTTTAGTAGAGTGTCCTTGTTCTCTGCTTGTATAAGGCAGTCGTCTAAGTAAAGATGCATTTGAATTCCTCTTTGTCTGCAAAATGCAATTACTGGTGACAGGCATTTTGTGAAGACCCTGGGCGCAGTAGATAAGCCAAAGGGCAGTGCAGAGAATTGGTAGTGCATTGAGCCAGCTATGAATCTGAGGCATCTTCTGCAAGATTGTCTGATTGGGACATGCAGGTATGCCTCTTTTAGGTCCAAAGTTACAAGCCAAGCCTTCTTGCCCAGCATGGGCAGAAGCTGCTGCAGAGTTAACATTATGAATTTTGGAACGTCCAGAAATGTGTTTAGAAAAGACAGGTCCAGTATTGGTCTCCAGGCTTTGTCCTTTCTGGGTACCAAGAAAAATCTTGAGTAAAATCCTTGTCCCCGCTCTTGCTGAATAGCCCTCATGTTCATAAGGGAAGAAACTTGTTTTTGTGCCTCTGCCCATTGATTGTGTGGCAGGTTTGGCATACCTTTTTGCCTCTGGCAGGGTGTGAAAGTGGAACCTGTAGCCCTGGGACACTATATTCAATACCCATTTGTCCTGGGTGACCATTTGCCAATTTTGAGAGAAAAGTGCTAGTTTTCCCCCTAAAGGGGCTGCAAGAAGATAAGTGCTTGGTGCTGGCAGAGGCAAGTCATTAGGACTGTTTCCTGTATGGCTGTGTTTTGTCTTCTCCACTTTTGGAGGTAGATGCGCCCCACTGTTTAGGCCTGTATGAGACCTGGGGCTGGGATCTGCCTCTGGGACATCTGTATCTGCCTCTTTGTGGCCTGTCCGACACTGGAAAAAAACAATTCTTTGTAGGCCAGTTCCTGCTAAATCGTGGTGGCTGAACCTGTAAAAAATCCTTTACTGTTTGCATAAATTTCGCTTTGTCCTCTATTTTCTTCAAAACCTCCTCTGCTTTAACACCAAATAAAGTATCATGCTGTAATGGAGCATCTAATAATTTTGCTTTAACATGATCAGGCAGATTTTGTTCCTTTAACCAAGCATGCCTCCTAATGACAGAACCCGTAACTGCGGCCGTGCGGGAGGCCTCCAGAGAATCAAAACCACATTGCAGTTTATGCTTTCCCACATTGCAGTGTATGCTTTCCCACTTGTTCAGTTGCATGCAATAAATCCTGCATTTCCTTATTTTCTGCACAATCAGAATTGGCCAACATTTTCTGTTTCAACAGTGACATTAAGTATTGCTGATATTTAAGCATATGAAATTGACAATTTAAAGCCCTCGCAGCCAAAGTAGCAGAAGTGTAAACCATTTTCCCCCATCTGTCTAGTGCCCTTGAATCCCGGTCAGAAGGGATA
>NC_056743.1:1698226933-1698361933 GCF_019279795.1 Protopterus annectens
AGGATTTGGCGGGAGGGTATGGCAGATCTTAGGAGTCCAAACACGAGCACTTCCAGGAGTTAAGAGAGTGGAGAAAGTACCTTATACAAGAGTGATGTTTACTGAGGTGTTGTCCAGGGTGGTTTAGATAACCCAGGGGAAACCCAAGGCAGGATTTGGCGGGAGGGTATGGCAGATCTTAGGAGTCCAAACACGAGCACTTCCAGGAGTTAAGAGAGTGGAGAAAGTACCTTATACAAGAGTGATGTTTACTGAGGTGTTGTCCAGGGTGGTTTAGATAACCCAGGGGAAACCCAAGGCAGGATTTGGCGGGAGGGTATGGCAGATCTTAGGAGTCCAAACACGAGCACTTCCAGGAGTTAAGAGAGTGGAGAAAGTACCTTATACAAGAGTGATGTTTACTGAGGTGTTGTCCAGGGTGGTTTAGATAACCCAGGGGAAACCCAAGGCAGGATTTGGCGGGAGTGTATGGCAGATCTTAGGAGTCCAAACACGAGTTCCTCTTGGAGTTCATGTAGGACGCAACCTGGGACGCCATCTGGTCCCATGGAAGCAGTGTTTTTTGCTTTGGAGAGGGCAGCCTTCACCTGAACATCAGAGATGTTTGGGAGGCAGCCCTCTGCCGGGATAGATACTTGCTCTTTTGGGGGGGGGAGGGGGAGGGAGTTTGCACTGAACCTGTCTGCCAGGATATTGGCGATGTCTGTGGGTTCAGTGTATTTTTTGTCATTTAGAATCAACTCAGAACAAGTCTGGGAGTTACATCCCAGATTCCTAACATAACTGAAAAAAGCCTTATGATTGTCTTTGGTGTCCTGTGCAATTTTTTTCTCAAAGCTGGCCTTGGAGGGTTTTATGAGGGATCGTAATTTTTTGCTAGTACTGATCAGAGATGCCTTCCCTATTAGGGATTTTGCTCTATCATGTAGTAGCTTCCTCCTTCTGTTGTACAGTTTATTTATGGCAGGGGTCCACCAGACTGGATGCCTGCCTTTAGATGATTGGGTCTTGGTTTTGTTTGGGATAGCATGATCCATGCATTCCTGGAGATGTCCGTAGAATGCGTTTATATAGGATTCTGCAGTTTGGGACATAGTTTCCACTGGCCCTGGGGCCTTGAAGGATTCCACTTCGGTTTTGAGAAGTGAGAAGTTCGCTTTTGAGAAGTTTTTCACTGTGGTTTTCTGGGCTGGGGGTGGGGTTGGGATTTGGACATCCAGTGAAATTAATTTATGGTCTGATCTTACCAATGAGGGATATACTTCTGGTGTGGAGCATAGAGTCCCCATGTTGGTAATGATCAGGTCTAGTATGTTGTCCCCTCTTGTGGGAGTGGTGACTAGTTGATCCATAGCATTTGAGTTTATAATTTCCAGGAACCTTTGGCTAAGGTGCTGGGGATTGAGTAGTGCTCCCAGTCAATGTTTGGGTAGTTGAAGTCACCCAATATAATGGTGTTCGGAGAGATCTTCATGTTCTCCAATGTTTTCAGGAAAGCAGAGTGGGATTCCTGACTTTAAGAGGGTGGTCTGTAGGATGCTATAAACTGAAAAGCAGTCTTGCCCACTGTTAGCTGCACATGGATGGTCTCTGATACTTCATGCAATGCCACTAACCTGGAGGTGTGGATATCCTTGATAAATATGGAAACTCCCCCTCCTTCTGTGGTTCGGTCTGGGTTTTGGGGCCGAAAAGCATGATATGAGGTATAGCCTGGTAGTGCTGGGGTGCTCTCTGGAGCCTTGAACCAGGTGTTTGTTACTGCACAGATATCGATGTTCTCCATACTGAGGAGAGCTTCAAGTGCATGCATCTTGAGGTTAAGACTTCTGGCATTAAGCAGCATTACCCTTAGTTTATTGTTCCTTGTGCTGTCTATGGGGGGTGGGTTTGACTTTTGAGCCTTGCCTAAAAAAGGCACTATGGGGGTGGCAAGAGCCTTTGCCAATATCTGAAAGCCCAGTGGTGACAGATGCAAGCCGTCCCTAGCGAAGCAACGTGGCTTGTCAAGCATGTCATCCCAGGCTGACAGACACTGGATCCCCTTTGAATGACACCAAAATTTTAGCCAATTGTTAAAATCGATCATTTTGTCTTTGTACTGTGGCATCATTCTAGGTGAGGGTAAGATGCTGCTCAAGGCCAGGGTTATACCAGCCGGGGCTACATGATCAGAGAGCTCCTCTATATCTCTTTTCATGTAGTCCAGGGAGGTACATCTCAGGTCATTCACACCAGCATGTACAATGACGGAGTCATATTTGTATTTGCTTTAGAGTGACCTGAGTGCTTGCGTTATGTGGCGGATCCTAGCACCTGACAGGCAGCTCACCGTGACCTTCTCTTTATTCAGCCTGGTGAGCGGGACGTCAGTGTGTCTGACAATAGAGTCACCTATTACAAGACTATCAGGTGTGTTATTCAGCCTTAAGTGCTGTGGCTGCTTGGCACACTGACTTTGTGGGCTATGTGTTGTGCGTGTTTTGTTTTGAGGTAGCGTTTGCTTGGATGTCTGCTTTGGAGGTCTCTGTTGCTTAGGTAGATTTTTATTTAGAGCCTCTGAGTATGTTTTTGTGTATTTATGTGTTTGGTTCGCTGATGTGGTGGGACTATGTGATACTGGAATTGTGTTGTGTGAGGTTACCTTCTCCTCCTGACTGGTTACACCAGTTTTGAGATGAGAGAGCTCAGCCTCCAGTTTGGCTAAATAGTTGCATCTCTCACATATATTTGAACCTGTTTGGAGGAGGAGAGGGTTGTCCGTGTACATGAGACAGTTGTAACATTGCCTCAAAATTCCCAGATATACCAGCTGGACTGGAAAGGAAACCATTGACTAATGTTTGGACATGCTAGAGTAACAGGGAAACTGAATTTAAGATGGACCAATAGAGGACAGGGTAATCGTAGAGAATAAGAGTAAGTTGTGCTTATGGTTTAATAGTGCTAACTTGTAGGATTACTTAATTGGACCAGTGAAGGGTCTTAGAATGACAATATGGTGTTTAAATTGAGAGATAGAGCAGTTCTAAGGGAAAAAGTGAAGAGCAGACTTTGTGGAGCCAGGAATAGTTTAAACCCAATTAGGCAGCGCTGCCTGCTGTTGCTCTATGCACAAAAATGTGCAAAACCGCGCAAAAGAGGGTTTTAAGAGTGGAAGATGAAGGAGTTTGGAATTGACCCAAAATGGCCAATAAAACTACAGTTTCAAGTCAGTAACCACTCCCACAGGGGCAGGCAGGCTGCTCAATGTTTTTCACTGCCACTGATCAACAGAGAGACTTCCCTTTAGCCCAAGCAAAAAATGGCTTCCAAGAAACTTACAAACAGTTCAAGAACAGCAAGCCTGTAATTGAACTTTTTTAAATCTCAGAAAAGTGGGAAAAAAGCAAGATTTTTTTTTGTTTTTTTATTTTTTCAGAGATAGCAGAGGTTCACAAGTATCAACAAGTTATAACAGTGCAGTAAATGACCCCACACAAGAGTGCTAGGCCAAAGACAGATAAAATTTGAGACTAAAACGATTTTAAAAATAAGTGCAAACAGGAAATTCAGTAAACAGCTCTAGGTTGTGCTCTAAATACAGCTACTAATGCAGAAATCAAGTTTAACAAGCCAGAAAATGCTCAAAATAGGAGGCTATGCAACTTTGCAAATAAACAGAGGAAAAATACTTAAAATCTCAAAAGTGGCTCCTTTCTTCTCTCAGTGTTTTCTCCTCTTGGTGGGTGCTTTACCAACAGCCAACAAGCCTGAAAAGATGCCAAAACCATGAGGCAACCAGGTTTTAAGAGAGGAAGATGAAGGAGTTAGGAAATGACCCAAAATGGCCAATAAAACTACAGTTTGAAGTCAGTAACCACTCCCACAGGGGCAGGCAGGCTGCTCAATGTTTTTCACTGCCATTGATCAACAGAGAGGCTTCCCTTTAGCCCAAGCAAAAAATGGCCTCCAAAAAACTTACAAACAGTTCAAGAACAGCAAGCCTGTAACTGAACTTTTTTAAATCTCAGAAAAGTGGTAAAAAAGCAAGATTTTTTTTTTGTTTTTTTGTTTTTTTCAGAGATTAGCAGAGGTTCACAAGTATCAACAAGTTATAACAGTGCAGTAAATGACCCCACACAAGAGTGCTAGGCCAAAGACAGATAAAATGCAAGTTTTGAGACAAAAACGATTTTAAAAATAAGTGCAAACAGGAAATTCAGTAAACAGCTCTAGGTTGTGCTCTAAATACAGTTACTAATGCAGAAATCAAGTTTAACAAGTCAGAAAATGCTCAAAATAGGTGGCTATGCAGACAAACTTAGCAAATAAACAGAGGAAAAATACTTAAAATCTCAAAAGTTGCTCCTTTCTTCTCTCAGCGTTTTCCCCTCTTGGTGGGTGCTTCACCAACAGCCAACAAGCCTGAAAAGATGCCAAAACCATGAGGGAACCAGGTTTTAAGAGAGGAAGATGAAGGAGTTAGGAATTGACCCAAAATGGCCAATAAAACTACAGTTTCAAGTCAGTAACCACTCCCACAGGGGCAGGCAGGCTGCTCAATGTTTTTCACTGCCACTGATCAACAGAGAGACTTCTCTTTAGACCAAGCAAAAAATGGCCTCCAAGAAACTTACAAACAGTTCAAGAACAGCAAGCCTGTAACTGAACTTTTTTAAATCTCAGAAAAGTAGGGAAAAAGCAAGATTTTTTTTTGTTTTATTCAGAGATAGCAGAGGTTCACAAGCATCAACAAGTTATAACAGTGCAGTAAATGACCCCACACAAGAGTGCTAGGCCAAAGACAGATAAAATTCAAGTTTTGAGAAAAAAACGATTTTAAAAATAAGTGCAAACAGGAAATTCAGTAAACAGCTCTAGGTTGTGCTCTAAATACAGTTACTAATGCAGAAATCAAGTTTAACAAGCCAGAAAATGCTCAGAATAGGTGGCTATGCAGAAAAACCTAGCAAATAAACAGAGGAAAAATACTTAAGATCTCAAAAGTGGCTCCTTTCTTCTCTCAGTGTTTTCTCCTCTTGGTGGGTGCTTCACCAACAGCCAACAAGCCTGAAAAGACGCCAAAACCACGAGGCAACCAGGTTTTAAGAGGAAGATGAAGGAGTTAGGAATTGACCCAAAATGGCCAATAAAACTACAGTTTCAAGTCAGTAACCACTCCCACAGGGGCAGGCAGGCTGCTCAATGTTTTTCACTGCCATTGATCAACAGAGAGACTTCCCTTTAGCCCAAGCAAAAAATGGCCTCCAAGAAACTTACAAACAGTTCAAGAACAGCAAGCCTGTAACTGAACTTTTTTAAATCTCAGAAAAGTGGAAAAAAAGCAAGATTTTTTTTGGAGTTTTTTTTTGTTTTTTTTCAGAGATAGCAGAGGTTCACAAGTATCAACAAGTTATAACAGTGCAATAAATGACCCCACACAAGAGTGCTAGGCCAAAGACAGATAAAATGCAAGTTTTGAGAAAAAAACAATTTTAAAAATAAGTTTAAGGCCCAAGATCCTCTTTGTGAGATATTTTTGTGGCCTCTCCAGTAGCAGATGTCTAGTGAGGTACATGCCAAATGGGGCATTGTACTCGATGAGGTGCTTAATGAGGGAAGAGTAGCGGGAGACAATGACCTCTTTCTTCCTGGATGCAAAACCCTTAGTAATGAGATGGGCCACATAGAAGGACTTTCTGACCACAGTGGCAATGTGGTGGTCAAAAGAGAGGTGGCTGTCAACCTGTGTTCCCAGATCTCTTATGATGCCTTCTGTGTTCAGTGGACTACCATTGAAGTGGTAATTCATGGGAACCAGGTTTTTCCCAAAGGGGATGACGACAAATGTTTTGGCATTGAGCTTAAGGTCATGGTTCTGACAACTGTCATTGGTCTCAATGAGGCCTTTCTATAGGATGTCAACATCATTTGGGTAGTTAATTATGACTCCCAACTTGCAATTGTCTGCGAACTTTGTCAGCCAGAGTCCCTTCATGTTGGCTTGGACTTCAGAGAAGTAGATACCAAACAGGAGAGGACCCAGGACCAAACCCTGTGGACTCCACTTGTGACTGGTCGACAGTCTGACTTGGAGTCAGCTTTCACAGTGTGGGTTCTGTTAAACTGCAGTTTAAAATACACATATTAATTACCTTTAGCCTTGAGTCAAGAATAACTCTTCAGGATGTGCAAAACATTTTCTTTTTATTTAAATCCACATATGTCAGTGCTAGGAGACTATCTACACAATTTAAAATCAGTCTCACCAAGCAGCAAAACTACACGCTCTTTATTTAATTTCTTATCAGTATCATGCATGCAGAATATGGACATGGTCAAATAGGATTTCTGCATATCCTTGTGCTTCTTGCTTAATGCTGCACATGAATAATCATGTATTTTAGTACCAATAATGTTTTAGAAAAACACAGGCTACCTGGCTTGTTAATTAGTCTTATTTCCTGACCTTGTACATTTTAGTACCAATGCATTCTAACTCCCCAACATTCCTTGTAACTACCCATCCCAGCCTGGAAAGGTCAGAGCTTACATACAGTGTGTTCTTTATTGCTTTTAGAAACCAGTCTTTATAACATTCTTAACCCCTTCAGCACTACTGTCTTTTTACATTCAGTCATGTGTTAATACACTTGCAGCTTGATATTAGAATGCAGTTGTGAAACACTTAAAACTACAATAAGTATTTGTGTTTTGCATAACTATTCATCCATACTACATATAATTTTTAACATGAACAAATATTAAATAATTAAACATATTTGTGAAGAAATTGTAAGTTAATATGCATTTTGTGTAGAATAATCATGAGCTATGCATTTTTCTTTAACATACTCCCTCCTCTGACACTAATAGTGTCATAAAATACACAATTATATTTTGATTCTCCTTAATTTGATAAATACGCTTCATCTGTAGTGACTGAGTTTTCATTCATTAGGTATAAATGGCATTTCACATGTTGGTGCGAGCCAAGACTTTGTGATTACAGTCTTTAGAACAGAAAATATTAAGACAATTAAAAGAATAATACCAGGTTTTATACCTTGTTATTATACCAGTTTCCAGGTTACCAAATACACTGCCCAACCATCCAAAAAGTGTTCAATTTGAGAACTACTGTCCAAATATCTGGCCCTCTGCTCCGGGACATTGGTCAACATTTCCTGTTTATTATGGCAGTCAGTAATACAAGAACAATGATTTTTATGAGGGCACATGACACCCCCTTTTCTAGCAGGCATTATATAGAGTGCCAATTGGTTTTGTAATACTACAGTTCATACTGCAGTTATTTTTCTATTTGTCATTGTGATGTCATATGAAGTATGGTTAGCTACCTCCTGATAAATTTGAGCAAGCATGGTGATTTTAAACATTGTCCTTTGCACTCCATACCCAGGAGTTAACTGAAAATACTTGCTTTGTCCAGTGGATTACTCACTTATTTTTCAGCCTACCTGCTGGTGGGTGTTCGAAATGTTGAATAGCAGGAGTAATATAGTCTACAAAGCAACATCCAGGCCAGTTTGTGGGTAACCAGGGGTAGGCATGCTAACCACAAATGTAGTAATGATCCTGTCATGCCCATACCATGCCCCCACTCACAACATTTTAACTGTAAAGAGTTCAACACACTTTCATGTCTAGTATCATTGTATTTGCTGATTTTCACTGGCACAGTCCCATTTCTGGCATAACATATGTGTCCATGATTTGCGGTGGCAAGCTGAAGAGAAACAACCTTTAAAAATGAGTCAGATTACACCAGTGTTGGCTGAAAATAATAAAGAGTGTGAATGATCGCATGCATGCTCTTACACTGACATCGTCGGTGTGGAGAAGTCAAGGTAGGTCACATGACCATGTGCTTTATAATAAAGGAGGAAGCGAGGGTAGTTCCCCTCTTCTGTTTTTAACCAGGTTGATTGCATTCATGTGTGTTTATTTTCCTCTGTAAATGTATGTCTAACCCGACTTTCTTACTCTTAAGATGATACCGCCAGCAGGTTATGGGCCCAGGAGGGAAGTAGAAAGCCGATGGCACAGACTATGTTTGGACGGAGATTAGAAGAATTACAAGTTGTGGGAGACTAAGTTTCTGGGGCACCTGCATTTGCTTGGGCTGAAAGATGCCATTTTGCAAAATGTGTAGCAGGACGCAGAAGATGATGAGAATGAGGAGGAAGGCGATGATGATGTTAAGAAAAATGAGGCATATGCAGAACTAATGCAGTTCTTAGACGACAAAAGTTTGTCCTTTACCATGAGAGAGGCCACAGACAATGGTAGAGAAGCACTTTAGATCCTGAGAGACCATTATCCGGGAAAGGGAAACCAAGGGTAATTAGCCTATACACTGAATTAACAAGCCTTCAGAAGGTCATCAGTGAAAGTGTCACAGACTATATTATTAGGGCTGAGATGGTCATTACGGTACTTAGAAATGCTGGGGAGAAGCTCAGTGATGGATTACTAATTGCGATTATCCTGAAAGGGCTGCCTGAAACTTTTAAACCATTTGCAGTACACATCATGCAAGATGATAAGTTGGTCCTTGGTGAGTTTAAAACAAGGTTGAGACGCTATGAATATACTGAGAAATTTAATGCCAACGTAAGTAATGATAATGTGATGAAAGTAAGTGGCCTTGGAGAAAGAGTAAAAGCAGAGATTATATGCTATGGCTGTGGCCAAAAGGGACATAAGGCATGAGAATGCCGGAGAGAATATAAAGGCCAGAGTCAGTGGTGTAATTTGTGTAAAAACTCTAGCCACAGGGACAGTAACTGTAGACGAAAGAAGAAAGACAATGTGAAACAAGCAACTGATGCGAATGATCACACATTTGTCTTCAGAATAAACAAGCATCAAATTCGTGAGTTAAAACAGAAGGGATTAATGGTGGACACTGGCACCACGTCACACATAATTAACTACCTGAAAAATTTTAAATGTTTTGATGCATCTTTCCAACCGGAGGAACACATTGTGGAATTAGCTGACAGAACGAGAACCTGTGGGGCCACACAGAAGAGACAGGTAATGAAAAGGTATGGCTGCTAAACACAGAGGGGCACAAAGTAAAGGTGATGATGACTTGGGAGCTGTATATCCTGACATATCCACAAAGCATTTTTTCAGTTAAGGCAGCAACATCCAAAGGGGCCTTGATCAACTTTAAACAAGGCCGGGACCAACTCATCTACAAAAACGGCACCAGGTTTGACATAATTGAGTGTGACAGTATATTATTTCGACATATATGATGAAGAAAACGATGGCGAGATACATTATGATGCATCTCAGAGCTGTTATGACATTCAAGCATGGCATAAAATGCTTGGTTACTGTAATTTTGAAGATGTTTCAAAATTAGAAAAAGTGGTAAAAGGAATGAAAATTAAAGGTAAAGTTGAGAGACCTAACCTAGATTGTGAAACCTGTATGCAAGGGAAATTTGTACCTAGTCCATACGGATTTGGCAGGCCCAATTGAGCTAGTAGCAAAAGACGGCTTTAAGTACACTTTAGCATTTACTGATGATTACTCAGATGTAACATTTGTCTACTTTCTGAAAGCAAAGAGTGATACAGTCAAGGCGACTGAAAAGTTTATTGCAGATTCAGCTCCTTATGGGAAGGTAAAGTGTATCAGATCAGATAATGGCACTGATTTCATGTCGAGAGACTTTCAGGTACTACTGGGTAAAAATGTTATAAGATATGAAACGACTGCACCTTACTCACCCCATCAGAATGGGACAGCAGAGAGAAATTCGAGAACACTGTTTGAAACGGCAAGGTGTATGTTGATAGAGAGTGATTTATCTAAAGAGTTGTGGACATATGTAGTAATGACTGCTGCTTTTATTCGCAACAGATTTTATAACAGGCATGTGGGGCAGACCCCATTCTTTATGCTAACAGTGAAGAAACCTGATCTTTCAAGGATGAGAGAATTTGTATCAGTGTGTTATGCATACAGACAAGATAAAAAGAAAAAAAAGAAGTTAGACCCAAGATGTGATAAGGGGATCTTTGTCGAATATGATAAAAACAGCCCATCATATCTGGTGCATTATCCTCACACTGGAAGGGTCCTTAGACACAGGTTAGTCAAGTTCTTTACTAAGAATGTAGCTGAATGCCAGATTCAGACAGACCCAGAAGTGATAGATGAAGATCTTAATACCAGAAGAAGTGTGCATGTTAAGTCAGAATCAAAAGCTGACAGTCAAGACACAATAGTAAGGCAAGAAGAGGAAAGGCAGGATACACACTACACTAAAAGAGAGAGAAAACCACCTGCATACTTGAAAGACTATGAGTGTAAAGTTGAAAACGATGATTATGTGACAATTAATGTTGACTATTGTTATCGATTAATATGGAAACACCGCAGAGCTTTAAAGAAGCCATATCTTTGTTTAACTCAGAAAAGTGGGTCAAAGCTATGAAGGAGGAATTAAGTCTTTAAAGGAAAACAACACATTTACAATCAACACACTGCCAGAAGATAAAATTGCAGTGGGGGGTAAGTGGGTTTTCACGGTAAACGACAATGCAGATAATACAGAGACTTACAAAGCTAGACATGTAGCTAAAGGCTACAGTCAAGTCGCTGGTATAGATTATAATGAAACATTTGCACCAACTGCGAGTATAACATCTGTACGAAGTCTAATGCAGATGGCAGTTCAGTATGATTTAGAATTGCACCAGATGGATGTGCAAACAGCCTATTTACATGCTCCTATTAACTGTGAGGTGTATATGGAGCAACCTGAAGGTTTCAAAAATAAATCAAATAACGATGAAAAATTGGTTTGTAAACTAAATAAGTCATTATACGGATTGAAACAATCAGGGCGTAACTGGAACAAAATGTTGTATGATTATCTCTGTGAACATAGTTTTATCCAAAACCCCACAAACCACTGTGTAATCCAAAGCCCCGCAAACCACTGTGTATACACTAGACAAGCTGAAAATTCAATATGCAGATGACTCTACACTAATATGCTCATCAACCTCTCCATCTGAACTATATTCTCTTACTCAAGATGTTTTCAACACTGTTGGAACATGGTTTACCAAATGCGGTCTCCTTCTTAATGCTAAAAAAACAAAACTCCTTCTCTTTACACCCACTACTAGGTCTTCCCCCTTAGACTTCTCTATCTCTTCAAATAATGGTACTGTTATTCTCCCTGACACTACCACTAAACTTCTAGGAATAACCATTGATAATAATCTCTCATTTGATTACCATATAAACAATACCATTAAAACAGTAAACAGAAAAATAGGCTCCTTGTACAGAATAAAACCCTTTTTAACTTCAGCAGCCAGAGCCAAGATTGCTCACTCCCATCTAATCTCAACCATCCTATATGCTTCACCTATATTTACCAACCTTAAGAAAACCAACCTTAACAAATTAGCAACCTCCTATAATAACATTGCTAGATTCGCTACTGGCAATCCCTTCAGAACCCATCACTGTTCAAATCTTAGACAACTAAATTGGCTGAAATTCCAAAACCATCTGATTATCCCCCAACTCACAACTGCCCACAAGATATTTTACCAACCCAATAATACCCCTATACTCTCAAAACTCATAGTCCCATATAATAATCTGAACTCCCTGCGTTCTTCTAGCAAACTTCTTGCCAGCTTAACAAAGTCTAATAATGCAGCTGGTGACTCACTGTTTACCAACACAGCAGGAAAACACTGAAACCTACTACCCACTGAACTAACTTTAACTACATCTTTGCCACTCTTTACACAAAAACTTAGAAAACACCTCCAAATGCACTGGCTATGCCCTCGTAGTAACCCTGACTAACCATCCTCTTCACCCCTCTTTCTTCCTCTTCTTGCCATACTTCCAAACTTCTACATGCTTTTGACTTGTAAATAAGACTGACTCTTTTTAAACTCTAATCAACTTAGTGTTTAAATAATTCTATCTCATATGATCTATTGTACATAACTCTTACTATTCTGTTTTTGAGCTGTCTTAAGCTATATTCTGCTCACTGTACTGTTTTTCAAGTGTTTTATCTATTGTACATAACTCTTTCTGTATTATATCTGTTCTAGCTCTCTTAAACTTTATTCTGTTTTACTGTAACGTTTCTCAAGTATTTTTATCTCAAGAATGTATTAACTACCTGTTTTTATTTTGTTTTTTTAATCCTTTTTTCACCATGTAACAATATTTTATACTTTGTATATCTGTGTGGAGCTTTTCTCCCCGGGCCTCTACTGAAAATGGAAATATATCCAGCTAGACTAGCCCAGTCAACAAATGTAAAATAAATAAATAAAAATAAAATAAAAATAAATAAAATGAGAAAACAGTTCTAATTATATGGGTTGACGATCTCATTATAGCAGCTACTGACAATGTATCACTAAACGATGTAAAGGAAATGCTCAAAGCTAAATTTAAAATGAAAAATCTGGGAAAGCTAAGACATTTTCTAGGCATTGACTTTACCCAGAATAGTGGTGAAGTAAAGATGAACCAAAAGAGGTACATCACAAAAATTCTTGAGAAATTTGGTATGTCTAATTGTAAAGTAAGAAGTACCCCTTCCAAACAAAAACAAACTTTGAGTGTGACAGTGAATTTACAGATCCAAGAAAATATCGTGAGCTTGTGGGTAGTTTGATATATGTTAGGACAAGCACGAGACCTGATCTTAGCTGGATTGCAAGTAAACTTTCACAATATCTGTCACAAATATATAACTATTCTACTACAGTAGTACAATCAGCACACGCTGATTTTTTGGCCAAGGGGTTCACCTTTGTGCCTGCAATAAGGGGAAATATTGTAAATGCTTTAATTGATTTAAAATGCTTTACCCGTAAATTGAACCTTAAAGTATGGTTTGGTAAAGGGGGTAATGAATTAAATGTGAATGGAAATGATAATGAAAGCGTTTTATTAAGAAAACCAAGTACTTTTAATCTCCCTTTGAATAATTCCATTCGGGTTTATGAAAGAATATGTGAAAAACAAATAAGGCAGCACTTTAAACAGTCCCATGGGGAGAATTATTGTAATTTGAACAGTGGTGATTTAGCCTTATTAAATGATTTTGTTAAAGACAAAACAGTGCGCATAATGAAACCCGATAAAGGGAGTGGAGTGGTTTTAATGAATAGGTGGAATATTTAAACAAAATGAATGTGCTGCTTATGGATAGTACATAAGAGGAAAGCTCCTTAAATGAGATACACATTGCTTATAGAAAGATAGACCTAGCATTGGATGATATGTTGTTCCAAGGCCAAATCAGCCTTGATGAATATAATTATATAAAAAATGACTATCCCATGATTCCGAATATTTTCGGAATACCAAAGATCCACAAGGGCCTTACTAATTTAAGTTTTAGGGCTATTGTGGATGGTAATAGATCAAAAACTTGCTATATGAGCAAGTATATTGATCATTGTTTACAGAAAGGCTTACAAATATTTGAATATATTACAAAGGATTCATGGAATTTCTTAAAGAAATTAAATGAAATAAAATGGGAGCCTGGCTTGATCATGGTGACTGTGGATGTTGTTAATTTGTTCAGTATTATACCACATTTTGAAGGTATAATATGGTTGGAGGTTCAGTTAGCAAAAACTAGAATGTAAGATAAAATTATTAGATAAGATTATTGCCCTGATTGAATTGGTACTAAACAATAATTATATACATTTTGAAGGGCAATATTTTAAACAAGCCACTGGGGTAGCCATGGGGGCTGCCTGTGCTCCCATATTTGCAAATTTTGTAATGTCATACTGGGAACAGGAATTTTTAATGAAAAGTAGTTATTGGACAAAAAATTTACATTATACTAGATTCCTGGATGATCTTTTTTTGTTTTGGAGGGGTAGTCAACAAGAATTAGATGAAATTTTTTGTTACATTAACAACACAGTGGAGTTCTTAAAATTCACTTACTGTTTTAATGAAGAGCAAATCACATTTTAGACATAGAGTTGAATGTTGATAAGATTAATGGTCTCCTATATTCTAAGATATCTAGAAAGCCAACTTTTTCAAATTCATATTTATAATTTAAAAGTTGGCACCCTTTACATCAAAAAAGAGCAATTATCAAAGGCCAGCTAGTAAGGGCTGCCAGGATGGTTAGTCATGATGAGCATTTTCATGATGAAATTAGTTTTATAGTCAACATGTTTGTTAAAAGGGGCTATCCCCTGGATTTGTTGGAAGAATTATCCAAGGAAGTGATAGGTAAAAGATACAAAAGTATTTATGTACCAATTTTGGGTGAGCCTCATAGGCCGCAAAGTGAACTGGTAGTTTATTACAGACTCAGGGGAAATGAAGCGGGATTCAGGTTTATAACTACTTTTAACCTGGATTCTGGGGGTATCATTCAGGCGGTTGTCAATAACTGGGAAATCCTGGCTTTTGACCTGAATGTAGGGACAAAAGTTGGAAAGTGTCCCCCTAGTATTGTATATAGGAAGGATAGGTCCCTTAAAAATATGTCTGAGCATAATGAAAATGCACATCGCCTTTCAAATAGAGCTAAAGGTAATACAAAATGTGGAAAGTGCAATTATTGGTGCCACATCTTTGAAACAGGAGAGCAGTTTAAATTGAATAAAAACAATTCTATCTCTATAAAAGGACACTACAATTGTAGTAGTGTTAATGTGGTTTATTTAGCTAAATGTCAAAAATGTTTGGCATTTTATGTAGGAAAGACCTCCAGAGCATTTAAGACACGCATCAGTGAACATCTTTATGACAAAGAAAAGAAAAATAACTAACTCTTTATTTAGACATATTAAAGACAATGGGACACACTCACTTAAGCTTTTGGCTATTGATCATATAGTAAAGGACCCGCAGGGTAAAATAGTAGATTTGCACTTGGATGCAAGTGAATTGAGATGACGTTAAGGTTGGATGCCACCCAATTTCCTGGATTAAATGAGGCAGTTAATATTGCATGCATTTTAAAATTAAAACATATTATGGGCTAGATGGTTTGAAGTATCCTATAAGGCACAATTAAATTAAATAAGAGATGTGTTTTAATGTTTTAAATGTTTTACAATGTTAAACACAATATGAGTGAGTTTCAATCATTTATTTATTTACTTACTTATTTTTTGATAAATTATGTAGTGTGTTTTTAAGTTGTAATTAAGTGATTCATGTGACATCATTAAGCAAGGGTATTTAAGGGCTGGGTTTGTAATGAAATTTGTTCTGATGAAGTCTCTTGAAGGAGAATAAAGCGCTTAACCATTACCAATAAAGTTTGGCATTTATTTGCAACTCCTTTTGTCTCTCCTGATTTGGAGCTGTGAGCTGTTGTGGTTTGAAGGTTCTGAAGTTTCAATTTGTGGTGGTGTAAGTTCAGATGTAACAGTACCACACTGAACATGTGTTCAAAAATGCAGAGGTCTGAGAAACATCAGAATCTTGTACAGGGGTCACCCGTACCGGTACATATGGGGGTGGGGTGCAGTAGCTAATACTGGAGGATTATCATCCTCTTGAGACGTCTCTGCTTTTTGGCCATCCTTTTTTTTTTTTTTTCAAACCTGCTAAAACAGGATAACAGGATCCCTTTTTACTGGTCTGTACTGCTTTGTTAACATCTTTTATTTGTTGCAACAGCTTTTATTAGCATTCTGTAACCCCCTTAATGCTGACTATTTTTCCCTTTCAAGAGCTTCGGTATACCAAGAATAAAATACTGACATTTGTTACTCACTTACTTAATACCTTTCAAGTTTATGAATTTATTTCTATCATAAGTTTAATTTAATGGAAATACTCCACCAAAACAATTCTTCGTAAGCTGAAATCACTCATGCAAATGCTTACAACTTCCTTTAGTTTAACTATGATACATAAAATATGCAGGTGTTCCCTTTTTAGGGATTCAGTCTTCCTTGCTTATGTTTGTCTCTCTCTTTTTTTTTTTCAAAACAGGTTTATTGTTTTAACATATAAGAGAAATATCATAACAATTTTATACAAGTAATTAAAAATAGGTATTATTATAATATTCAACAAAACAACTAAAGTATTTACAAAGACATCCACTACAATCAGATCAATTAAACTAAAATACCATGCTATTGAAATTAAAATTTTTTTAACAAATTTTGTAAATTATCCCATACAATAAAATAAGATGTTTTTCTGTTTGTTCTAGTCCTAATTGTGTTTATTTCCATATGGCACACTATATTCATAACATTTTTAAATTCATTGAATGAATCTCTCTCTTTTTCTTAACTTACCTTACAGATCCTGGATTCTGGCAGTTTAGGGGAAAGAAAAATAACTATACCAACTGACACACCATTCAGGGAGGGAAGGGTAAGACAGAGGAGAGGTTTTGATTAGGCTTTTTGCACAGCACCCGCTTACTTTCATTGCATCATGAGCTCAAAAGTTATAGCTCCAGCATTATGTCCAGAACTGACCACTCTTTTGGACCCTATGAGGGTACTTTCACACAGTCACATCTGGACTTGATTTGACAACAGACACACTTATGTTTTAACGTGCTGTAGGCACATAAATTTGAATTAACTCTACTTTTAACTTCTCTCTCTCTCTCTCTCTGGAGTCATAACATCACACAACAATACAGACATCAGTCATACATGAAAGCATCAGAAAGCAGTCATACCTCTTACCTTTTTTTTTTCTGAGGGTACCGCACTCGACACAAGCTGCCTCCTTGTGTTAAATTGTCTTTTTTTTTTTATATATATAGATACACATATACAATAACAATTTGTCCTTAGTTGCTGTGGGATCTGCCCAGTATAACCTTGAGGGTACCGCCCTCAACACAGGGCACCTCCTTGTGTTTATTTCATATAAATTAATAAACCTTTTGTTAAGACTTGTGGGAACTGCCTGTTATTACTTTTACATACAACAAACAAGCACATTTCTGTCATTCTACAAGGCAGCTGGTACCACATACCGAACAAGTAAGTCATTTAACAAACACGAACTTCATAGACTTAGAAAGCAAAGTCAGGCATTTAGCAAAGCAGTACTTAAAAGCAAGGTCAATCATTGAACAAAACGGGACATATGATGTACTTAAAAGCAGTCAGTCATTTAACAAAGCAGTACACAGTATTTACTTAAAAGTAGTCAGTTGTTTAACAACACAGTAAACACACTGCCACTATTACTTTGAAATGCAGTTTTTTTTAAAAGAAGAAAGAAAGAGAAAAACATTTTTTTCCAAAACCATTTTACCATGTTTAGCCTATATGTTTGCACACTCTGAATAGTTAAGCGTCCGAGCTCTGACCATGCCATACAAACAGTGTGGAATTCACAGACGAACTTTCTGTGCTGGGCCCTTTATTATTTATTCCATAGTGTTCTGCAGCAAGATCAAAGTTGAGATTGAAAGCACGGCACCAAAATGTTAAAGTGCAGTTTAAAATATACATAGATAACATTAATTACCTTTAGTCTTGAGTCAAGAATAACTCTTCAGAATGTGCAAAACATTTTCTTTTATTTAAATCCACATACGTCAGTGCTGGGAGGCTATCTACACAATTTAAAATCAGTCTCACTAAGCAGCAAAAATACACGCTCTTTATTTAATTTCTTAACAGTATCATGCATGCAGAATACTGACATGGTCAAGTAGGATTTCTGCAGACCCTCATGCTTCTCACTTAATGCTGCACGTGAACAATCATGTTTTTTAGCACCAATAATGTTTTAGAAAAACACAGGCCACCAGGCTTGTTAATTAGTCTTGTTTCCTGACTTTGTACATTTTAGTACCAATACATTCTAACTCCCCAGTATTCCTTGTAACTACCCATCCCAGCCTGGGAAGGTAAGAGCTTACATACAGTGTGAGTTCTTTATTTTAGAAACCAGTTTTTATAACATTCTTAACCCCTTCAGCACTACTTTCTTTTTACATTCAGTCATCTCTTAATACACTTGCAGATTGATATTAGAATGCAGTTGTGAATTACTCAGAACTACAATAAGCATGTGTGGTTTGCATAACTATGCATCTATACTACATATCATTTTTAACATGAACAAATATTAAATGATTCATTAAACATATCTGTGAAGAAATTGTAAGTTAATATGCATTTTGTGTAGAATAATCATGAGAGATGCATTTTTCTCTAACAATTCTATCTGTAAGACAGTTTGTAATCCACCTAGTGATATAGAGGTTGATGCCTAGCCTAGTGAGTTTTTCTATGATTCCTGGGTCGGGAATGGTATCAAAGGCCTTGGCCAGATCAAGGTAAGCTGTATGAACCACCTTGCCTTCATCCACAGCTCTGGTGACTGACTCAAAGAAGTCAACCAGGTTGAGCAAGCATGATCTACCCTTCACAAAACCAAACTGTGTGGGATCCAGAGTTTGGAGGTTCCCTATATCTTTGTTTATGAGGTCCATGATGATGCATTTAATAGCTTTGTATATCAAACTTGTCAGGCTAATGGGGCAATAGTTCCCAGAGTCTGTAGCTGCTCCTCCTTTGTGGAGATGGATGACTGTAGCAGTGCGACATTTGGTAGGGACAAAGCCTGAGGTGAGGCTGTGACTTGAACAGGACACACAGGTGAGGTGCCAGTTCACAATTTAGTTCATGTAGAACACAGCCAGGGATATTGTCAGGTTCCATAGAAGCTGTATTCTTGGCCATGGACAGTGCTGTTTTAACCTGTACAGCAGTAATACTGGGTGCCTGGCAATCTACTGGTATTGTGATTGGTCCTTTGGTAGGGATAGAGGGGTAAAGTTGGGACTGAATCTGTCAGCCAGTATACTGGCAATATCTGTTGGCTCGGTATAGGAGGTGTCACTGTGCAACAGCTCCAAGCAAATCTGGGTATTGTCGTGGAGATTCTTTACATAACTATAGAAGACCTTGTGGTTGTCTTTACTATCTGCTGCAATTCTGTTTTCATAGCTAGCTTTAGGGGATTTGATGAGGGATCTCAACTTTTTGTTGAGGCTGATAAGGAATTTTTTTCCAGTCTTGGGACTTCACCTTATTTCTCATGAGTTTCCTCCTGTTGTAGAGTTTGTTTATGGTTTTGGAGGAGAGCGTCTTGGTTCTATTGGGTATGGCAAGATCCATGCATTTGTGTACGTGTTCGTACAGGGCATTAGTGTAGGATTCAGCAGTCATGCAGCTGTTTTCCAATTGCATGGGTGTCATGAAGTTAGCCACCTCTGCTTTTAGGAGCCCAAAGTTAGCTTTGGAGAAGTATTTCATGGTGGTTACCTTTGCGGGGTGGGGTGGGAGGGATGTGAATTTCCAAGGTGATTAGTTTGTGGTTGGATCTAACAGGGAGGAGTTAAATATTGGTACAGAGCAACGGTCACCCATGTTAGTAATGACCAGGACAAGGATGTTGCTACCTCTAGTGGGGGTAAGAATGAGCTGGTCCAGGGCATTAGAATTCATGAATTCCAGGAAACATTGGGCAAGCGTATTGGTACATGAGTAGTTTTCCCAGTTAATGGAGGGGTAGTTGAAGTCGCACAGTATGAGAGTGTTAGGTGGGACCCTAATATTCTCCAGGGTGCTTAGGAACGTGGCATGTGAGTCTTGGGTCATGGTTGGGGAAATATAGCAGGCTACGACCTGAAGCGCTGTCTTACCCAATGTTAGCTGCACCTGAAGCATTTCTGATGCATCATGTTGGGCTACCAGTCTGGAGGTATGAGCATCCTTTATGAATATGGAAACACCACCACCTTTGGAGCTTCGGTCCAAGTTCTGGGTCCGAAAGGTATGGAATGAGTTATAGCTTGGTAGTGCAGGGGTGCTTTCTGTTACCTTGAACCAGGTCTCTGTTAAAGCACAAATGTTGATGTTCTCCATTTTAAGGAGTGCTTTGAGTGAGTGCATTTTGAGATTTAGACTTTTAGCATTGAGCAGCATGACCCACAGATTGCATTTCTGTTTTACTTGCTTATCTTTTAAGTACTATATATATTTTTGTATATATTTTTGATGTAAAATAGCTCCTCCACCTAATGTTTCAAACTTTCTGTAGTATATATATATTAATGGTGTTGGAGGAAGCATTTTACATAAAAAATGTATAAAAAATAATATAGCACTTAAAACTAAATAATAAAACAATTTTACAGACAGCCCATTCTCTCTCTCTCTCACTTTCATACACAGTCTCTTCTGCTTTCTCACACACGCATACATACAGACACAGTCTCTTCTGCTTTCATACACACATACATACAGACACAGTCTCTTCTGCTTTCATACACACATACATACAGACACAGTCTCTTCTGCTTTCTCACACACGCATACATACAGACACAGTCTCTTCTGATTTCATACACACATACATACAGACACAGTCTCCTCTGGGTTCATACTTCTTTTCACTCACACAAACATCTCTCGATCTCTCCCACAGGCAGTCTCTTCTGCTTTCATACACGCATTCACTCAGACATGAAGATAGAAACAGAAACACACTCATACACACACGCACACACACACTTCTGTTTATTTTTTTTACACTCGCTATACAGCAGAAGTGCTGCTTAGCAAGTATAAAGTAATGGTGGACATTAGTTTTTTGCAGTCCAAGCTCCACTGCATCTTGATATACTGCTGTGAAGCAGTGGACTCATTTTTCAGCGGGCATTATTTGTATACCAATACCCTTCTGGAGAATGTCTGTTCTCCAATCAGGGTGCTGATATACAGTTTGCCCATTCTGTAAGTATTGATTAAGATACGGTTTATACATGGTTCCTTAATTTAAAAGGCAGTTTCTCCTTATTGTTTAACAACCCAGGTTTTCCATACCCACTTTATCTAGCCCCAAAGAAGTAAATATCGCAGTAGAATGTTCAATTTTGTGCCTATATAATGCACTTTTTAACTGTCACTAAGGGGAATTTCTATTAAATTTAAAATCAGCTCCTACTACAACCTCAAAAAACAAAAGCCTTGCTAATCAGCACCCCATTAAAAGCTTTCCAGAATTCTTAATGGCTGCCAAATTCATATCATTCTACATGTCTGTCAAATTCATTTCAACCCATACATCTCCAGCAAAAGTGAAACATCATTCCAGTACCTGGGCATCTGGGTAGATCAGAGAGTAAATGTCTGATATCATATAAAAATGACTAGAACAAAGCTAAATGAACGTCTGTTTAGGCTTGCGAAATATTGTATTACCAAGCACCAGAAAGTACACCATCAATAGAAAAGGGCATATTCATGAACCAACTCCAAAAAACGTTTCAAAACTCTGCAGACAATGGCAAACAAAATCTACAGACTCATTATCTTATCTCCCAGGCATCAGTACCTGGCTACCTTTTAACAAAAGCCACATGGCTACTAATATAAAAAAAGGGCATATCTAGGATCTTTCCTTTATAAACTCCCAGACATTTAACCATTTCACTAGTTGCCTCATTATCAGATTATCCAGATACAGCTTACGTCCTGAAAGTCCAAAGACCTCTTTATCAGTGCAAGCTCCACAAAATAAACTGTCAATCAATGACTACAGTTTCCATCCCCCTAAACTATGGGAGTCCTCCTAACATCCCTTAAAAACAACAGCACCTACTCATTCTTCAGAAAAGGCCTTAAAAATATCTTTAACACAGCGTTATCACACTGCTAGCTGTAAATACCTTCAAGCCAAGAGGTCACCCGACCTTAGCCCTTAATCAGTCACTCGAATACTGCATGTTGGCATAATTATCACACTGCTGTCACAAACATAAAAAAAAATTATCAAAGTTGGATAGAACTTGCTCCTGTAAGCAGACCTGCAGACTGTTAAGCCTCACTAGAATTTTTATCACAAACACCATTTACTAGACAGCATGTACCAAAATAACTTTCAATGACAGCCCTTCAGGCATAACTATTTAATGTCTAATTCTGACAAATTTCCTAGCTTTGACGTTTCATATCTTTATCCTCACTCACACTTTTATGACTTCTACTTACATTTCTAAACCTTACTGCCATTGCATGTCTATATATATATATATATATATATATATATATATATATATATATATATATATATATATATATCAACATACCATCAGGGTCTTTAGGTGCCAAATGTTGCCCAATACTAGTGGCTGACAGCAGTTCTGCTTTGCCTTGTGACATCCTTATTACTAGCACTTACTTTCACAGGTCATTGCTTGTTAATGTCACACATTCCCTGATGCTAGTTGGCTAACACGGGTCTGACAGTTAGTACAATGATGTGAATTTCTGATTCAGAGACAAAAGAAGCTGCACCAAGGAACACCTCATTAGTAGTTAGTTACCATGATTCAGAATCAAACCCTGCACTGTCAGACCTAACATCATTACTGCTGTTTGTACCATGTCACACATTGCAGTAGCAAAGGCACCTCCTAACACGTACACTCTATCACACACACACACACATGTACATATACACACACACACACGCAGATGAGTAGCTGCAAAGAAGGACCTACAGATATGCTCGGACTCATGGAAGCAGGCACTTGCAAATCCATAAACCCACTTGTATGCTCACACACACTCTCTGGACACATGCCCAGGTGCAGCCACAAATGTACACACATACGTACACAGACATTCACACATATGTATGGCTCTGGGTAACTAGCAGCACTCATACTGTCACCGGTAAGCCCATCCATATGGGTGAATGTGTGCGCGCCATCTTTTGGCAGAATACACTTTTCTCTTGCAAAAAAAAAAATATATGTGTATATATATATATATATATATATATATATATATATATACATATATATATATATAAAAATAAATAGCATTTCTGCGTGTTTCAACAATCACTCCACCATATTATTCCACTGCCAGTCCTATTTCTAAAGGAGAGTTCATGATTAATTTGTATTCGCTGCTCCTGGGCTATCACATTTGCATGCAGCTTTGCCAGTGAGACCTTTCTCCATGCTATGGTGAGTACCACCACAAAGCCATGGTGGCGCAGTATATGAATCACTCAGGCTTATTGTAATTTGGAAACCTATGGAGTTATGGCTTCTACGCTGTAGTAAGCCTTTCCTGAATAGCAGTGACTATTCTCAGCATCATATCCTTTATTTTTTACATTGATCAAAGGATCTGTAGTGTTTTCTAACAATTTATGTTGAATACTACTCATGTTATAAATACGTACATGTACAAATTATTTTGTGTTTTGCTAAAGTTGGATTTGTTATTCCTTGGAGATTTTCTTCCCGGGCCTCCGCTGAAAATGGACATGCATCCAGTCGGACTATCCCGGTCAACAAATGTAGAATAAAATAAATAAAATAATTTTGTACTCCCCAGTTGAGTCTAAAAGTTGTTCAGCAGTATCAATGCTTTACCCCAGTGAAGAAATGCAACTAACTGATTTAAATGCACTAACTATCTAGCTAACTATCTAGCTAACTGATTTAAATGCACACTGCCTTTTGGAACCTTGCTGAATGCTGTGGGAAGGAATGATCTGGCAAGAGGTGAAAACAGCAAATGGGCCAGGCTGTTCACCAGAATCTATAGAGGTGCTTGTAGTTTAAACTAGAAAGTATAACTGGTCCATGATAAGCCCACAGCTTTACAATTTTGTAACAAATGTTTAGAAATTTCATATGGGTGACTCAGTTAATGTAAAATATCAAGTTCAAAAGGAATAAAATGTTGGTAAAACCTAAAATAAATGCAGTTTCTGCCACATAGCTACTAATGCCATATGAGTGACACAAATATTTAACAAGAACCTGCCTGATATGCTTATTGTATTAAAAAAATAGTTTTAAATAAACAAAATATGTTGCAGCTGCAGCTCGTCTCTGATATCTTAGCACTCTGTTTATACACTTCATATATTTATAACCACCAAGTCATTACAAATTAGTATGTTTATGTGTACCAGTTATTAGAGAATATGCATATATATACTTTTTTGCAGAAATATTATGCAAGAAAAAAAGCTTGAATTAGTCTACACTGAATGTATTACTGTTAATCTGAGATTTGTATAATCCCACAACTCGAAGTAGGAATAATAAAGTAGGGAGGGCTAGGGGGTGGGAGATGGCTGTGTTTCATTACTGCCTTGCTGCAAGCAATTGTCTACTTCGGCATTTTTTCTCAACAAAAGATGAGCTTTTCAATTACATACCTATTGGCTAAGTAAACTCATTTAGACACTACAATCTTGGCAAATAACAGCACATTCCTGTCTGGCATGTGCCCATTGCAAATGACGGAAACCTATGATCTGCTTCTCAAACGGCACATCTACAGTTCTGGAGATTTTTAAAAAATCAATATGCATCAATGTTTTCTGTGGAATTGTAGCAAAATATTTTAAATAACTGTCCTAGAAGCAAAATGTGTTGTCAGATCTACCACCACCACCCACCAGTGAGAAAATATGACAATAAAATAATGATGATTAATTTTGTTTCGGAAATCTATTTTGGTAGATGCAGTTTCGATTAGAATCTAAAGACAAAGAACTACCGATTAAGCTATTTGTCTGTGATGTGCCCTTGTTTTACAAGGTTGTTATCACTAACATAATACAAAATGACAGCACACCTGAACAGGTGACCTTCTCAGGCCTGCCACCTAACAGAAGTCCAGGTGTAGAGAGATGTGATAGGAGTTGCAAGCAAATGCATACAACTCCACAGAAAAATCTCATTAAACAGAGGGTGTCAAGAATTTATCAGAGGTGAAAGAGGTATCTTGCCTGAAATGAGCAGTAAATATTGTCTGTAATAGGAAAGTTAACATACAGGAAGAATACACAGACAGAAAGAAAAAGACTTTTTTAAACTAGATATTTGTCATCTGAAAGTGACAATATGGACTATTTATAAACATAAGCTGCATCTGTTCTCACCATTACTTTTTTCAGGAGATGCTGTCAACTATAATTATTTTATGGAAATGTTTATTTACTCATGTATTTATCCCATTTGTGTTAACGGCATGGTCTAGCTTAACAACATCATTAATTCAGTACAGAGCAAGGATGAATTAGTCACTGGCTATTAAGTTCTTGTACATGAAAATATTTACCAATACACTTCAACAATTGTATACGGGACAGAAGTGCAAGATATGTAATGTTTTACAAGTGAATACAACTATATTCACCACAGAATGAAAGAGTTTACATATTCGCTGAAGAAAGAAATGGTTTTGGGAAACTGTGCATTGGTTCTGTAAGTGGAACATCTTATGACTGATCGAAGTGCCGATGCTTTACTTTAGCAAGGATTGAAGGCTACTAGAAATACAGATTCCTTGATTATTTTGTGTGTGTGTGTAAGGGGTGGTGTTCTGGAGGGCAAGAGTGAAGACACTGTAGGCTCTATATTTGGTGGGCAGTATGCTCCAGGCACCACCTGGGAGGAGGCTCAAAAAACTAATTTTTACATCAAGAGACTACGCCGTGCAATTCTGGAATCACTGATCACAATAATAATGCAAACTATGTACGTACTACTGTTTCAGTCACTGTCACTGAATGTGATCTGTGTAAGTGCTCTTGGATTAATGCCTACATTGTAATTTACACGGCGTGTCATATGGAAAATAGAAAAGTACATATAACTTAGATCTGTTGAAGCTCTAACATGGGTAAAGGTGCTCATATTTTGTTTTTACTTATTAAACCTTGCTTTAAACAAGTAATACCTGCTTCAGTTCTGTTTTCTTTTTTTTAATAAGAATACAAAGTGATCTTTAGCATGGATATTACATTACAATTTATGATAACAGTCTGATTTAGCAATTTGTATGGCAATATTGTTCCTGTACAACTAGTCCCCCCCTCTTTTTTGGTTCCTACTCGATCTAAACTCACTACAGTTCTGGAAAAGGAGAACTTTATCAAAAAAATCCAAGGTCTACAGTCTCTTGTATTCTTTCAGGCTGAGACATTTAATCTTCTATACACTGAAAGACGGCTTAGAGGTTATTTGATTTTAACATATAGAGCAAGTAAGGATTCATTCCTGTATAAACTAATACAAATTATATTTTCATCTATTGAAGCTGAAGTAAAATTTATTAGATGTGCTATATTTATTTAACATTTGCTGACCGAGAAAGTCCAATTAGGACAGAGCCTATTTTCAGTGGAGGCCCGGGGAGAAACACTCTAGACGCATGTCTTTGGAATGTGGGAGGAAACACATGCAAGCACAGGGAAGACATGCAGACTCATTTGCATAACCAGTTAGTGCTACATACAGTTTATCCAGACTAGTACTGCAGTTGGGAAGGCAGCCAGTTTGGAAATACTTAAAATAGGAGAAAGTAGCTCTCACAGAGAGGTACAACAGTAGTTTGGCTCTGAAGTTTTGAACCATACCTTTCAACTGCTTCTCATCAGGCAAAACACTATGATTTTAGCCTTCACAAATGTATGTGCTCCTCCATTCCACATTAACCTGTGATGGCGCTCCTCCATTGCACATTAACCTGTGATGGAGCTCCTTCATTCCACAGCAACCTGTGATGGTGCTCCTCCATTCCACATTAATCTGTGATGGCGCTCCTCCATTGCACATTAACCTGTAATGGAACTCCTTCATTCCACAGCAACCTGTGATGGCACTCCTTCATTCGACATTAACCTGTGATGGCATTTAATCTTTGCTCTTTTACTGGTTCAACTCTAAATCCAGTGAGAGACTGAATTCCAAGAGCTCATCCGAATCATAGGGAATAGTTAGCAGTTACTGTTAAATCTTTAGTGCCACTGAGTCGAATTGAAGAATCAAAGGGTACTAGGTGGCATGAAGTTGACTGGAATATCACAACTATTTTGATTCTGGATAATAAGCAGAAAGAATAAAAGAAATTCAGCAGCGTACCAGAGAAGACTGCACTGTGAGGTAACTAGTAGATATAAAAACAACTGTTACTGTACTTACATTAAGTGTGAGCTGGAATTACCTCTCAGCTGCCCCTGATTTTGCCTCATGTTTTTTCTTGTTTGCTCATCAAGAGCTAGCAAATTATCTATATCTGTGCTGCTAACGCCACATTTTTATTTCTGAACATTCCATTTGCCACTTTTAAAAAAAACAATGATTTACAAAACTCTGTGTGTGTGTGTGTGTGTGTGTGTGTGTGTGTGTGTGTGTGTGTGTGTGTGTGTGTGTGTGTGTGTGTCAGTGTGCGTATGATATAGGTCTGTATCTGTAAGTTCAGTACCCAAACTGCATGTGTGTGTGTGTGTGTGTATATCTATCTATATATACATAAAGTGAAAACATTTGTGTGTTATGTGAATATACATGTATATATATATATATATATATACACACACACACACACACACACACACACACACACACACACACACACACACACACACATGAAGTGAAAACTGCAAGAAAAATCCAGCCAAGCTACAGTTTTTACTGTGTGACACCTTATACCTCCCGTGATGGAGGCTGGTGGGATATATGCAAATGACCCTATAAGGACATCGTGTTTCAGCTACATGGCTTCTGAATATCCATGTTTTATTTTTCAATGCTTTTAAGTGTTTATAGTTACATTCAGGCCAATGAAGCCACACCCCACTAGCTGTGGACATGCATGTTTTGACATTTTTATTGACCTCATCAGCACCGTATAAGTGGATAGTCTGGGTATACTTCATATACCAATCCAAAACAAATAAAAAGTAAACAAGTCACAGACATTCAGAAGCCATATACCTGAAACACGTGATCACCTTAAGGGGTCATTTGGATATATCCCACACAAGAGGATTAAGATATTACACAGTGAAAAATCTATCTTTGTTGGGTTTTTCTTGCATTTTTTATGAATGTTTTGTCTGTGTGACTTTCTTACCCTTTGGCTTGGATGTTAGTTGGGATATTTTGCAGGAATCAATCTTTACCAGCATCAGCTAGGTTTAAAGATCCTGTGTTTTAGAAGCATAACTAAACTATACATTTATGCTAAGCTGACGAGGTCAATAAAAAATGAAACATGCAACTCCACATTGGACTGAATGTTACCATAAAGACTTAAAAAAATAAAAAAGTCAGGGACATTCAGAAGCCATGTAGGTGAAACACTTGATGTCTTTAAGGTGTCATTGGCATATATCCCATGGACCTCCATTACTGGATACTTAAGATATCACATGATCAGTCTTGCAGTTTTTACTGAATGATTTGCCTGTGTGACCTTTTTACCCTTTGACTTACATATATATAAGTAAGTGTGTGGGTATCCCTTTCAACAATCCCAAGTTTTGCATCATATTCTTGGTTTGCTCCCCATACTATTTGTGCTTTTAACACAAATCATTGTGGATTTCAGTCATTAAATAACAAAAGTGCTGTGAGTTTCAGACTTTGCATCCCCCAAAATGCTTACTAATGCAAAAACTTTTACTATAAGTGCAATATGTAACCATTTCCTGGAATTTGGGTCTTTATCCTTGGATCTTGGGCTAAGAGGTTGAGATGGCAGAGTAGGTGTTGCAGTGGGTTGAATGTAGGATTCTGACAGCAGTGAACAGAAACAAAATTTCTGGGTCATTACTTATGTACTGTCATTCATTTGATCACAAGCAGACATCTGAAGTTTACACAGTTACACAACTGTCTGTTATTGATGGTCGTGTGTGTGTGTGTGTGTGTGTGTGTGTGTGTGTGTGTGTGTGTGTGTGTGTGTGTGTGTGTGTGTGTATATATATATATATATATATATATATATATATATACACACACACACACACAAGGAGTGGTGTTGACATTAACTCAAAAGAGTGATCTGAAATGACGGTCCAAGAGGGTAAATGTGCACATTTATCCCACTACTATGAATGTATACATATCCAAATTTTGAGAGCTATGATTTTGGATAGCCTCTTTGTATTATTTTGAAAGCTGAGAAATTAAGTACATCTTGGGCAAATATACAGTTTCTAATACTGGGAGGTAAACTATCTCCAGTTTAGGACTCCTGATAAAAAGCTCATGCCAGCTCAGAAGCTCGATTAATTGCAAAACCTATGTTGGTTCAATAAAATATATTACATCATATCTGTGTCCCAGTGTTCTTATGCCTAGATAAGGGACTTGCTTAGAGTCACAACTTTATTAAGCTGACACTTTTACAAAAATTTTACAACTGGAATTCATGATACAAGTTGTCATACATCTCAGTGGAAGTTTCCCCTCTAATCTTCAGGCTAGACTGCTAATCACCTCCTGGAAGAATAACATAAACCCTTTAATTGCCTTTGCAAACATCTGGTCATTTTGTGAAATAACATTTAAAAAGCCTTGAGTATTTTGCTCCAGTTCTGAATATTGTCTCTTTTCCCAGAAGGGACCAGTGCTAATGGTTAAAAATCACTGCATATTCTTAGCCACCATGGCCTCTTATTTGTTGCTCTTTGTTAGCTTCCTTTCAGTGGATTGACATAGTTATTATTTACTGCTGTCAAAAGTACAGTTGTGCAAGTAAACTTACAATAACAGTAGATCTTCAAATGATTACTGCTACAGTAGCCTAAGCTATATGGGTTATATCCTGCTAGGATAGAACAAGCAGCCAGCCAGCTTCCAAAGTTTCGGGGCACCTTCCACGCGCCCAAACCATTAGGCAGTTCAAGCTGAGCTAACTAAAAAGACAGGTTTGGGCACCAAGCCCTTCAGACCTTTCATGGCAGCTCAGAGAGGGAGGCTGAGGCCTAGAATTACAATGCTAAGAACAACAAAAAAATATAAGTCCACACCTTGGCAAAAACAACACACCAACAAACAAAGGATAGAGGGAGAGAGTGCCTACTGCAGCAGTGGTCCTTCAAACATCTATTGTTAAGTTTACTTACACAGCTGTTCTACATTCTTCATATTGATCACTGTTTCAGTAGCTTAAGCTATATGGGTAGGTTACCAGAGCTTACAAAGTTTGTGTGTGTGTGGGGGGGGGGGGGTGGAAGGGCAAGATTCCAGGAGCCCCTAGGGAATAATCCTAGTAAAGTCTGATCTAGACCTAGAGAAGTAATCAAGTTTATAAGTACCTTAAAAAAGTATGTACAGAGAATCAAGTTACTGTTTCTAGAATACTTCTAGAATCCAACACTTTTCAAAGAGCCATGGATGAAGCCAAGGCCTGATACAGTGGGCCTTGACCCTGCCTGGAATATTATTGCTGTGGTGAGTATAATAATAGGTAATAGCCTAAGACAGCCATTTGGAAATAGTCTGCTTTGACAGATTGTTTCTTCGTCTTACTTTCACAAAAAAGAACAATTAATCTGAAGATCTGAAAGAATTGGCTCTGTCAAGATAGTACCCAAGTTGTTTGTGTACATCCAAGGTACAGAGAATCATTTCTCCTTCATTTTGAGGTGCAGGAAAGAAAATGGAGAGATGGATAGTTTGTCTTAGATTAAACTCAGAGAACAGTTTAAGCATAAAACAAGCAGTAGTTCTCAAAGAAACCTTGTCCCTTTGGAAAATGAGATTGGGTTTTAACTCGTCACAAGAGCTTACAACTTGGACACCCTCCTTGCAGAGGTCAGAACAATCAGTAAAACTGTTTCCATGTTAAGAACCTCAAGTTAGTTGGCTCAAATGGAGAATGTGTTAGCTTCTCTAACACAACATTAAGATCCCAAGGAGGGACCGCTAGTTTTCTATGAGGCCTCTTCTGCAAACCCCTTTCAACAGTATTTTGAATTGCAACCACCTTGAGAGAAGAGGATCCACTGGCAGACATGCTGAAATGGCTGATAAATAAACCTTGATAGAGAAATAAGAAAGGCCATAGGATAGTAACTCACACAGAAATTGTAAAACCAGAGAACAGCTAGCCCTGAATGGGTGATGGTTATGTTGTTGGCACTAACTAGAAAACTGTTCCCATTTGCTAATAATGATTTTCTAGTAGAAGGCTTTCTTGACTATTTGTACCTGTTGCACATCCTCATTAAACAGGCGCCTAAAGAGAATGAAGATACTATTATCCAGGCAGTCAACTGAAGTTGATTGATGTCACTGTTCTTGTGTGAATAGATCCAGTCTGTGAGGAGGCTTGTGGTAATTGCCCCTGGCTATTTCCAAATGAAGGGAGAACCACTGTTTCTTGGGCTCGAAGAAAATTACCACAGTGATGTAAGGGGATTCCTTATGAATCTTCAGAACTAGCCTGGATATTAGTGGAAAGGATGGAAAGGCAAACAGAAACATTCCTTTCCAAGGAAAAGAAAAGACATCTGTCTTCCAGGCCTTCTTGCATGGAGTCCTTGAGCAAAATCTTGCCAGCTGATTGATCAGGGAAGAGGCAAACAGATCTAATTGGGGAACTCCCCACAGATGGATCAAATCTTAGAAGACCTCCTGATCTAGTTGCCATTTGTGAGGGTCTGCCCTTGTCCTGCTCAGCTCATCTGGCACACAGTTTGGCTTTAATGGAATGTAGGATGCCTGTACAGTGAGACTGTGCTGCATAACTATATCCCAAACTAGCATGGATGGTCTGCAAAGGGGGTATGACCTGGCTTCCCCCCGATTGTCGATGTACCACATGACTGTGGCATTGTCTGTAACAATTTGAAGAAATCCCAGGAACCAAAGACAGTTCAAAGAGTTGAGTGCCTTGATTAGGGCAAGCATCTCTTTTATATTTATGTGCTTCCATCTGCCCTTGGTTTCCCACAAACCTTACAATTCTCATCATCATCATCATCATCATCAGCCCCCTTTTTCCCATTTTTTCTACATGGGGTCAGGGTATCATGTTAACTATCGCCAACTCCCTTGATTCTGTGCCACACTCCTGCCTTCATCAACACTCATGCCTGATAATCGCAGATCTTCTTCCACACATTCCATCCACCTCTTTGCTGGATGTCCTCACTTCCTCTTACCTTCTTCCTGTCTGTCCCACATCTTCCTCACCAGATTGTCTTCTGCTTTTCTACATGTGCCCAAACCACCGTAATCTGTTCTCTTTGATCTTTCCTGCAATTGGAGCTACTTTGGCTTCTGCTGTTATGTCCTCATTTCTTCGCCTGTCCCACAGTCTGCATCCTACCACCTTTCTCAGGCACTTCATTTCCATCACCTTTAGCTTCTTCAACTGTTCTGCCTTTACTGCCCAGGTTTCTGTACCATACAGTAGTACTGGTCGCACCACTGTCTTGTACATCTTGCTTTTCAGCTTCTTTTGTATTCTTCTGTCATAGACTACATCTAACACTCTATGCCAGTTGGCTGCAGCCCCTCTGATTCTAGCTTTGACCTCTTCATTCAGACTACCCTTCTCCTCAACCGCCCCTCCCAGATACTTGTAGCTGTTTACCTTTTCCACTATCTTCCCTTCTATCTCTATACTCAGCTTCTTCTGATTTCTCCAATTTGCTGCCATTACAACCATCTTATCTATGCTTAGTTTCATCTCATGTGCTTCAGATTTGCATTCCATTCTCCTATCCTTTGCTGAAGTTCTAGCTCAGAGTCTGCCTGTACCGCCACATCGTCTGCATTCAGCAGCTTTGTTGTTCCGTCCTCTCCAACTTGTTTGCTGATGTAGTCCATCACCAGTATGAACAGCAGTGGGCCCAGAGCTGAATACTGATTTACACCCACTCCCACTGGGAACCCCTCTGTGAGACCAAACACTGTTCGTACTCAAGTCATTGGGTCCTTGTACATAGCCTGCACTAACACTAATTCTAACAATGTTTCCGGGACTTCAAACCACTGCAGTACTGCCCAGATTAGCTTTCTTGGGATCTTGTCATATGCTTTCTCTAAGTCTAGGAATTCCCAGTTGGACTCTGTCCTCATTTCTAGCTTCTTCTCAAGTATCTGTCTCAATGCAAACACCAGGTCAATTGTGCTGCATCCTGATCTGAATCTGAACTGTTCATCTCCCATCTTACATTCTACTACTCTGTGTATCCGTTTATCAATAACTCTCGCCAGATCTTTCATGCAGTGTGGTAGGAGTTTGATCCCTCTGTACTGCCCACAGTTGTGGATGTCCCCTTTGTTCTTGTACACTGGCACTAGTATGCTTATTCTCCAGTCATCTGGGATATGTCTTTCTCTCCACACTGCTATTAGTACCCTCAGGAGCTATTTCTCCCCTATCTCACCCAGCATCTTTATCATATCTGCTGTCACCTCATCTGAGCCTGCTGCTTTCCCAGACTTCATCTTCCTTAGTGCTGTTCTTACTTTTTCTAAGGTGGGCTCCTCTTCTTCTCTCATTGTTAGCTGTTTCTGGGGCGGTACAGCTTCTGTGGAGTTTTCTTCATTCAGAAGCTGCTGGAAGTACTCCTTCCATCTGCCTTTGATGTCCTGTGGACTGGTAAGCAGGTTGTTACTGGCATCCCTTATGAAGGGTGTCTATCTTCTTTATCTTTCTGTCTTTGCCTTGCAACCTGATATAGTTTCTTTGTGCCCCTTACTGAGTCACTTTCCAGACGTTGGTAGAGTGCCTCAGATGCCCTATTCTTTGCTATTGCAACTTCTTTCTTAGATTCTTTGTTTGACAACCAGTGGTCCTTCCTAGCCTGGTCAGTCTTTTCTATCTCCCACTTCTTCCTGCACTCCTTCTTTCTTTTGATGACTTCCTGGACTTCTGCATTCCACCACCAGCTTTCCTTATGTACCTTATATCCATACTCAGCTCAGCCACATATCTTTACTGTAGTCCTAACACATGCTGTTTTTAGGCGCTGCCACTCTTCTTCAACTCCACCTATTTCCTTCTCTTCTTGGGGTGCTAGAGCCCTGAGTAATTCCTTGAACTGCTGTACTTTCTCTCCAGTCAACTTCCAGGTCTTCAGCCTGGTCTCTGTTGACCTTAGAGCTTTCTCTGACCACTGCTTGCAGCTGATTGTGGCAACTAGTGGTTTATGCTGTGGGCTGACTGTTTTACTGGGGATGCCTTTGCAATCATGGATTCTACCTCAGTCCTTTTTTCTTACTAGGAGGAAGTCTACCTGAGTTGCAAGTTGGCTACTCTTGTATGTGATCTTGTGACTGTCTCTTTCTGAACCTTGTGTTGGTTACTATCAATCCATTTGCCAGAGAGAAGTCTAGAATGGCTTCTCCTTCTTTATTCCTGTTACCCCACTCATGTGGACCCAGGCAGTCCTCATATCCTGTTCTGTCTGTCCCGAGATGTGCATTCAAGTCACCCATTATCAACACCAGTTCATGTTGTCCTGCTTTATCAAGTAGGTCCTGCAACTGCTGTCTAAATGCATTCTTTTCCTCACTATCGTAACCCTGCTGTGGAGCATATGCTGAGATTATGAATACTGCCCTATCATTACACTGGAGTCGGAGTGCCATGAGTCTGTCATTAATTCTGATGATATCCCTCACTGCCTTCTGAAGCCTCTCTCGCACCACAATTCCTACACCATTTCTAGCCTGTCCCCCACCTAAGTAATAGATTCTGGATCCCAAGCCAAGTGGCTTTGCTGCACTGCCCTTCCATCTTGTCTCTTGGATACATAGGATGTCCAGCCTCCTCTGTATCATCATGTCATTCACTTCCAAGCTGCATCCTGTCAGTGAGCCTACATTAAGCATAGCAATTCTCAGTTCACATTTGGCAGGTTGTTTGGTTTTACGTTCAGCTTTCGCTCAACAGAGCTATCCCAGGCAACCCAGGCTGGGCAACTAGACACCGACCAGCCAGTAGCTTATTGGCCCAGGGCTGCTGGGCTTTATGGCAGCACACACTGGGCAATAGGGGCACATATACCCCTCCCACCATTAGCAAGGGTCCGTGGCATGGGTGAGAGTAGGCCGGGTCCTCAACCCACTTATCACCGGTAACTACCCATGCCCATTTTTGGTGACATTAGTCAGCATGACGGAACCACCTAGAGCAGTCTGTGATCTGTGTTCTCTTATCTTGAGGATAGTGCGCACTACAGTAGATGCCCAAAGCGGTTGGTCTGTAAAACTCTTCCCCTATAAGGCACCATGTAGAGTCTGTGCTGCTGCACACAGCTCCATTCATTGGTCAGTTTGAGATGGAAACACTCAGCATGTTTTTTGGGCATGGGAGAAACCCCACGGAGACACAGGGAGAACATGGAAACTCCAAACAGGCATTGGTCAGAGGTCAGGATCAAACCTTGTACCTTCTGCATGGGAGGCGAAGACCTTAACCACTAAGCCATCTGGTCTCTTAAACCTTATAATTCTATCTATCTGGAAACTGCTCTCCATGCAAAATCCAAGGCATCTTTGTTGACTAACTACTTTGGAAGAGGGAGGGTGAGGAGAGACCTTGATGTGAGGATATTTGATGTCTCCACCAAGTAATTTCATTTCTGACAAACCCCAGCACTGGAATTTGAAAAGACAAATGATGTTGATGCTGGGACCAAACAGATTATAGATACCACTGTATCACTCTCATATGGAATCTTGCCAGGGGTATCATGAGAATCATAGACGCCAAGAGACCCAAAATCCTAATGTACTTTCTCACAGTGACCAAAACCTGAGTGGAAAATCTTAGAAACAGATCTAGATATAGATGTATGTTTTCCAGTAGATACATGGGGTTATCAATGAGGCAGAATTTGATTACCTTTTGGTAAAACACCCTCAGATGGCTAGGTTTTTTGGGATACCCAAGACACACAAAGGAACGGAGCATTTACAATTTCGACCAATAGTTTCGGCTAAAGGGTCCAAGACCGAACCTTTGGCGGCCTACGTGGACATACAATGTAAGAAAGCTATAGTGGATGCAGCCCATATTCTAAAAGATTCCTGGCACTGTCTTGAAAGGTTAAAGGAAGTGGAGTTTTTACACAAGGATTGTCTTAGTTTTTTGACAATTGATGTCATCAATTTATTCTCGGTGATTCCACACCAACAGGGTCTTGACCTTTTCTATGATAGTTTATTGACTAGTCCGAGCTTTGATGTAGGAAAGCTTGAGTTATGTTATGACTTGATGGAGTTGATACTAAAAAACAACTACATCTCATTTGAAGGAGAAACATATCAACAGCTAACAGGTGTAGCAATGGGGGCACGATGTGCCCCTGTTTTTGCTAATTTAGTATTACTAGCATGGGAAAAAGAATACATCCTTGGTTCCAGATATTATAGTAATGTTATTTCATATAATAGATTTCTGGATGACGTATTAATAATTTGGAAAGGTGATGAACAAAGTGCTATTGACTTTGTTTCATATCTCAATGGGACATCCAATTTTCTTAAATTTACCTACAAATGGGACAAGGACATAGCCAATTATTTGGATATTAAAATTCTGAAAAATGGAACTGAGTTTATTAGCACCATATACAGGAAACCGGGTTATGCCAGCTCAATGTTACATTTTACAAGTTGTCATCCAATGCACCAAAGGAGAGGACTGGTCAAGGGCCAAATGGTCCGTCTATCTAGACTTATTAGTGAAGAGGATACCTTCAGGGCAGAGATACACACACTTATAGGTATGTTTCTGGAAAGGGGTTACCCCATAGAAATGTTGAAGAAAATCAAAAAGGAAATATTTAGGAAGAGAAAGGATAGGTTTGTACCCATTTTGAAAAATAAAAATAAAAGTGAAACGGCACAAGTACTGAAGTTTAGGCAGACTGATGCTAATTCTGGTGATGAAACACCAAGATTTATACTTAGATACAATGAAAAGACACCTGAATTATGTGACAACCTTAGGAGTCTGTGGGAACATTTTTTAAATAGGGACACCAAAGCAATATTGGGTACAAAACCAGCTATATCATACGCTAGGGGTTATAACTTAAAGGAAATACTAGAGAAGACTAGTCATGGATTTAAAAGATCAAATATGAACAAATGTGGCAGATGTAAAATATGTAGATACATCGCTGTGGGGACCTATCTGAGTGTTGCTGGCTATAAACGTACTATCGCATGCCCGGGTGTTTGTAATTGCATCACAAGAAACTGTGTCTATGTAGCATCTTGTATGTCTTGTGAGGCATTCTACGTGGGCATGACAACAAGAAGTTTAAAAGAAAGAGTTAGGGAGCACTGTAGTTCCATCAAAAGGAAGGATGAACACAATGCCCTCTACATGCACTCAAAGGAATGTCACCCATTTAAAAAGTTTTTATTTTTTATAGTGGATAGGGTAAAATCAAACACTAATGGTGACATTGGCAATTGTGTGGCTCTACGTGAAACAGAGTGGCAGATAAGATTGAATGCCACGAAGTTTCCTGGGCTAAATGAATGTATTTCCTTAAAGCCTATATTAAAACATCGTGCACAAATTATTTGAAAAAAGTAGTTTAAGTGTCAAGTGGTGTTAACCTAAAGAATGAACATTATTATTCAGAGCAAACTTTAAATTTTAGTTTTATATGTATAAGAGATTCTTCAAAACTTAAACAAGTAACACAAACATACATTTATATACATGTTTTTACACACATTATATATTATATTTTTTTATTAAAGTATATGGAATTTGTTAGGAGATTAATTTATAAACATCATTAATTTATAAAGTGTTAGAATATATTAAATGTTTGCACATTACTGGAGTACAACTTGAAAAATAACAATTCAATCAGTTAATAATAATTCATTACATTGTGTTGAGTTAAGTATGCTATTATTCCTCATTTTATGAATTTTATTTATCTAAGATTTTTTTAAATAACTGATTAATTACTTAATTATTTTATTGATTTGATAGTGGATTTTATTGGGTTATATAAAGAAAGGCAAAGCTGGGTGTGTTTTGTTAATTGACTCTGATGAAGCCAGTTGTACTGGAGAAAGCGCTCAGTCTATGTGTACCTTTGGATTAAACTGTATTTAATTCTACTCCTGGTCGGTGCCTCATTGTTAGAATTCGCTAACTCTGTGGTTGATGGTATTTGTTTTTTGCTGTTTTCCAGTAGATAAAAAGCTCTTTGCACTGAGATGTCTAGTTGACACCCCAAGAACACAATTCTGTGTGAAGGAATCAAAAAGACTTTTGAATGTTCTGTTAGAATCCCAGATTTTGTGAGAGATTCCTGGTACTTTGAAAAAGATTATGTAAAGATAATTAAGTCATGTAAATATGAAAAAAAAAGTGAATACCCTGTAGCCTGTAATTAGCTATGATTGGAATCAGGCGCTTTGTGAACACTACTGGTGCAGTGGATAGTCCAAAGAGTTAAGCACTGAACTGATAATGTGATCCAGACTCTCAGAACCTTAAGAAATGCCTGAAGTCTGGTTGAATAGGGATGTGATAAGCATCTTTTAACTCTAGAGGTAAAGGAAACTTAAAAGGGGAAGAAAATGTAACAGGTTGTGAAGTGGCAGCATTTTCAATATGGACACGATCACAAACAGGTATAGGAAAGAAAGAACCAGAACTGGTCTCCAAGCATTTTCTTTCTTTGGCACTAAAAACATTCACAAATAAAAAGGTTTTCCCACCTGGGAAACAGGAACTGGTTCTATCACTCGCTAGGACACCATGTGATGAAGGACAGGTGAAATAAGAGAGTCTAAGTCTTCCCTGCAAAGCAGCGAAAGGAGGAATTTCCTCCTGCTGCTATCTGTAACCTTGATGAATGATCTTCAGAACCCATTTGTCTTAAACTATCTATTGCCAAAGAAATAAGCAGAGATTCAGTCTTTCTGGAAGGGAAAGGGGGCAGAGCTCAGGTGGAAGGTGGGATAAAGCTTCCTTAAACAAGCCTACAAACTAGTAAACCATCCACTAAAAGTCCCATCCCTCCAGAATCTACACCAACCCTATCGCACCACTAAGATCCAGAAACAAAATTCACTTACAGGTCACTAAAGCCAATACCTCTGCTGGAGAAGCACTATTCTCTTGTGCCATAGTCAAATTATGGAACTCCCTTCCACCCACAATAACCTCCGTACCATCATGCACCCACTTCAAAACTTTACTAAAAGCACACCTAAAAACATGCTGGCTATGCCCTTGCAACTCCCCCTCTAATATCACCCACCCCATCCACCCACTACCTTTCTTTCCACCCCACTAACTACCTTGATTATAGCAAGCTTGGATGCTCATAAGCCTAACTACTTATTATACAGCAGGAGCTTTTTATTGTCACAATTGTTAATGTCTGTTATGTACTTCGCAGATGATAAAGATTCTAGTTGTCTACTGATGTACTATGTTCTTCATCTGTAACTATATTTGTAATTGTTAATTGCTATGTTGATCAAATTGCTAATTGCTATGTAAATCCAATGTAACTACTGTCTGTATATTTTAACTCTGGAGCTTTTCTCCCCAGGCCTCAACTGAAAATGGACCTATGTCCAGTCGGACACTCCCGGTCAACAAATGTAAATAAATAGTCAGTCTGACATGTTGGACTATCCTTAGTTTTAGAAACCTCTTGCCATTTCTTCTTAAACATCTGTTTACCTACATTTTGTTGAGATTGTTTATTTTGTTTTTTGCCAAAATTGGTTGAGGGTTTATACAACCCCGTAGAAAATTTGGAATAGGTGGGCTGAACAATCTTGGAGGTTCCCTGTATCAACTTACCCCTCTCATCACACTTTTTAATCACCTCTGCAGCACAGGGGCCAAAAACAAAATATCTATCCAAATGAGAATTTAACATTTCATTTCTAACATCATCTGTGAGGTTCAGTGGACACAGCCAGACAAACCTCTTCAACACAATGGTAATGGCCAAAGTCCTTGAAGAAGTATCAGCTGAATCATCCACGCACTGTAAACAATGAATAGTGACTTGTACAACAAGCAGATTTTCCCTTACAAGAAGAAATTGCAGACAAAAACCTTCCTCATACTTTCACACCAAGTAAAAACAAACTTTAATATATGAGCTTGATAATTCAGAATTCATAAAATGAACACTGCAGAAGCATACACTTTCTTCCCATATTTATCGATAATCTTCCCGTCCTTATCAGAAAGTGTAGGATTGGAATTAACTAAATGTTTAGCATCAGAAGGATTCATTAAAGTTATGGCCGCTGGGTGAGGTTTGGGAAGAGTATATAAAAACTTTAATGGCTGAGGAACTTTATACATCCTGTCTTTTAGGGGCAGCTGGCTGACTATTAGGAAAATCACAGGCAGTAATACACACATCCTTCAAAGCAGACAAAACTGGAGGAGTAGGTGAAGGTTCTGGAAATTCCTTCTGCAACATCTCATAGTATTTTCTGAGCGCCTGAGACCCCTCAGTGTTCTCCTACTTAAAACATTGGGCCATTCTAGAAATGGTCTCAAACAAAGATACAGTCCCACAGGGAGAACCAAAAACTGAGTTCTCCTCTGAGTCTGAATCAAAACTCTGAGGAGAAAACCCTGTATCTGTCCCTTCATCTTCCTGTCCGGATTCAGAACATCGAATCTATTCAGGAAAAGAGGTATCCCTCTTTCTTTTACCAGAAACTATTTTATAAGAAGATCAGTAACCCAAATTAAACCCTGAGTCAGACCCAGTAAATTACTCCAGTCCAAGGAAACTTGAGAAGGAATAGATACAGATTTAAATTTCTGGGTTTTTTTTTACAGGAAAAATGGGGCCAAAAGTTTTATTAATGACAGCAGCAGTAGGCTTCCCAATGGATGAGCATAACATTCTGACAAAACAGGGATATTTTTCCTGTTTCCTCTCCCAGGACCATCCAGAGTGGTTCTCCCTTACTAACTGAGTAGACCCTAACAGCCATAGAATACATGTCTCACCACTAATCCATTATGTAGGTACTACACTTGAGGGATCCTGAGGAAAAGATGAGTGGTCTGAGGTACAACTGATTGCTAGCCTGTTGTTGTGGCAAAGGTTGTTTGCTTAATTTCTTTGTTTCTTTTAGTGGCTGGAAGAAGGAATACCTGTGGGACTGATAGTATGTTCCATCGTGAAGCTGTAAATGGCACCTCTTTACCAGGAAGAAAAAGCAGTAAAAGTTAATTTTTTAAAAGGAAAACACAGTAAAAAGCATTTTAAAGCACTGTGTCAGCCCCAAAACATAAACAATTTCTCCACAGAAAAATGTTTTTAAATACTTTTAAACTGACAGGAAAAAAATCCGCTTCCATTTAAAACTACAATATAGTCTTGTGATAGTCCTTTAAAATACAAACTCCTAGCTTTAAAATAACTTTTCTGAAAAGGAAAGTATTATCAAACAAATTTTTTTTTTCAAATAGGAAGGTTTTTTTCTCCCAAAGGGAACTATCTGCCTAGCAAAGTAATAGCACAAGCCAACTGTCAGTCATCGAAAATCTCAGAGGAGTGTATTCTTCTGTGTTAGGAAAGCTGCAAGGCCTTGACATCCAAATCTGTCTTTTTCATCAGCTCAGCTTGAGCTGACTAATGGTTTGGATGCATGGAAAGTGCCCTGAAGCTTTGGAAGCTGGCTGGCTGGATATAACACATATAGCTCAGGCTACAGCAGCAACAATCGATATAAATGACCTGTATTGTTGTAACAAGTTTCTATAAATGCATGATGGATTCAGTTTGCTATAATAAAAAAGGTTTATCAAAAATAAAAAATAAAAACATTCTAAGGAAACAATAACTCATTTATCTTTTTTTTTTTCTTCCATATGAGGAGTTCTGTATACAACCTTGTGGAAACTCTCCTAATATTTTTCCTGGGGTAGTACGAGCCATACCTCCCTCTTCTTATTTATTTGTGCATGTTGTTCTGATCCTTCCCCTTATATATATACAGTTTACTCCAGCTTCCAGTACTATCCACCCTGATCCTCTTACAGACTGTCTTCCCTGGTATGTTTACATCCTAATCATGGTTTTGTGTGTACCCTGCTTCAGTTAGTGTCACATTACCAAGACACTGTTCTTTAACCAGTGCTAATAGTTAAAGCGATGTTTTTTGTTACGAGCGTGTGATGAGTTATTCGCTTCTTCCAATGATTCTTATCTTGGCTTCACCATATTTATAGTGTGTTTGCATTTTTTTACCATTTGGCTATGTGTCTTCTGCTTTACACGTTCCTTCTACTGGAAATTGCTTTACAAATTACTTAACTGGTATAGGGGTACAAAACCTCTGAATATCTGACAAACAAACATCATGCCTAGCTGAAATTCTTCTTAATGAAACCCCTACAGCTGTCATTTAGAACATTGCTTCCTGTGTGACAGTTTGGATCTGCACAATAGCTTCATGCAGCTACATAAAAAGATATAATACAAATTTCTGTGTACTGCAAAGAAAATTAGATGAATCATGCAGAATTGCCATGTGTAATGCAGGCACTTCACTGGAGCCATGGCATACCCCATCCCACAGTACCCTGGTCTTCAAGATGTATAAATTATTATGAACATGCCAAGCACTGCCCACCTGGCTTGCTCCGAGCTCTTTGCAATGTACATGTATTTTTATACACACACTATTCAGCTCATGAAAATTCAGATCAATGCAAAAAAAAAACGAAGCCTGAGTAATGATAATACAAAGTCAACAACTTAAAGCACTGACTTTAATTAAATATGGTATTTTTGCAGGGATGTAACTCAAGGATGTAGCCAGGCATACTCTCTGTACTTTGCCGAGCACATTTTTTATTTGCGTCACTCTGTCTAAAGTGATCCCTCTAACAAAAGGTACATAACTTGCTGACAGAATAAAAACAGTAGTCTAAAAATAATATTGTTAATAGTTCTAGAGGGGACACTGCAAAAGATGTGTACATTTATCAGCTGCTGGGGAGGGTGCCCCATTTTTAAAGATGTGTCCATTTTTTAGATGTCAGGTGGGATGGGGGCAGTAAAATAGTATGTGCATACAAGATGCGTCTTTCTGGCTACACCTCTGATGTACCCCCAATGCACACTGTATACATATATATATATATATATATATATATTATATATATATATATATATATATATTTATTTATTTATATATTTCATATATATATATATATATATATATATATATATATATATATACATATACACACACACACACACACACACACACACACACACACACTAATTCTGAGACTGCACAACCTTAAGGATAAGGAGAAACGTCCTTAAACCCACAGCTCAAGCTTTCATTATAGTAGCCCTTTAACATCCAGAGTGAAATCTTGCTCTGTTCTGATTCACACTTACAGCTCTAGTCATGTAAGCCGCCTTTGCCTATTCAAGCCTGCAGCCCTTGAAAGGCAGATCATGCACATTAGTTTTTCTCCCACATAACTTTTTTTTTTTTCATTTTCATTCTACATTTTTATTTTACCAGCAAAGTGCACAACATGTCATCTCAACAGTTCTTATATCTTCAGTTACATTGCTTTAAGATGCACATAATGCTATAACCATCTGGCAGTTCTATTATCATTTAAAATACACGCACATATGCATTTAGACAGAATAACATACATATGTACTAAATATATACATACACACATATATATTATATATATATATATATATATATATATATATATATATATATATATATATACACACACACACACACACACACACACACACACACACACACACACACACACAGACACAGACACACAAATGTGTGTATATAAATACTATATTTTCTATATATGTATATATATGAGTTACAGTTATTTGATCAAAAACACAGGATAGTGAAAAACAGTTGTTACACACTAAAATATCAATAACTCGGAATACTGAAAACTACTTGCATTTGTGGAATGAGTATTTGTTCTTTCCATTTTATTATGCAGTCCCAAAGTTAGTATATATAAGATGCAAGGGGCATGGAAGAGGTGCAGGGGTACTTGACCTAATGCATAAAATAAGTTTTAATTATTTCTTGGTTTTCAGTTAAATGACATAGATCCATATCTATCTGTCTTTCTATGCATCTATATATGCAGTAACCATTTGAAATGTTGGGACCCACTAGAACGAGTCCCAAAATAAGGAAACTGAATGTCTGAAAGATCAGACTTACCATAAACTAAGTTCCAAGATGCCATTTCTCAGAATGTTCCCTTTTCTATGAGGTATGGTAATCTCAGAGTTGTTATGAGTTCAGGGGGTGTGGGGGTCTTGCTCCTCTGCAAAAAGAAGTTTTAAGCTGAAGAGCAATTTTTTGAGGTTTGCTCTTCTCCTCTGTTTTCAGTATTTTTTTTCCAGCTTGTCGGCACTTGGCATTTCGAGTGCCAGAATTTCAATAGGGAGCCTAGACTTACATATTTATATATGGGTCCATGTTATAACTTCAACATCCCACAAGGTCGAAACACAAAATGTCAGTCCCAGAATATTAAATGCGCAAAACCACGAAACTTCAAACCAGCAAATGACAGAACATTTAAACAGCGGCATTTAACTGCTGCAACACAAGTATTTACCCTTCAGCTGAAGACACTGGTGTGAGAATGTCAACTTCAAACCAACAAATGACAGAACATTTAAACAGCGGTATTTAACTGCTGCAACACAAGTATTTACCCTTCAGCTGAAGACACCGGTGTGAGAATGTCAACTTCAAACCAACAAATGACAGAACATTTAAACAGCGGCATTTAACTGCTGCAACACAAGTATTTACCCTTCAGCTGAAGACACCGGTGTGAGAATGTCAACTTCAAACCAGCAAATGACAGAACATTTAAACAGCGGTATTTAACTGCTGCAACACAAGTATTTACCCTTCAGCTGAAGACACCGATGTGATAATGTCAACTTCAAACCAGCAAATGACAGAACATTTAAACAGCGGCATTTAACTGCTGCAACACAAGTATTTACCCTTCAGCTGAAGACACCGGTGTGAGAATGTCAACTTCAAACCAGCAAATGACAGAACATTTAAACAGCGGTATTTAACTGCTGCAACACAAGTATTTACCCTTCAGCTGAAGACACCGGTGTGAGAATGTCAACTTCAAACCAGCAAATGACAGAACATTTAAACAGCGGTATTTAACTGCTGCAACACAAGTATTTACCCTTCAGCTGAAGACACCGGTGTGAGAATGTCAACTTCAAACCAGCAAATGACAGAACATTTAAACAGCGGCATTTAACTGCTGCAACACAAGTATTTACCCTTCAGCTGAAGACACCGGTGTGAGAATGTCAACTTCAAACCAGCAAATGACAGAACATTTAAACAGCGGCATTTAACTGCTGCAACACAAGTATTTACCCTTCAGCTGAAGACACCGGTGTGAGAATGTCAACTTCAAACCAGCAAATGACAGAACATTTAAACAGCGGTATTTAACTGCTGCAACACAAGTATTTACCCTTCAGCTGAAGGCACCGGTGTGAGAATGTCAACTTCAAACCAGCAAATGACAGAACATTTAAACAGCGGTATTTAACTGCTGCAACACAAGTATTTACCCTTCGAATGTCAAAGATATCTGCAAACCATCTCGTAACATTGGGTAACAGGTACCAGCCAACAACATTATATAAGGCAAGCATTCCAAGCAACTGGTAGATTTAGACGCCTGCTGATATTACTATCATATGTCTTACCTGGGTGGTGATGCGCAGTACTGTTTTTGCATACAAATTTATACATATCAATAAATGCAAAATGGTCAAGCCATTAGTAACACTGTAGGGTCTAGGTAATTGCTTGCAAAAACAGTACTGTGCATCACCATCCAGGTATTGGATATATGATAGAAGTAACATAAGTAGGAATCATAATCTACTATTTGCTTGCATTTCTGCAATGTTGTCAGCTGGTACATATTGACCAATGCTAAGGGATGATTTCCAGCCATCTCTAAAATACTTGCATCGCCGTCTTCAGCAGAAGAGTAAATACTTAGGCTGCAGCAGTTAAATACTGCTGTTTTTGATGTTCTGAGGTTTTGTCTTTTTGCATATTTGAGGTTCTGGGCTTGACGTTTTGCATTTTGACCTTGTGGGATTTCACCTTTCCATCATAGATCCATAAATATAGATACACATGTTGAATAACAGATCTTTTCTCCATGCTCATCCACTAAAAAGGACTTGCATGACCCAATTGGACTATCCTGGTAAATAAAAGCAGCTAAGTAGATACACACACACACACACACACACACACACACACACACACACATATATATATATATATATATATATATATATATATATATATATATATATATATAAATATATGTATGTTTGTGTCTTTCGGCTTTTCCCAGTTAGGGGTTGCCACAGCGGAACTCTGGTCCGCTAATGATTGGCAGTTGACTTTTACGTACCGGCTTGCCAGGCCTGATGCACAACCTTCAACAAAGGTACGCCCATTCAAGCATGTCTCCATGCAGAAGACACTCTAGCTGAGAATCGAACTGGACAGCATCTTACTGTGAGGCAACAATGCTACCGCAGCACCACCATCGCGGTTGTGTATATATACATGCGTGTGTGTATATATATATATATATATATATATATATATATATATATATATATATATATATATATATATATATATATATATATATATATAGAGAGAGAGAGAGAGGTTATACCTATCTTTTATCAAACTAGCATGCACAATAAAATGTAGACATCTCACACATTGACATGTCACTATGCATACATGAGGAATATTACTGCACCATGCAACGTGCACTGCTAATTATCATTTAAATGGTGATATTGATTTCATTGCATTTATACTGTCATATCATCAAATCATGCCTGTACTATTGTTATAAGGATACTGTATTCAGCCATCCAGTAAATTATGACTCACAAAATACAGTAATGACAATATGTCTGGATGGATAATAAATTACATTCTTCTATAAATAAATAGCAAAACTATATAATGTAATTGATCCCATGATGGTGTTAAATGGCTCATTTAGAATACTTGGGACATCATTAGTAATCCTATCTTAAAGGTTAACTCTGTCTGTCTTAATGAAGTTGTTAAAATAATGGATTTAAGACTTTAATCAGTAATCAATTAACCTTCATCAATAATGCAGATATGGTTAAACAGTGAGTGCATTACAGGATCAATTAAGCTTGTAAATGTATTTGCTGTAGAGATACAAAGGTGGGTGTTATATTTTACAAGTCACTGGTTAAGCTTCAAATGGAAAACAACTACAAAGGATCTCGCATGAAAGATTTATTTCCTAAAAAAAAAAAAAACGTAACTTAAAATAGTAGGTTACGGAAGATGACATTTTTCTTAGTGCCTTATAGTCTTAACGGGTAACCTGCACTTAGCCTTCATGTTAAAAAGTTATTGGGGTAATGGAATAGTTTCAGCTGGAGGTTTATGACATTCAAACTAATTGTACAGTAAGTATGTCCAATAAATGGAATAGCAGTGCCATGCCAAGGCTGCCAGAATTATAGACTTCACAACTTCTACCTGTTAGAAATACTGTAACAATGTATTCAATTAGAACCTCAAAGAAAACATTTAATTAAATTTGGTTAGAGATGAGATTTCATCATGGTTCCTGAAATCTATCATACCTTTATCTGAATTTAGATTTTCTTTTCTTGTACTGTACACTCGATATTACAAAGTACAACAAGTTTAGGGTACATTGCCTTATAAATATAGTTTATATTGAGATGGATATGTATTTAGATAATAAAGGAAAAAGAGAAACAATGTTATTAGAAGACAATACCGGATGCAAAGCACTCTAGGATCCTGTGTTATGAAATGATGCAACTCCTGGGAAGGTAGAACACTCAGTTTTACCTCATTATAAGACCAAATTAAAAAGTGATTTGTATTACATCGCAGCATAAACTACCATATCTGAAGTATCCTCAGGCCTTGTCCCTGGAAGGAGAAAACATTTTAGTTTGGCTGCTTGTGCAAAGACAATTTTCACAACTGAGTTTGCATTGAATGATTGACTTGCATCCCTGATGCTTCGATTGTGATGCAAGTCTTTAATGGGGGCGTCTTATATTCATTGAAAACCGTAGCAGCCCTTTGCACTATAATTAACCTACACATAAATGTCTTTTCAGTGTAATTCTAGATATGCTATCCAATACCAAATGCCCTGCATAGAATGGCCATCATAACAACCAACCAGATGTAGATGAAAACAGGACAGAGAAGACAGCAACTGTGATGACATCAAATGCTGCTTTTAAATCTTACGGTCATCTCTGTCATAAACTTCTGCATGATCTAGTGACACTTAAAAGAAAAGCAATTTAAAACACAATCCCAGTTGTGACCGAAGTCTTCCTAACCTTAAATCTGATGGCAAAGCACCTATGGGCAGCTGTATTGAGCAAGGATCCTCATTAAGAAATTGTTTTGTTCATTAACTTAAATTATGGAATCATTTACCGTGGAACATAAGGGCATAAAAAGTTCAGCAGTTATAAAAGCAAATTTGAATATAATATATAAACTCAATTAGGAAGCTATCACCCATTGCAAGAAGAGTGTTGCTAAATTTTCAACTTGAACTCTGGTATGCTTTTGGCAGAAAACTTTTTTGCACAGTAAGTTGAGATGGTGAGTGACTCATCAAATACAAGAAATAAAGACTTTTAAAGGAAATACAGCATCCTATGTATTTTAATGAACACAAAATGGTGCCTCTTTTATATGGTTCCACAAATGTGTTTGCCTCATTGCCTTCACTGTTATACTTGGATATGTTTCATTAGTGGAAACCATGGATTGTTTAACATTTTCCCATTTTGCACATAGGTTCATGATGTCATTTCAACAGTGAATCATCCAGAGCCGAGGTTCACACCACCTGGTGGCTAGCTCTGCCTCAGCTATTCTTCCATACCACACACTCGTACACATACTCACACCTATGGCCAACTTTAGAGTATTCAGTTCACCTACTGTATGTCTCTGAAATGTGGGAGGAAGCAGCAGCATCCAAGGGAAACCCAAGAGAATATAGAGTGGTCATTCAGACAATGTGCAGAAGGCACCCCAGCTGAGAATTGAACCTCTTGCTGTGAGTTGACATGTTACAGTATAAAATGGTGACAAGGGTGTTAGTAACATTTGTTAGAAATAAGAAAAAGAATAATAATAAAGTTATACTTTGCTTTGTTTTATCATTTATGAATGTCACAAGTTTTGTTCTGCCTGATACTGATGAAATAAAAGTGCACACAAAAAGAAAAGAGAAAAAGTTAAATGACGTTAATAAAATGTTTAATAAAAAGGGTTTAACAAAAACAGACATTCAAAAAATAAAAACAGAGGAGTTCTACTCAAAGTAGTCCCAAAGTAAAGTTAAAATGCAAAGAATAAAAAAGATATTAGTAGAAATCCAAAGGCTGTATTCCTTTAATAGAGATTGTAACTCAAATAATTTAGGTTCACAGGGAAGAAACAAGTGACGACATGTTAAGTCATGCTGCTGCTGCTGCACAAAGTCCTTCCAAAGGCAACAATTAACTTAAATTATTACTTCTTTATATGGCAGGAGAACAGGTAAATGGTACATGAAACTGCAAGGGGAAAGATGCACATTAGCTATGGAGAGTGAAAGAGTTAAAAGCACGGTACAGATAACGTGGTGTTCAGTATCCTTCCCCTTATCTTTAATATCTTACCATTATGTGTTTCCCTCTGCTTGCTGCTCCCCCTTTCCTAGCCAGTTATCATTCCCATTCCATCTTCATTTACATGTTGAATAAGCATGTCACTCTGCTGTGCACAAACACATTGTTGCATCCGCTGGCTGCTGGAGCGACCTTTTTGTGCTTAATAGTCATTACATGTTATGCTGTAGCATTATGTTATACACCATTACATGTAGTGATGCAACATTATGTTGTACTCCATTACATGCAGTGATGCAGCATTATGTTGTACTCCATTACGTGCAGTGATGCAGCATTATGTTGTACTCCATTACATGCAGTGATGCAGCATTATGTTGTATGCCATTACATGTATGTAGCATTATGTTGTGTGCCATTACATGTAGTGATGCAGCATTATATCGTAAGCCATTACATGCAGTGATGCAGTATTATGTTGTACACCATTTCATGCAGTGATGCAGCATTATGTTGTATGCCATTACATGTATGTAGCATTATATTATGTGCCATTACATGTAGTGATGCAGCATTATATTGTACGCCATTACATGTAGTGATGCAGCATTATATTGTAAGCCATTACATGCAGTGATGCAGTATTATGTTGTACACCATTACATGCAGTGATGCAGCATTATGTTGTATGCCATTACATGTATGTAGCATTATGTTGTATGCCATTATATGCAGTGATGCAGCATTATGTTGTACGCCATTACATGCAGTGATGCAGCATTATGTTGTAGACCATTACATGCAGTAATGAAGCATTCTGTTGTACGCCATTACATGCAGTGATGCAGTATTATGTTGTAAGCCATTACATGCAATGATACAGTATCATGTTGTACGCCATTACATGTAAGGATGCTGCATTATCTTGTACACTATTGTATGCAGTGATGCAGCATTATGTTGTACACCCTTACATGTAGTGATGCAACATTATGTTGTGTTACATGTAGTGATGCAGCATTATATTGTACGCCATTACATGCAGTGATGCAGCATTATGTTGTATGCCATTACATGCAGTGATGCAGATGCAGCATTATGTTGTACACCATTACATGCAGTGATGCAGTATTATGTTGTACACCATTACATGCAGTGATGCAGCATTATGTTGTATGCCATTACATGTATGTAGCATTATGTTGTACGCCATTACATGCAGTGATGCAGTATTATGTTGTAAGCCATTACATGCAATGATACAGTATCATGTTGTACGCCATTACATGTAATGATGCTGCATTATCTTGTACACTATTGTATGCAATGATGCAGCATTATGTTGTACACCCTTACATGTAGTGATGCAACATTATGTTGTGTTACATGTAGTGATGCAGCATTATATTGTACGCCATTACATGCAGTGATGCAGCATTATGTTGTATGCCATTACATGCAGTGATGCAGATGCAGCATTATGTTGTACACCATTACATGCAGGGATGCAGCATTACGATGTACATGTAACCTTCCATTAGTTGGCTGTGTCCCAGTAGCTTGTCTAGGATGTTCACCATGTCAGTTATGCACACAATAGCACTGCTCCTGATGTAGAAAAACTCGGTCTATTTAGTCCATTTTCACTAAACCTTTCTTTAACTCTGCAGTCCTGTGCTCACTGTGTGAGCACTATTCAATGCGTTGTACATGCCTGATTAACTTTGCAGCTCTCTGCATAGTAACCTGCTGAAAAGATAGCACTGTACCACCTTTGTACACATATATATATAAATCACAGCTACAATTTAAATTATTTCTAATAGCATAATCCATGTGCAGAAAACAGCACCTGCAAAATATGGGAGAAAAAAAATCAGTGGGCCGTTTTCAGGGCTTTACCATTTCTTCCACTATGGTGTGATCTCAAAGTTGGTATATTTAAGTAGGGGGGGATGTGGGGGTGTGGGGGCAAAGCCCCCTACATTATTTTAATTTTAAAGTATGGGTTTCCTTTTTTTTGTACCGGGACACAGCAATTTTTTTTTCACTGGGAAAAAAAATCGCTGTTCTGTGTTTTCCTACTTCTTGGGTTTTGAACTTTATGGTTCGATATTACGTCGTTCAAACTCCTGTGAGTTTGACGATGTAATATAGATCCTGATCCCCCCCCACCCCAATTGTGCAGCAACACAGGTAGTGCAGCATGACAGACAGTGAGTGATGCTCACAGGGACATTGCATTGACAAGTCACACTATGTATACATCTCTTACACCACATAGAAGGGAGTGAGCTCCGACTTGTAGCTGTCTTCATTTGCACAGGTGCCTAAAGACACATTGACATATGTCTAGAAGCAAAACCTGAGGGATTTACATGTAAATAGTGGTGCAAATATGCCACATGTCAGGAGTACATCTATGACTTAATTACCACTGTGGGTGTGGTAAGTGATGCAGTACATGACTGAACTCTTGCGACACTGCAATGGCTGGATGTGGTGAGACCAGAGAACCCCCCACGGGTAACACAATGTGGAAGTTCTGGTGGAATGGGACCTGTATCTCTGAGATGTCCTGATGGCTCTGTGGGTTGGTAGATTTTGATGCTCCTAGTATTGCAGATATAGACTGTGCTCCCTGAAATGGCCTCTTTAAGCAGCCACCCTGAGTATGTGCATGCATCTGGCCATTGGCAGCACATCTGAACAGGAGAGAGAAGGTTGCACCAGCTGTCCTTCACATAGAGGCAAACATGCTGCTAAGGCGTACCAACACAGACCTCATGATACCTATCATGGCACTGTCCCTGGATTGCACTGTCTCCTGGGTTATGCTGGGACACACATGACACATGTCTTCTGTATGGTAGGTATACTCATATTAGATGCAGTGTGCTCACCTGGTACTGTGGGTTTAGGGCAGTAGTGTTGGTGCTTTCAGGCTGGAGAGAACCTTCTTTGGCAGGGAAGGTGTGTGACCATGCTGTGCAAGCCCTAGTTCAGGTGAAAGTAATGCCAAATCTTCATCCAATACAAAGGAGGAAGACATAAGTGTACCAATGTTTCCTGCAACTGTGATTCAATGTGTATGTTGGCATCTTCAGCAAACTCTGATCCTAAACCTCAGCCTGATGTCCTATCTCAGGCTCTACAAGTTTGGCCTGTAGTGTAACTAGGGTGGAGCAAAGGAGGCAGCCTCTTAAGGGTGCAATGTTTTAGGGGACACTATCAGACAATCCTGATCCTGATTGCTCTTTAGTGAATACTGGCTTGTAAATGGTGGTATTGCATTTGCTGTCAGACCTGAGCATTGTAGCATGTGTGAGCTGAACTGTAGTGAGTGAATGTTATAAATGTAGTAAGTAGTCTGATATAGTTTTACAGACAAAAAATGAGTTTTATCTTTCTTTTTTTAATTCATACCTGAGTGCTGCAGTGCTCCATGCATAGTATAAACTGTGACAACCACTTGCTATAAATACATTTCGGAAACACCATCTTGAAGGTTATGTGACAAGCATCAGGCATTTGATCATGGATCTTTTCTTTTTAATTGCATCTCATCTCAGGAGGAGTGGGGTTGGATGCAGAAACAGGACCTGATTGGCTGGTGGGCTCCTACATTTCATCACTAGACACCAGATCATCGCTTTTTTTTTTTTGTTTACTCCTCAGTAATGTTGCAGGGTGACAGATTAGGGAATGACTTAAAAATAAATTAGCACATAAACCTCACTGGATAATGGACAAATGCGGGCCCTAGCTGGGTAAAGGAACAGGTCCCCCAAACATGCCACTACCATTTACTTGATCAGTTCACCCGATTACCATTATGATTCCTGACAGTAATCACTAAATGAGCAGCAAAGATCAAATATCAAACAGAGTTGGCTGACTGGACTACAGCTCCAAATACCATTAGCTACCCAGATGAGCGGGACTGGACTATAGTTCCCATTACCATTAGCTACCCAGATGAGCGGGACTGGACTATAGTTCCCATTACCATTAGCTACCCAGATGAGTGGGACTGGACTATAGTTCCCATTACCATTAGCTACCCAGATGAGCGGGACTGGACTATAGTTCCCATTACCATTAGCTACCCAGATGAGCGAGAGTGGACTATAGTTCCCATTACCATTAGCTACCCAGATGAATGTGGGAAACGTAAGCAGTCTAGACCACATTTGATTCCTGGTGGAATAAATAAACAAGTAAGTAAATAAAAGAACTATGTTATTAACTTCAGCGACAAAATTCATTAAGCTGGTAGAGAAATACATGTTTTACTTTTGATGTAATGACAACTCAACAAAGTAGTATTCTATTCCACTATAAAGCTCAGCGTACTAATCAGAAGTTGAACACAGCATCCAAAATAAAAAATGAGTGCAAATTGTAAAAGATTATTTCGGAATATACATGTTCCAATTCCTTATTATGTTAAGAAGTATTACCTGGGAAAAAATTTTATTACTAGATTATGAAAACAAAAATCCTTTGAAACTCTTGATTTCCTATCTGTATATAAGAGGCAGTTCACAATTTAAAAGCAAAATTAGAAATGAAGGAAATCTAATTCTAATAAGATACTTGGGAACAAAACATACACAGAAATGCTGTTCTATCCTTAAGGACTTCAACGCTTATCCTTTTTAATTTACATGGCACCGAGTTCCTTTGTAAGTACATAGAATGTACTCTCCATTTTGTATGAAGTAAAAGAAATATTGCCTTGGCCGGTGAAATACTAAATTATATTTTGCATTTAGTCTTACAAAGACTTACTGCACATATATTCCGTACATTAATTATGACCAGCATTGCAAACAATAATCACATAGACTGCAAATGACAACTAAATGTAGTATATTTGCCTGTATGACAGTTCTCCTCAGACAATTTTCAATAAAAATTAAAGACTTCTTATAGATATTTAGGTTAAAACACACACACATTTGAATGTACCTCTTCTGAGAAGGTACCCCACATTTGGCTGAGAAGTCATCATATAAATATAACAGGATTTTCCACAGATACATCCCTACAACAAACCATATCACTAATCATTTAGAAACTTTTCTGTTATTGCCCTTTCATGTATTGTCATCCTCCAAAAATGAAACTTCTGATGTCTTATTGAAAAGAAAACAAAAATGTAATGGGTACAGATAAATATTTCAACTAACTGCTGTTAGACACATGCATTCCCCCAGCAAGCCATATTGTTGTTGTATGGTCACATACAGTGTGCTCCCTTACCCCTACCCCAAAAAAATCAACATTCTGTATACACCTCTACTATTTGATTTTGAAGAAAGGGAAAGAAGCAAACACTACAGTAATTTATTTCACCTGTTGCCCTGCAACACATACGCATTCCACACTCCCTCCCAAATGAACAGTAGCAATAATTGTTTTGAATGAAACGTGTATCTGCACTTAGTTTTTTTTTATATAGGCTACCCCAAAACAGAAAGTCACTTTCTGTGCACATTTCTGACTGAAATTGTGAAGACAGTGAAAGGCATAATGACCTCAATAATGAGTTTCAACTTGCTGCTCACAGACACATACACTGACTTTAATAAAGTCCATATTTTCATATATATCTTGTCTCCTTTCCTCATCCCAAAAGATAGCATTCTATCTTTGAAATTGGGTTGTATAAGTTAAAGAAAAATGATCATGTGATATATTCATACTTCTAGATTTCAGGCAGAATACACTGCCCCCCACCCCAAACAAGTCAAACAATGATCAGTTTTCACCCTAAATGTAACTTGTTTTCATCCACAGTGTGCCCACCTAAACAGATAACCATTCCTGATCATTACCTGCAATGTTTGACTGCTAACAAGGTGGGAACAAATTCCTGTGACAGATCAGGTTGTGCATTATCCTCCTTAGAAAATGAAGTAGAATATTTCATTATCAGAAATGACACAGTCATGTCCCGAGTACAGTTTTGATTCTTCTTATTGAAAGACATAACCTACAGTTCTGAGGTCCAAAACGCTTTAGGCAGTACAATGAGAACAGGTCAATACAAGAAGATCATGCATGCATAAAAACAATTTGAAATATAGTTTATTTTTTATTATGCAATATAATCATGCCTCTCAAGTTTTTCTCAAGAATTCTGAAGAGAGAGAAGATAATGGAAGGAGGGTAGGATATGTGCTAAAAATCAAGGACATTTTAAATGTCAATTCACTTAAATAATAGCAGGCCACATTATTTTGTATCGACACATTTCCGACACAGTCGGAAGTATGAAACTCTAATGTCTATAATCCTCACTGAGTTACCAGAAAAAAAATTATGAGGGGCAAACAAAACTATGAGGCAAAATGAGGGTCATTTACCATCTCATATTTCTGCTTCATTGCATGTGGTACTGCACCTAATTTCATTGGTTGTGCAGGACTTCTTTAGCTTCTGCTACTTTATACATACATGTCCTGGGGTAGCTAATTTCACAGAATATGTGCATCTTCTTAGGGTTCTGCTTCATCCAACATAAATGTGAGGATGTAGGCAGTTTCACAAGCTATGGGCACCATCCCATGATTCTGCATCATTACACTTAGATATGGTAGTGTACTTATTTCATAGTCTGTGCACACCACCTCAGGATTTTGCTTCATTCATTGTGCATAGCTTTCATAGTGCAGCTAATTTCACAGGCTGTGCATACTATTTTACCTTCTGCTTCACCGAACACACAGTAGTGGTGTACTTATTTTACAGTCTGCGCACAATATCTTTGGGGTCTGCTTCATTGTATATCATGTCATAATATATCTAATTTCACATGTTGTATGCAACACCTCAGGTTTTGCTTCATTCCACATAATTTGTAGTGTAGCTAATTTCCCAGGCTGCAGATGCCATCTCAGGATTCAGCTCCATTGTTTATAAATGTTACAGTACAGTTATTTCACAGTCTGTGAACACCATTTCAGGTTTCTGCTTTACTGCACAGGCATGATGTAGTGTACGTAACTTCACAGGCTGTGAATGCCACGTCTGGATTCTGTTTCACTGCACTTTCATGGGGAAGGACCCAAAATTTGAAACTAGCATCTTTGCACATAGTAGTATGCCTATACAATGTACTAGTATCCACTTTTTTCTAATCTTGTACAGGTGTTTGTAAACTCTATAATTTAATGCACAAGACTGTCCTGAATGTTAATTTATTTGCTGCTATGCTGAACATCCCCAAAGTTTTTTCTAATCCCTTGGTGTATAATTTTAAAAGAGGTTCAATTTTAAGAATATTTTTGAAAGAGGACATCGGTGTGCTTTTGGATTTCAAAATAAGGTTAAAAATGATACCTTTAAGTGTGGCATGTGATCACAACGTCCGTAACATGACTAATTATTCGGAATTGTCAATTCCCCTTCTAAACATAACTTTGAGAGGTGCTAAATTTAATAACTATCTTGCTAAACGGGTTGTTTACCTAACATATTGCGTTGTCTGTTGGTCTTTCTATGTAGGTAAAATAGAACCAGCATTAAATTATACAGTTTACATGGAACGAGAATTCAATTATAGAGTTTACAAACACCTGTAGAATATGAGAAAAAAAGTTGATACTAATGCATTGCATAGGCATTCTACTATGTGCAAAGATACTAGTTTGAAATTTTGGGTTTTATAACAGGTCCTCCCTCATGAAAGAGTTGGTGAGTGGGACACCAAACTTTAATACTGGGAGCTTATCTGGCAGTTGCGTTTGAATGACCATGTATCACTAGTCCCTGCCCTTAAGCTTAAAGCATTGAAATATTAAGGTTTTGAATAAAGCTTTTAACACCAACAAGTATATGATTTTGCTCTTTCAATTGTGTGACATTTTTGTAACAATTATACCTTTGCATTTTAATGACAGATTTTTAATGCATTTTTAATGTATTTATTATTTTATTGGATGTGGCTCTTTAAATATTTAATTTGTTGTTGAAATTGTTCACCCAATAATTATTGCCTGATGGTTATTTACCTTGTTTGTTTTGGCATGTTTTTTTTTTTTTCTGAAGACGTCTCCGGTTGAGAGACAAAATGCTTAATCAGTAAATGTTTGGAAACTAATACACAGCGTTTTTACTTTGGGTTGCTGCCTTTCCTGGGCAATTTGTTTTTGGTTCTTTTGTGTGGCTTTTTTGTTTGGGATTCCACAGTCTTCTTTGTTTACTAGTCACCAGTGCAGGGTATGGCCCATACTGCTGGCCAGCTTGACCCCATAGTTCCACCTACTAGGTCCTAGTAACATCTCTCTGCACCAGCTAGCAGATGTCATGCTGCCTGTACCACAGCCTATCCCCACCTACTGGTCAAGAATGCACAGGAAGTTGCATAGTTTTTCTATACAGTTCCTCTGTACTGGTAGCTATGTCTTCTGTCACTTCACTGGCAAATGCGCAGGGACTTTCTTTAATGGACAACAATTTATTAAAACTTCCTTATTTAGTGTTTCTGTAAGGATTTATAACATACAAGTGTATTGTACAGAGTATTATACATTTCTTGCTGAGGCTGATAGAACTTTGTTTCAGAAAAGTTTTAAGAAATTCTTATACAGGGGGTGTCTTGTATTTGGTTCTAGTGTAGATATTTTTTCATTGTTATCTTTTATGGCTAACTAGCTAAGTACCAGCACAATGTAATGAAAAACTGCTGTTCTCTTAAAAACCTAATACAAAATGAACTAGTTTAAGTCTTTTGGTAATTTAGGTCAGCATGCTGCAGGCAAACTGGATTGCTATAAAGTGCTCCCTTACTTCGGCATATGATACAACTCCATAACAAACTGTCAGCTCCAAATAAAAGGCTTTCTTCAGCCAAAGCACACTGTTTTTATTGGTTCCCCTCATACCTCTCATCTGTCCCTGATAGCTCAGCATGTCTGTGATTTTGATTTATATTTTTCATATGTTCATCATAAAATTTGTGTTTTTCTATAAAATCACTGAGGATAGCAGTCTATAAACAATTTCAAATATATGAGTTTCAGATTTCATATTCTTCAGTAAATGCTTTGTAATGCAAAACCTTATTCCAGACCTGCAGCCTTTTAAGTATATAAGATCATCTTCTTTTGGCTACTCCCGTTAGGGGTTGCCACAGCAGATCAACTGTTTCCATTTCTTCCTGTCCTCTGCTCTGTCACACTAAATACCTGCATGTCCTCTCTCACCACATCCATAAACCTTATCTTAGACCTTCCTCTTTTCCTGTTACCTGGCAGCTTCATCCTTAACATCCTTTTCCCAATATACCCAGCATCCCTCCTCAACACATGTCCAAGCCAACGCAATCTCACCTCTCTGTCTTTGTCTCCAAACTGTCCAACATGAGTTGACCCTCTAATATACTTATTCCTAATCCTGTTTACCCTCGTCACACCCAGTACAAATCTTAACATCTTTAACTCTGCCACATCCAGCTCCAACTCCTGCCTTTTTGTCAATGCCACCGTCTCCAACCCATATAACATAGCTGGTCTCACTACCCTCTTGTAGACCTTCCCTTTCACTCTTACTGGTACTTGTCTGTCACAAATCACTCCTGACACTCTTCGCCACCCACTCCATCCTGCCTGTAGTCTCTTCTTCACCTCTCTTCCACACTCACCATTACTCTGAACTGTTGATTCCAAGTACTTAAACTCATCCACCTTCACGAACTTTACTGCCTGCATCCTCACCATTCCTCTATCCTCCCTCTCATTCACACACACATATTCCGTCTTAGTCCTGCTGACATTTATTCCTCTTCTCTTTAGAGCGTATCTCTACCTCTCCTGGGTCTCCTCCACCTGTTCCCTACTCTCACTACAGATCACAATGTCATCTGCAAACATCATAGTCCACGGGGCCTCCTGTCTGATCTCATCTGTCAACCTGTCCATCACCACTGCAAATAAAGGGCTCAGAGCAGATCCTTGATGTAACCCCACCTCCACCTTAAATGCATCTGTCACTCCCTCCGCAGACCTCACCGCTGTCACACTAACCTCGTACATATCCTGTACCCCTCTTACATACTTCTAGGACACTCCCAACTTCCTCATACAATATACAATATTTTAGAATCTGTATCTGAGTTTGGCTTTTCCCATTCTCATTATTTATTAGCTTTGTCCTTGACTCTTGAGGTAAAAGGCTGAGATAAATGCTTCTTAGTCTGTTTGTTGCAAACTATTGCATATTTTTAATTTTATTTTACGTTTTGCTTTGTCTAGAGTAACCTCTGGAAGTGACATGCATCTTACAACTTTTAGTTTACGTCTTTAGTTTTTCTCCATATTATAAATTTAATGCATGGACACACATTATGAGAGCATAAGGCAACAACATCATTTGAATGTGTAACTGTTCTGTTTTCATCTTTTCACAGTTCTGGTGTTGCAGTGTTAGATGTTGAACACTTGAGGGCACTCATGCCCCATATTTAAGGTAAGTTGCTATGTAGCTGTAATGAAACTGACAAGGTCAAACTTGAAAATTACTCGAGCATCACAGTGAGCTTAGGCATCCCTGGCACCTTAATGTGGAAACTCAGGTACATGAACTACAACTCAAAGTAACATAATAAATAAAGAAAAAAACGAAACTGAGAGTTGCACAGGAAAATATTAATGCAACCAATTTCATTTAAATTAAGTTGTTGAAAAAACATTCATTTGTATATTACCAGCAATAATACACATAAGGCTTACAATTTCCAAAGTATGCCTTTACTTGTAATTTCTTCTACACTATTAAATGTGCAGAGCATTGGTTTTGTACACAACAGAATATGGTGTGCCCATGTGCTTGCACGTGTGTGCCTGTGTATAAGTACATGTACACGCGTACACATACAAAGAGTGAGAGCAACAAACATGTAAATGTATACAATTATTACATCAAAGGCTGAAAACACAAAAGAACAAACCTCAAATAATACAAAGAAAAGGGAATGCAAAAATTCACCAACATACTTCTATAAAGAGCAAATAAAAAAACGCTGCATAATTTTCTCTCACTAAAAAAGAGGCTTACATCAGTATATCCAAGCTACAAAGCCCAGATTAGGCGTCACGTGAACAGTGATAATATTGTATACTATTCCTTACCCTAACCCTGCTGATGCCACAACCCCAACTCTATGCATTGCCTTAAGAAAAAATCTTTGCCTAACAGTACGCATGGGTTGCCCAGCACAGATTTAATTTTATTTTTACAGACCCAGGTATTGTTGACCCACTTTGGTTAATATATACAGGTGTTTGACAGATGTGCAAAGTCAACAATTTCCAGGGTAGTGGGCTATGTCATTTCCCCTGGGGATTATGTGATCTCAGAGTTATTATGTATAATTATACCTACCTGCCCTGCATTCTAGTGTGTGATGTATTTTTGAGGGTGTGTGTTGTGTGTGTGTGTGTGTGTGTGTGTGTGTGTGTGTGTGTGTGGGATTAAACACAATGATGTTTCCATACATCGACTTTTAATGGTAGACCCACACACACACACATATATATATGTTTATATATATATATATATATATATATATATATATATATATATATATATATATATATATATATATATATATATATATATATATATATACGTATATATATATATATATATATATATATATATATATATATATATATAGTAGTCCATCTGTGCAGCAAGCCCCTTTTAAATGGAGGCTGAGGGAGAAAAGTTCCTTCACAGTAACAGAGTATGCAGATAATGTCAATTGTTTCAACAGTATGCAAACATGTATGAAACAATTAGTTGCAAAGAGAAAATTTATGACAATGCAGCACATTTGATTACAGGTTTAAGTGCATATGCAATTGTTAACTGGAGAAAAACGTTAAAATTGCTTGAAGTTGCTTTAAGGATCTGCCATAGATCAGAAAAACAAGTAATGTTTAAAGGACCCATACTAGAAAGATGTTATGAATTGAGATGGTTAAAAATTAGTGTAAAGTCCATGTGGGATGACATTCCCAAACAGAAAGAGTGGTAATGCAGTGGTAAAGTAACAGGATAAAAGTTGTGAGGAACAGTGTATAGTATACCTAAAACTGTGTGGTATTATGCGGTTAGCCTGGTGCAGAGCAGAAGCACAGCCAGTAGTCAAATAGGTGTGTTTTTAATTGTGTTTTGACAGATTTTAGATTTGCCTGTCAGATATTGGTCTGGAGTTCCATTTTTAGCAAACTTATTAGAATATAGTGAGCTTCCTGCAGTATTATTTGATCTGGTTACGAGTAGCGGATTTTATTCTTTTTTTTTTTTTTGGAACACAGTAGACTATCTGCAGTATAGTGAAAGATAATGCCAGTTAGTGATGATCAGTTGATGGTTTAGTAATAATTGTGGGGGCTGTAGCTAGATGTGACAAGGACAGGTTGTATGGAAATTTGGTCTACTGTAGCTATTTTAATGCAAGTCAGTGGTGAGTCCTTATGGGTAGGTTGGTAGCGAATTTGGCCATTGCTTGAGTTGCTCTGAATGTGTGGGTAATAGCTTGATTAAAATGGAGTGCCATATAGGAGTTTTGGAAGAAAGTAAGTTGAAGCAATGTGTTTCCTTGCATTATGTTAGGTAAAGTTTGATCTGGTATATGGAGTCACGTTTTTGGTGATTTTTGCTTTTTATTGACCGTTTTATGTGGTGATTAAATTTCAAGTGTTCATCTATGGTTATATCTAGGAGTTTAGTGTGAGTACTGAGTTTGATTTGAGTATTATTGGAAGAGATTATATTGAAAAGTGTCTTTGTCTTTCTGCCAATTATTTTGGAGTAAATAATATAATTATTATTTTATTTTTTTAGGTTTAGAAGTAGCTGGGACATTGCAAGCCATGTTTCTATGGAGGGGAAAGATTCCTGGGTGATTTTTTGTAGCTGTTATCTTCCCTTCAGTATTCTAAGATCACATACTCACCTATACACCTCTCTAAAATCTCCCAATAGCAAGTTCTTAAGGTGCTATTTAAGGCCAAGAACACTATCTGTGAAACCAGATAACATACCAGGATGCCTGTCAGCCTGAAATAAGATTTATTTGCTCCCTAACTATCAACCTGAAAACAGGATTTGTATCAGTTGAATAGAGGACAGAAACAGTAATTCACTTGTACAAAGATGGGGCTTCAACATACTTGGGTAATTACAGACCCATAAGTCTGACCATTCTCATTTGTAAAGCTATGGAAAGGATCATTGTGAAATTAATAAATAAGGGTATAGGTAACATACCCATTTCAGATTCATCCAGGGCAGGTCCTGCCTACTTAACCTGGACAATTTCTTTGAAAAAGTTACTGAAGCAACTGACAAGGGCAAAACAGTGCACACCACATATGTTGACCTTGCAATGGTATTCAACACCATCCCACACTTTGGTATCATGGATAAATTATCCTAGCTAAATCTGATTATCTATGTACCACATTAGATAGCAAATTTGCTCAGAAATGGAACACGGTGAGTTAGAGTTGGTGTTTCTTACTCCTGCAAAAGACCTGTAAGTAGCCATGTACCCCAGGGTTCATTCATTGGACCACTCCTCTTTGGAGGTTACTTCTCAGAGGTCAGTTGTAATGTTAAGGATGTGGTGTTGACTGAGTTTACAGATTACTACAACTTGGTGCAGTCATAAACTCCCCAGAGTACACTTAGATCCTCCAGGAGGGGCTGTCCCAAACAAACAGCTGATGTCAAAACTGTGAATAAAAACTAAACATTAAGACAGTCATATCCTTCAGCAAGCATGACCACCTTTGTAACTACAACATTGACAAAACAACCTTGAAATTGATCCTGTAGTTAGTGATCTGGGAATCTATGTCGGCAATAAAATGTTCTTTGATCATTATGTATCCATGGCCATAAGGAAGTCCTTTTCCCTTGCGTGATGTCTCTGTGACATCTCTCCACCGGGCCAGTAATCAAGCAGCCTGAATCTTCACCACTGTCACTGATGGGAAACATTCATCAAGAACAAAATTGGATACACACAGTATTTTCAGATGCAGTTCTCTGCACCAAGCATAATTTCCCTTAAGAGCATACAGGCAGCACACCCAATCCTAGGGCTGGACTTCTTCCTCCAGGCCCCGAATAAGACTTAATCTTTCTCTCTGCAGCTATCAGTGCTCTGTGTGCCTGTTCCAAGTAGATGACACACACACATTCTTTGATATTTGATACACACACACACACACACACACACACACACACACACACACACACACACACACACAGCTGGGAAAGGCTGGCACAGATTTACAAGCTATGTCCCTATAAGGTAGATTCACTGCCACCAGCCAGCTACTTTAAGGCTCTTACCAAGGTACCCATTTACTCTTAGTAAAATTAAAAGCTATACAAATGGTGGTGTTTCCAAGCAAAACTTTCAGAAGCAACATATCAACAGTGCCACCAAATAATTGCAATTTTCTCAAAGGTTAAACTATTTTCTAAAAGACCAGTCACACAGAATGGTTATAGCTATATTTAATATTAAATAATAAAATAGAAAACATGAAAATACTGAATATCTAATTACAATAAACACCAGAGTTTCATACACACAAAACATAAAAACAACACAGCTGGAAAGATTCATACAGATACAGAAAAAAACGATACTTTTAGCTAATCTCACTATTTTGCTAACTATCTGAAGAATTACAATTTCATGATTACTTACTAAAGCAAGGCAAGATGAAGTGGATTTGTGGTCTTTATTGTCAGTTTCCCAAAACAAAGTGCTGAGTGACACATCACATCTCTCTGTAATATGTAAAATACTTCCAGCATTGTCTATGGAATGACATCACATCTGGTCACCTGATTCTGTGGTTCCCACACAACCCCCCCCCCCCCAATTAGAATATGAGCTAGGATCTAGCACGGATGTGTTACAATATACACCTAGAGCTTTGCTAAGGCATCTGGAAACTGTAAAACAATTCCAATACTTTAATCCTTAACCATCCATTCCCTGGCATCCCAGGGTAGCAATTAGTTCATCACCAAGAACGATAAGAGCAGGATCACAGACCAGACACTGTGGGTCTGGCTGCACACAAGCCTGTAAGATAAAATCTTTATGGCCTAAACCAAGTCATTTAATTTCTGACTATTTTTCATAAGGTAATCTGAGCTGAGCTTAACCCCTTCCCTTCCAACATGCTCTGTTAACATATATACATTTCCTCAGTTACAACAGTACAGTTTGAGATAAATGTATATTTATTTTCTGTCCAGCAGGACCCAGTGTTGATACTTTTTTAACATAAGCAGCTTTATAAATATATTTTTAAGTCAAGCATCTGTACAAATCAGTTGGATGTACAAATGACATAAAATTCTTTACAAACCTCCAGCTAGCTATGCTGGCATATTTAACACATGCACTGCCCTAATCTCTCTGGATTAGCTGGCACTACCTCACATCATCACACCTTGTACAGTTTAAGTATTTCATCCAGGTCCAGGGATGCAATTGTTCAACTCTACCAGGCACTCATTAGGTCAATCACTGAGTACACTACCCATTTCAGTATGCATGTGTTAAAAGACTTTTCACAATTGAAGCATTTTCTAACTAAAAATATCAAGGACCTAAATCATTAAAAATATGCAGACCATCTCAAAATCTTGTCTGTTTTCTCAGTAACACACAGACTACTGAGAGGAGACCTCTGTCTTGCATTTAGAGCTAAAAAGTACTATTTTGTCAGACCTATTACAAATTTGTAAGTCCAATGGTATTGTAAACACCCATTCAAGGGATCTAAATCTGTTCAGCAAAATAAATATTATATGTTGGAGACAGGTTTGTTTCACAGAGAATACCACTTCTTTGGAACTGCTTTCCATTGCAAATGAAGCAAAGTACTTCTCTAACTCTCTTCGAATGTCAATTACACAAATGGCCAGAGGAATGTAAGGCTAGGCCTCTTAAGATCCTCACAGATTGTTTTTCTAGTAAGCACCTGTGAAATTATGAACTTGTTCAAGGGTTTTAAAAGAACAGAGTAGTCTACATACTGGACTATGGTAGCATGTTCGCTAGCAAGGTAGAGGTCATTAATGAAACTACTGAAGAATATGGGATATATAACAGATCAGATCCTTGAGACACACCAAATGATACAAGAAGAAAGTGGAAATGGTATCTTGCCATTTCACGGACATCTGTCTGACAGGTAGCTTTGGAACCAATTAAGTGATGGGGATGATATTGTTAGTTAGGCCAGTTTCCGTAGTAGTTTTTGATTGGAGACTATCTTGGATGTTTTCGACAGGTCTGGGAAAAGAGCAGATACAGGAATTTCTGAATTATTGTGTAGGTTTACAATATGCAGAAAGCTGAGAAGAACAGATGTGGTGCTGTGGTGGGAGTCTAAAGCCATGTTGTGAATAAGATATTAAATTGTGTTCAGTGAAATAGTGCAGTACTTGTGATCAAATACACTTTTCAAGGATTTTTGACAGTATGTGATAGAAAAGATATTGGCCTGCAGTTACAGTTATCTGGGGATGGGATTCCTTTCTGGAATGGTATGCTGGATTTTTCCCACAATATTGGCATATAGGATTCATTGATCGATTTACTTATTAATATGGAAATAGCATAGGCTAGGGCATCAGCGGTGATTCTGACATATTCTCCTGGTATATTGTCAGGGGTTTAAAATTATTGGCTTTAATTTGATACAATGTCTCTTGATGTAAGATTGGAAACTGGTTTGAAGGAAAATTTACTAATGATTTTATATGTATTTGTGGTGAATGGCAAGGAGCTAGGTTGGTTGTGGTTATTTAAAGAGGTGACTGAGTGTACAAAACTGTGTTAAAATGATTATTGCCTGACTGGGTGTCAATAGAAGGAAATAGCTTTATGATGTGGCTTGGATTAAGAAGTTGATTTATGGATGTACGGAAAAGTTTTGGAGTTGTTGTGGAGCAATTACTGAGAGTTTGAGTAATATTTCCTCATCAGCTTTAATCATGGACTTCACAGTATTTCTAAAGTGCCGATGGTATTGTAGATTTTCCTTGGATTTATGCTGTATCCATCTTTGGTAGACCTTATCTCTTTGTTTAATGGCTTGTTTTATTTTCCTAGTAAGCCAAAGTGGTGGATTAGCTTTGATTCTTTTTTTTCTAAGTGGAGCTGGATGGCACAGTGGCACAACAGATAGCATGGTTGCCTCACAGTAATAGGTTCCTCAGTTTGATTCTCAGCTGGGGTACCTTCTGTGTGGAGTCTCCATGTCCTCCCTGTGTTCATGTGGGTTTCCTGCAGGTGTTCTGGTTATCTCTCACATTCTAAAGATACACAGTAGGTGGACTGAACACACTAAACTGGCCATAGGTAAGAGTGTGTGCGCACAAGTGTGTGGGGAGTGGATGAACTACTGTGTCAGGGTTAGCCACCCACCAATGTAAACACTGGCACTAGAAGATTGTCACTGTTGAAGTGACACCCCAATCCCATATGCAAAAGTGGGAAGAAGGGATTGTCGCTTGATGGATGGATAGATGCAGCTAGTTAATTTAGGATGGCAAGAAATAGTCTATTGAATTTCGATATGGAATGATTTAGAGGTAATACTTTCATGGGGTTCCTCTAACATGACTATAAATAATTATCGAATGTCTGTGTGCAGAATTTCTTCAGGTTCCTTAATTGGTTATACCGATGTTACTTTTGCATATCGTTGGCGTTTTTAATAGCAAAAGTGGGGAAGTAATCACTGACCATGCTTCGTAGGACAGCGGCATCAATTTTATTTCAGCGTGAAGTGGTAAGGACCCATTCAATGAGACACTGTCTGGAGGTTGTTTTATTAAGCCTGCTGCAGTACTGCTGATTTGAGTTAGTCCATATAAGTTTATGGTAGTAGAGGAGATGTAGGAGCGTAGTTGAAGATACTCAATATTCAGGTCACCTAGTATTAGTGATTTTTAAGATATGTTTATGGGCATACAGATGAAAAATTCTTCAGCAGTAAAGGCAGTGTTGCCTGGGGAAATGTAGGTTGCAATGATGCAGATAGACTTGTAATTCTTTAGTCTATGACTGGAGATGAGGATTTCTGCATTGTTTAACAGAGCTCGATTTATTGAGACATGAGTTGCTATTTGGTTTGTTTAACGGAGGTCGATTTACTGAGTCTTACTACTAGGTTGATTCTGAAGAGAATTGCTCCTCCTCCTTTTTTCATCTTCTTTTCAGCTCATAGGATGTATCAAGGGGGTGTGATTTCCTCATCTGTTGCACATACACTCACACCCACACACCCACACACCCACACACCCACACACCCACACACCCACACACCCACACACTCACACACTCACACACTCACACACTCACACACTCACACACACACACACACACACTCACACACACACACACACACACACACACACACACACACACACACACACACACACACACACACACACACACTCACACACACACACACACACACACACACACACACACTACATATATATATATATATATATATATTTTTTTTTTAGCCAAGTTTTGTGTGAACTACTATGTCTGGAGAGGGCAGTAATGTCCAGGCACAGAATTCAGTTATTTCATAGGTAGGTACTAGGCTATTGGCCCTAGGGCCTATATAAGCCTAGCCAAATGGTATATACTTTTGAGATTAATGTTAAGTAAAAAAGGCCAGTGTGTTTTGAGGGTTAGACAGAAGTGCAGGAGTGGGCTGGCTTAGAAAATTATGGAAGAGTTAGCTGTGTGCTTTACTAGACCTGGACCTGCGTTACAGTGGATATGGTCTCTTAGCTTTAGGGTTGGTACTATATGAAGATAGTGATACAGCCATTTGTTTTTACTTTTATGCTTGAGAAATGGCATATGGTGTGGTGAGTTCAGGGTTTGGCATTTATTTCTGAAAAGTTTAATAGGTATTGTGCAGGTTAGTGGATATGATGATTAAATTAATGGAGAGTTGGAGTCTAAGTCTAAAGAGGACTGATTGTGACATCTGTGATATTAGGCAAAAGCAGGGATGTTCTTCAACATCAGTGACAACTGAGAGATATAAGTTAGTACTAAAGTGGTTAGGAAATAACAAATGGCAGTTCAACAACCAAAAACACTTTATGTATATAAGACCTGATGTAAGACCTGGCTCTGCCGAGATACCAGTGTTTTACAAACATTAAATTATTTTCAGTTGCTGAACTGCTGTTTATTATTTATGTGTGAAAACTGTCTACAAATAATACCAAAATTCAGAGTGAGACCACTGCTCCGCAGCATCCGGTCTCCCAGTGCCATACTTCCTCCACCTCATCTTATGTTTATGTGGCTGGTGGTGGTATATGCAGGTTACCTAGGTCATCCTACAACCCACTGTCATATTCACTGAGGTTTCTTGTGTCCCTAATGCCCAGAACATGCAATGTTTTACTGCTGCCTTCACACCTCCATGAGGTGAGTTTGTCCTCCATGCAGGGGTCTTCCCATTCCATCCATGCTACCTTTTTTCACATTTTGTCTTAGGCTTCAGTTTTTTTTTTCCTGCTTCCTTTCAACACTACATAACTAGCCAATGATGCACAGCAATAACTGTAGAGAATATAATCAAATTATGTGAGGAGTCTGGGGGCTGCTAGGCTCTCAGATCCAATGGGGATTCTAGATGTTTTGAGGGGTATTTTAGAAACAGTTTTTTTCTACGTTATGATCCAGTGATGGTCTAAACAAAAATCATAACTAAGGAAACAAATTAAATTCAGTTTTATTACTTTCAAGTAAGAAATACATTGTATCCAAGTCTTAATGTTCAAGGCTGAGCAAATAATACCTATCAATATACTCAGATGATAAATGCTTCTGAGGATACATAAATTATACCTGGAAATAGTGTCTGCTTCCCTAGCCCACCAAAACAATACGTTTGGATGAACGTAAGAGAGCAAATAGTAATAGTCATATTTCGAATTGCTGCTATTATACATTTATGCCGCATGCTTTCTGACTACTACCCTCCTTAAGACAGTCACCTTCTGTTTACTCTTTGATGACAGAATGGATTGAAAGTTAAAAGAACAAATAGAAGAAGTAATGTCTTTCAAATTACTGCTGTCAGATATAAGTAGATAGTCATTCTGATAGAGTAATATTTTTTAATATTCTGCATACCCAGGTAATTTGTGTGACACTTCTCTTAAATGCACCCTTTACAGTCACTGAATTAAAATTTTGTTTCATACCTTCAAATCAAGTGAAACCTGTAATAGTCATTGAAAAGAAATATTTTAATAGAACTCAAATTAGTGATCTAAATGTATATATATATATATATATATATATATATATATATATATATATATATATATATACATAAACTATGTCCATTCAAAAACAAGTATATCTCATATTCTACAGGTTCCAAAGCCAAGCTGAGGGCTGGCATACACAGTTACATACCAAGATGCATGTACAAACAAATTCAAGTAGATCTCAGTGTTTCATATATGAAACTGTTAATGTAGTATGAGTAACTTTTCAATTTGTTGCAAACCATGGCAGTTACTCTGCTGTTAATCTGCATGCCCATGAGACATACAACAAAAAAGGCGGATTCGATACATTCATGTGACCAAACAGGCACATTCCACACAATGTAATAAAGGTCATATAAAAGAAAACAATGTAAGCAACCTATCACATTAGGAAGAAAACCGAACACAGTAGTATTGAGGATAGTTTAGCACTATGGCACCAACTTGTTTTTACCCAGCACATTTGAGACACTTTAGAATTAGGGAAAAGCTGAAAAGAAAAACAGGGACATTTGCACACCAAGTGATTGGTGACTATTGTGGAAAACAGCTAAATAATATAACCCATGTTTCCCTCATAGATGTTTTTGGTTTTATAATTATTAAACCTTTTAAAAAATTATATAACTGTACTATTATGTACACTGTTTAAACTCCATCATGTTTATTCGTTTCTTTTAGTGAAACATTGTAATTGTCTATAGCTTTTCTGTGTGTGTGTGTGTGTGTGTGTGTGTGTGTGTGTGTGTGTGTGTGTGTGTGTGTGTGTGACTATTATGTGAACATTTATTTTTCAGAGATTCATGTAGTTAAAGTGGTAATTGCTGAACACATTACATCTGTATTTATGTATATGTGTGTATGTATCTACGTGTATGTGTGTGTGTAATGGAGATATGACATTTTATTCTAATCACTATTATTTCATTTTATTTATAATTGCAAATTACAGGTCTGACTGTGGCTTACAATGACTTACCCAACTGTTTTTGCTCAAGTTAAACAGTAGCTATTTTGTCTTTACAGGGCTAATGTATATTAGTGTGAAGCAAGTCTGAGTACTTTGTTATGGCTACTACTCATGTGAAACAAAGTTAAAGTAAACAACATGCAAGCAACATTACTATGACAAGTGTTATTACAGTCAAAACTAGACGGCAAAGCAAAAACACCAAAAGAAAAAAGTATGTGGATAGTCAAAGCAGGTCACGTTCTTTATTTTATAAAATAGATAAGCGCTTTCATCTAGTCTTACATTTAATAGAGAGTCCATCAGATAAAATCATTTCCTTTGCTCCCAATTTAAATAAGTTAAAAGCAATGACATAATTTACTCCTAGTGTTATATGCAACCCACACATGCAGAATCCCAGAAATCCATCATACAAACCTAAAAACCAAAAAAAAAAACAAAGAGAAACAAAGACATTGTTAACCTCCAAACTCTGGATCCCACCCAGTTCAGGTTTGTGATGGCAGATCATGCCTCCTGAACCTGACCGACTTCTTTGAGGCAGTCACCAAAGCCGTAGATGAGGGTAAGGTGGTTCACACAGCCTATCTTGACCTTGCCAAGGCTTTCAACACCACCCCCCATTCTGGAATTATAGCTAAACTCACTAAACTAGGTATAAATCCCTATGTCACAAGATGGGTTGCCAACTGGCTCAATGACATAACCCACACTGTAAAAGTTGCAGACTCCAAATCTGACCTCAAAGCAGTGACAAGTGGAGTACCACAGGGTTCCATCCTGGGACCTCTCCTGTTCAGTATCTACTTCTCTGAAGTACAGGCTAACACAGAAGGCCTCTGGCTAATGAAGTTCACAGATGACTGCAAACTAGGAGCCATAGTCAAGTCCCCAAATGATGTGGACATCCTACAAAAGGGCCTCGATGAGACAGATGCCTGGTGTCAGAGCCATGGCCTCAAGCTCAATACCAAAAAGTGCAGTGTCATCCCCTTTGGTAAAAACTCTGCACACATGAACTACCACATAGGCAGCAATCTACTTAACACTGAATGTGTGATGAGACCTTGGGACCCAGGTGGACAGTAGTCTCTTCTTTGAGAGTCACATCTCCAAAGTAGTCAGGAAGTCCTTCTACGTGGCACACCTCATCATAAAAGGGTTCTCATCCAGGAAAAAAAAGAGGTCACTGTTCCCCTCTACTCGACACTCATTAGACCCATTATAGAGTATAACGCCCCTTTTGGAATGTACCTCACAAGACATCTGCAGCAGCTGGAAAGGCCACAGAAGTACCTCACAAAGAGGATTACTGGCCTCAAACAAATGCCCTACACTGACCGCCTCAAAAAAGTCCAGCTTTACTCCGTAGCATATCGCCTACTACGAGGTGATCTCTGCCTAACATATAAAGCTATGTCAAACCCAGAGCTGTTGGACATGCTACACCTAAAGAAATCCCAATCCCTCCGAGCTACATGCTCTAGGAACCTAAACCTTGTCACCACGATAAACAGGACTTATTGGAGGGATAGATTCCTGTCCCAGTGACTTCCCATACTCTGGAACAGGCTACCCATCTATGTCAAGCAAAGTTCTTCATTAGCACTCTGTAAGAGAAATCTTGATGAGTGGATGGGAAATAGGAAATACACCTCGGGGATCAGTTCTGTGTCTCTGCTCGACAGTGGTACAGGATAATAACTTTCTTGGGTGGCGTAAGCCAGGGGAACCTTGTTGGTTAGGCTTACATAGGCCCTTGGGCCAATAGCCTAGTACCTACCTATGAACCTACTATAAGTAAAATCTGAATCAAAATAATTATACTAGTTAATCAGTTATTTAAAATGCATATGATAAAAGATGCATTTAATAAAAATACAATTAACAAGTGTTATTATCATTTTCATCCTATAATACTAATACCTTAATTAATATACCTAATTCATCTATAAATAATGCTTGACATCCATTACAATATTAAAACTAGGAATCTACCTTATCAGTGTCATCTATTTAATGCCTTTAGTTTCAGCAAACTATTGATGGGCACATTATCATTCAAGCCTGGGCAGTATAATGAATTCAAGCAAAGTTGCCAGGTTCCAACTTCTCTAGTAAATATGGCCAGCCCCCCCCCCCCCAACCATTCAGGTAATCTTATTGAATCTAAAATGATGAATTTAAACTGATGTCCAGGGTAGACCATAACGTGTTTGGCTAGAAATTACATTCACAACTGTCTCTCTTATTTCTGAGATGTTCCCCAATTCTATTCTTCAATTTGCGTTCAGTTTTGCCCACATAGAAACATTGGCAATTACAGTATGAGTGCAGCAAACTACTCTTTCACTAATGCAACAATATCTCTCTCTAATTTTTATTTTAATCCCATTGATTTCTAAAAATTCAGCTTCTAAAATATCGCTGCAGAACTTACACGTTCCACATTTGTACATATGTCCTTTATTTTAATTTTTTTTTCTATTTAAACAAATTCTTCATAGAATGTCCTTTTCTATAAACACAAATAGGTTTATCCCCCAAGATGTTGCTTTTAACTTATTTAAATTGGGAGCAAAGGAATTGATTTTATCTGATGAAGTTTCTATTAAATGTAAGATGAGACAAAAGCACTTATCTATTTTATAAAATAAAGACCGTGACCTGCTTTGACTATCCATGGGCTTTTTTCTATGTTATAACAGTCAGACATATGACAAGTACATTGCCCACAAAGTGGCTATACTTGGTTACAGGGGATGTCTATGGCTGAAAGTAAGTGACCCTGTTGTCATTCAATCAGATTAAAAAGACATCACTCCAGCTCTGCAGTTCTAATATGTATTTGTGATAAAGCAAACTGTAATGTTTTACTGTGGTTAATTTCTTGTATGAAAAAAAGGTTGAAATATTGAAATATATTACTGTGGCCATTAGTTTTTTTTTTTAATCATTGACATTTGAGGCGCATACCATCAATAAACAGGCTACAGTTGTTGGGTATGATACTTATCTATAGATAAAAGTGTCTGACCCTGGCAGACTTCCAAGATGGCTGTACACTGAGAAACAAATTAATTCTGGACCTCCCAGTGTGAAAACAGAAACTGAGAAAATGGGGAATTGAAACTGTTATTTGGGCACAGTTCAGTCACTGGATAGTAATTGCACTGCCTAGATGCCAGCAAAGAAGAACTTTGGATGACCAAACAGAAAATCAGTCAGAGAAGTTGAAGAGAAAAGTCTGGCTGGGAAGAATCCTGCAACTTTTCAGCAAGTAGTAGTTCAAGCATCACCTCTGGTATAGGAGATGGCTTCCAGTAATTTAGAGGTAAAAAAATAAATCAGATTTACTCAGACCTGTGTAAAATAAACAAAACATTGAAGAGATATATCAACTCAAACAACAAAAGGCTAAGAAAATAGAAGCATTAACTAGCTATTCAGTTGAACTGATGAAACTGCAAAACTCAGAAGTTGAATTGAAGAAAGGGCTGGCTGGGCATGAAACTACTAGAGAAGAGCTGTTTCTAAAAATAAAAAGGTTAGAACACGGGATATACAGATACAAATCAGAGATTTTTCACTGTATGAAAAAACAGTATTAATTTCATGAAAGTACAAATAAGCAACTGGACCGGGGTTCCACATCAGGATTTGTTAATTGAAAGGGCACACTGTGTGTGTGCTCCAAATCTGTCCATGAGAAAGCAGCCAAGATCTACATTAGTAAAGATGCAATCATACCAGTAGAAAGAGTTGATCATGACAAAACTATGGCAGAAAGGAAAAGGTTTAAAAACTGTAGACAACAGAATGCTTGTGGAAAATGATTATTCACTGTACATTGGTCTGAAGAAAAGCAAGTTTACCACAGCAATCAATGAGTGTCAAGAAGCAGGTGTGACATTCAAGCTGTGGTATCCAGGTCTTTTCAGACTATTTTTCCCTGAGGAACAAAGACATGTTTTTGATGCAGAACTGGCTAAAATAAAAATGCCCATCCAACAAAAAGTGAACCTGCAAGCAGAAGAAGACTCACCTTCTTATTCTCCTGAGAGCAACACTCAGAGACTTTGCCACTTGATAGACAAAAAAAGCACAGGCGTTAACTAGAACAATTAGGAGTACATTGGAAATAAAACAGAGTCTGGTGATGGAGGATGGGCATGATCAGAAACATTGAAATTAGTGAATAAATGGAAGACTAAGGCATCATTCACATTTGTGAAATGTGGTTTTACAAGAAAAAAGTGGCTGAGGAAGCCTGGACTGTTCTTGACTTTGTTACGCTTGTGTGTGGACTGAAAAGCATATACCCCACCTTGTCATTAATGTTTAGAAGGACACTAAAGGGAAAACTGTAAATAAAACATTTTTTATTCTTTTTAATTTCTGTATAAATCATAGCTTGATATAAAGTGCATATTATACTGTAAAGCTGTTTTTATAGTGTGCAGTCAGGGGATTTTAAATATGGGTGATTGCCTTTTCAGTGACTACTGTATATTTTAAAAATATTAAAGAACATAAGTGGTTTTCTTAGTTATAATATATATAGACTTTGCACTGTACCAAGATAAGGAAGGCTAGACAAAAGTTTATTTAAGTTAATATAATGTGGTCTTGGTCTGCTGGCATGGGGATGTAAAATGCACTAATTCTATTATATGTAAACTTAAGATAATAATTTAATCTTGTTTTTACAAGTGTGAATGCTTGTATTGATATCCATGGCTTGAGCTATGGATACATTTTTAAACAAGTAGGCTTAAAGTAGATACAAAAACAGGACCACCAAAAACTCAAACAACATGTCCAAAATGTCGAAAAACTTAGTAAAATAAAACAGTGACACGACAAAGGCTGCAGTCTCCAAATTAAAAAAAACTTTAAACCTGATGAAGCATACTAGTGAAAGTGCTTGTATGTGCACTAGTAAAGTTTTTTAATTTGGAGACTGCAGCCTTTGTCGTGTCACTGTTTTAATTTACTAAGTAGGCTTAAATGATAAGACAAAATGATAAAATGCATGGCAATGTGGAGTTTCTTGAATCTGCAGAGTTATTAGCTTGTTTCTTTTTTCCATTACTAAATGCAAAGTCTGAAGCTGAAGGCAGCTGTCCAGGAGAAGTCTGTATGCTGTGTTCTAAATGAAATGTAAAATTATTCCTAAAACGTTGTTAGCTGGTTTCCCACTTCATTGTTGAAAATCTGTCTGTAGGTGCAAGCAATTATTCTTAAAAGTTATGAGCTCTCCTTGATGACAGAAATGCAAGTTTTAAAGGTACAGTGCAATTAGCACAGTGAAAAATAAAGTATGACATTGGAATAAGGAATCAGAAATAGCTGGTTCCCCAGCAGCCTCAATGCTTTAATGCATTTAATAAAACATTGCACAGTTTAGTTTTATTTAAAGGTAGCCAATGCATGTTTTCGTAGGGGTATAAATTAATGTTATCTGAAAGCATGCAAGCTTTTTTTTGCATCTGGGAAAGGAAAAGAAAAGTACAGATATCAATCAGTGGACACAGGGGTACAGGCTGTAACATGCACTTTAACATGGGGAACCTTAAGTTTAGATTAGGTAAAGTCTGTGGGTACAGCCATCAATTTGGGTCAATTGACTATCTGAAGGGTTAAACTTCATGCATTTAAAATGAACATAGTGTGTTTGTTTTAAGTTAACAGGAGATGTGGGGAAGGTTGAAAATGTAGTTCATGTTTTGTTTGAAGGTTTTCATTAGAGCAAAAGTTTTTGAAAATGTAACAAATGTTCAAATGGAGAGGAGAAAAAACTAGTGTAGGAAAAATTAGCCTGACAAACAACAAGTGTATATAAGACAAATTGGAAATACACATTCAAAAGAAGTGTCATGTATAATATGGGGAAGAAGCACATTTCTATCATAATGGCTACACAGTCCATATGATCTTGGAATGCGGGTAGCCTTACAGTTATCGCTACATGGAAACAGTGTTGAATTACATTCAGAAATGCAGAGTGCAAACAGTAACATTGAAGGAACACATTGGATGGAAATAAGCATGTGAATTTGATAGAGAATACTAGGGAAAAAAGAAAATGGAGCAATAATACTAATTGCTAGAGGGGCTCCAATGATAATAAAAGAGGGAAAAAAACAATAATAATAGTTTTGTGGTAGCAAGAAGCTACTGACAAGGGAAGGGGATTACATTGGCATGTGTTTATATTCCACCACAAATTGGGAGGAATAATCAGCTTTCAGCAGAGAATATTATTATTAAAGGGAATGGGAACTGGATCTGCAATAGTGAAGATGTATCAAGGGGGACCCAAATGGGTAATATAACAAAAGACGGTTGATTTTTGAAGAAATTAATGAAAATACCTGGTATGGGATTCTGAAAAAATTAGTGAAAATACCTGGTATGGGAAATGTGAATTCAGTAGCAAGACAGAATTTATATATTATTCCCCAAGGCATATGGATGGGAAGCCTATTCCAGTGAATGGGGATTCTCTGTCTCTCAAGTATATCCAATTTAAGTCATCACAAGAAGTTTAACTCCTTAGATCTAGTAGTTTTGGTACTGTTTGCTTTATGGATATGCAGAAGGTTCATCAGAGCAGCATCCAAGGATGCCTTGTATTCCAGCCATAAATTGCCACTCTGCAGTCTGTAGGGAACAATGTATAGAGGAAAACCTTTCAGGTGATCTGGACTGGTATTTATGTTTGCACTCTGCATTCTTTCTGTTAGTAAACTCTGTGAACTCTCTGGCTGTTGCATGTTCCAGCTCCGGTATATACCAACAGCGGCATTATATTCAATGATGGGTCTGATAAGGGATGACTATAGTAGCACAAAGGCTTGCCTAGACCTATACACCATGGCCTTACTTATAAGATGAGTGACATGGAATGATTTTCTAACAAACCTTAGACACATGTTGGTTGAAAGCCAGACTACTGTCTACATGAGTCCCCAAATTCCTGACTACTGTGTTTAGTTTTAGGAGTACTTTATCAATGAGGTAGTTTCCCTGAGTGGCCAACTACCCAAAAGGTAGTATTATGCATTTTTTGCCATTAAGTTTTAAGCTGTGGCTTTGGCACCAGTCATGTGGATGTGTTAGACATTCTAACCTAGCTGGGGCTGGAGGTCTACAATTGCTCCTACCTTGTATTCATGTGCAAACTTGGTAAGTCATAAGTCCGTGACATTGGCTTTCACTTCTGAAAAATAGATGCCAAAGAGAAGCGGACCCAGCACAGAGTCCTGGGTAACTCCACTAATGACCAGTCTCTTTGTGAAGATGGTGTCTCCAGTCCTAACTTCTTGGCCCTTGTCCATTTGCCAGCTGGTTTTCCCATGAGTTACATAGGGCTTTATGTCTTGAATTTGTTTACAATGCCTGAGTGGAGTATTGCATCAAATGCCTTAGCTAGGTTAAATTAGGCAATTTGTACTATTTTGCCCTAATACAATGCCTTGGCGACCTTCTGAAAGAAGTCTACCAGATTCAGTAGGTATGACCTGCCTTTGATGAAACCAGACTGGGTTGAGTCCAGTGGCTGAAGGTTGTCTATGTCATTGTTAATCATTTGCATGTTAATTATTTCCATGTCTTTGCATATGAGACTAGTCAGACTAATGTGTTTGTAGTTCTCAGGATAAGTTTATGGCCCATCCTTGCGCAGCTGCAGTCCTCCATTTGCATGTCTCGAATCCTGTGTAGACGATATGGTTGAGTAGTGATTCCCGTCATCCTGATAGCTCACAGTTCAGGCTATTTTTAGAGGCATCATATTTGCTCTACCACTAACATATCATATTATGTTACACCGTCAACAACTTTCTCCCTTTATAATAATTTCATAATTAAGCTGTCTCTTCTTTTTATTTTAATTGCTAGAAATTGCTGGTAATATTACAGTATCTTTTGCAGTGTTATATCTTTCTTTACTATATGCAAGCCTGTGTCTGTTTCTAATAAATGTTAAAACACTTTCTATACTTATGCAAGTTATGTATATGTACTGTTTCTAAATGGCATTTATATAAGCCATTGTAAAGCATTTCTCTTATGTATGCACACTTACCTATATTCTGTGTTCCTTCTAATACACTTATCTGTATTTTATGTATATATCAAAACAGGTGTTAAATATGGAGCTTTTCTATACAGGCCTGTAATGAAAAGTTATTTTATCCCAGGTAAACTTTCCCACAAACACAGATAAATAAATAAATACATACATAATAAATTATTGCCAGGGCCCATCAATGCTGTATTATTGGCCTTAGAGATCGCATCTAAGACCTTCTCCCTACTGGTAGTTAGAGGTGTTCTGTTAGATGGTATTTCCTGGGAGGTGGCTGGGGGTAAGAAGGGGTAAAGTTGGAGCTGAAAATGTCAGCCAGATGATTTATTACATCTTCCAGTTCAGTAAACATGCCTCCATTTACCAATAGTTTGGCACACTATTATGTACTGCCTTTTAGGTTTTGGACAAAGCTAAAGAAAGCCTTACGGTTGTCCTTGGCCTGGGATGCTACATTTACCTTAAAATTTGCTTTGCTGGACTTGACTTGCCCTCTTAGTTATCTATTCAGTTTGATGAGAGAGAGATGTTATCTTTTTTTAGAATTGCACCTCATAATTTTAGCTGTAACTTTATTTCTTTTGTTGTACAAACTATTTAATTTTGGAGTCCACCGGGGTGGTTTGTTTTTTGAGTTAGTTCTAGGATATATGATAAGGGGAAGTATGTATGTGGATGCATTAAACAAGGTTCTGCTATGGCAGGTTAGGATATATGGGTAGAGACTAAACAAGAGATAATACAAAAACTGAAAAACTAGAAGCTCTTGTTTATGGGTATGAATAGTAAGATGCAAGCAGTGAAAATAATTTTAGTTCTTTTTTTTATTCAGGTCAGGAATAACTATCAATCAGAGGAGAAGTTATGGATAATAATTAGTAAATAGTTGAAGGAATTTATTTAGAAGAGGGTGAGAGTTAAGTTGATCTCCTCATAGAACAAGATGGCTTAGGACCTGACTTGTCTGGATATTTTAGAGATATGCAGTTAAAGCTCATATAAAAACAGAATCAGAAGGTTATGAATTAAACTGGAAATTGGTGATGATGAAAAGTGTGTGTGTGTGTGGGGGGGGGGTCTAGATTACGTTGTCAACCTTTTAAAAGTTCGACCGTCATATGGTCGACACCATATGATCAAACTTTTAAAAGTTTGAACATTTCAACGGAGATCTCCGGACAGTGCAGAATGGGAAGATTTCCCTTTCTGCACTGTAGTGCGATCTCAGAGTTGATATATTTAAAGAGCAGGGGTGGGGGTGGGGGGAGCACAGGGGCTTGCTGGTAGGTTAGGTAGGTTTTTTCTTTGTTTTTTTTTTTATTACATTTTTGAACTTTTAAAAGTTCGATCATATGATGTTGATCATATGATGTTCAAACTTTTAACAGTTCTATTATGTAATATAGACACACACGTGTGTGTGGTCTAGAAATAATGATAGAGAAGGACTTTGGATGTAGGTTTTCAGGAAAATAACAATAACCATACATAATATTATATTCATATTATATTCACAAAGTTGCAGAAAATGAACTAAGTCAACACAAGAACGGAAAAATAATATTTGCTAGTAGGGATGATTGCAAGAAGGGGATCAGAAAATATTTAAGATGGGGCTGGAATTTACCAGAGAAAATTGGAAAAGGAACCAAGATATTGAGAGCAAATTCAGGAGGGGGAAAGAGTAACAGAATGGGGTGAAGCCAAACAGAAGTTTGCACTGTAGGTTAGAGGTGATCTTCCCCATCAGGGATTGATATCAAGAGTATAGGCAAGGAGAAAGGAATAGCAGAGTCCTGCATGAAAGAGCAGTTCTAGCAGATGTTTTATTCGAGTCTAGAACAGAAGATGTGGTTGAAAGAGAGATAATTTAGTAGGCATTTAAAATATTGCACAATGACTATAAGAATCAATCAGAGGAATTAGCAAAGATTGTGAAGAGAGACTGGAAAATCAGTTTTTAAAAGGAACAATAGAAGGACATATTTATGTCTCTCAAGCATGCAACAAAGCCTAGAATGTTTAGTATTTTTGCTTGGAAGGGTTTGCATAGGTATTTTTATATCCCAAGTAGACTTCAAAGTTTTTTTTTCTCAGATAGATAGCAAATGTACGAGATGTGATGAGAAAGAGAGGTAACTGGGGACATGTTTTTGGGAGTGCGATGAGCTGAAAGATTTTAAAATTACACTGAAGAGTCTGTCAGAAATATTTGAGGAGAAAATTTCCATAAGTAAGGAAATTAGTCTTTGGAGCTGGTTCACAGGATTTGAATTGCCTAGACATTATAAGGCATTACTTAGTTTAATGTTATATGCTACCAAAAAATAAAATAAAAAAAAAAAACAATTACTAGAAAATGGAAATCAAAATCTAAGCCAGCTACAACTGAAGTACTGAACATTGGTATGTTTTCCTAAAATGCTTTTCACTTTTGAAGTCAAATTATGCATCTGCAACAACACCATCAGCACTAGTAACAGAATCACACTGCCATATTTTTAGCTTTGATCATACAGTTATGCACATAAATCCTTTGTTTAAGCTTCCTGCTCATCATCTACCATACACAGAAATGGTCAGAGGATGCACATCCAGCCCCATAAGCTACATATTTACTGTTGCATGTAAAAAAATCAGGGGTCCTACAACATGTTTTTGTAAAACTACTATCACTGTATTTTAGGATACTCATGCAAACCCATTGTCATAAACAAAAGACATATACATTTGAGACAGGGACTCAATAAGCCAAGTCAATAAAGTATCAGGAAAAGCAGATACCTACGAATGACATTGGTTATAGCTCCTGCTGCTTTACTGTACCGACGAATGACATCGGTTATAGCTCCTGCTGCTTTACTGTACTGACGAATGACATTGGTTATAGCTCCTGCTGCTTTATTGTACCGACGAATGACATCGGTTATAGCTCCTGCTGCTTTACTGTACCGATGAATGACATTGGTTATAGCTCCTGCTGCTTTACTGTACCGACGAATGACATTGGTTATAGCTCCTGCTGCTTTACTGTACCGACGAATGACATTGGTTATAGCTCGTGCTGCTTCACTGTACCGACGAATGACATCGGTTATAGCTCTTGCTGCTTTACTTCTTATGCACTTAATTATAAGTCACAAACATTCTGTGACTTGTTCCAGTTAGATATTGTTAAAATATATGGGTTTATAGGAAGTAATGAGGATGGACTGACGTATAAAAAAATGAGATGTCATATTAGCTTAAATGCAGATGTTTCACCTGGTCTAGATGACATTATTAATAACAGACTACTATTAAAAAGAAAGAAAAATAGGTATTTGTATAAAGTCTTGTTCAGTGGTATTTAGATAGTAGTTTCTTGTGGTGTTTTATTTATAGTCTTAGTTATTCAGCAGTGTCATTAAAAATTAGTTTTAACTGTTTCACTAGGTTTTATTGACACCCACATTAGGTTAGCAGTTTGTATTACATGCTTTGTTAATGGGAACAGTTCTGAAATCGATTAGCTTTTTAAAGGTCAAATGATGGGAATAATTATAAAAGGGTAAATAAGAGTTGATTAATTTATCTAATAAAGTTTTCTGAGTAAAGATGAAACCACTTAATAATGTTAGCTGTATGTATACAATAACATTTTGTTACTAATGTTGGGTGGATGTATACAATAACATTTTGTTACTAATGTTGGATGTATGCATACAACAACATATTACTAATGTTGGGTGTATGTATACAGCAACATGTTGTTACTAATGTTGGGTGTATGTATACAACAACATTTTGTTACTAATGTTGGGTGTATGTAAACAACAACATTTTGTTATTAATGTTGGGTGTATGTATACAATAACATGTTGTTACTAATGTTGGGTGTATGTATACATGTTGCTACTAATGTTGGGTGTATGTATACAACATGTTACTAATGTTGGGTGTATTGTATACATACACCCAACATTAGTAACAACATGCTGTTACTAATGTTGGGTGCATGTATACAACATGTTACTAATGTTGGATGTATGTAAACAACATGTTGTTACTAATGTTGGATGTATGTATACAACATGTTGTTACTAATGTTGGGTGTATGTATACAACATGTTGTTACTAATGTTGGGTGTCCGTATACAATAACATTCTGTTACTAATGTTGGGTGTATGTATACAATAACATTCTGTTACTAATGCTGGGTGTATGTATACAATAACATGTTGTTACTATTGTTGGGTGTATGTATACAGCAACATGTTGTTACTAATGTTGGGTATGTGTATACAACAATTTGTTACTAATGTTGGGTGTGTGTATACAACAACATTCCGTTACTAATTTTGGGTGTGTGTATCCAACATTTCGTTACTAATGTTGTGTGTGTGTACAATTATGTTTTGTTACTAATGTTGGGTGTGTGCATACAATAATATTTTGTTACTAATGTTGGGTCTATGTACACAATAACATTTTGTTACTAATGTTGATAGTATTGTTCTAGCTCCTTTATTTATTCTGCAAGTAAGAACAGTATTTTGAGTACTTTTTTTTTCTTTTGGGAACCTTGCTTTACTTTTTCACTTTTGCATTTTATTATATTTAATAGACATGAATTAACTGAAGTGATTGATCAGAGAGATGATTGCCTTAGAAGTGGCATTACAAATATGTGTGTGTGTGTGTGTGTGTGTGTGTGTGTGTGTGTGTGTGTGTGTGTAGGGGATACAACCAGAATGCTTCCATTTCTTGATGCCTAATAATGGGTGGTATAATTGCTCCTTTAAAGGTTTTAGCCTCTCAGGATTAATTAGCAGGTATTAGTAAGACAAGCTGGCAGGTTAGATTACTTTGCCTTTTTCCCCATATCCAAATTTCCACCCACAGTACTAACTCCAAAAGAAAGGCATTCTGTAGCCTGGTAAACAGCTATGCATTTTTATCTGAAACATTGTCATATCCAGGTATACACTAAACATACCTCTCAACTGTCCAGATTTTGAAAGAATATCCAGATTTTTTGCCTCACATTTTTGGTCCATTCCTCATAAAATCTGTGGTTTCTGGCAAATCACTCATTAATGAGATCACTACATAATGACAGACATTTGAATTTCAGGCTTCATATCCTTTAGAAAAATTATGCTAGCACAAAAACAGTTATTCTGGCAACTTTCTACGTTTATAAGAGCAACATTTAAAATCTGTCCCTATTTTTGGGGCCTTTGTTCCCCCAAATATTACAGGCCTTTGTCTAGATTTCTTGCACTAAGATCTTGAGAAGTATGACACTAAAACGTAAGGTGTTGCTTCTAGGTGCTATGCAAAGATTCAGGAAGGAAACAAAAAAAGCAAGCTAAATGTCAGAGACAAATAAAGATAGTTGCAACGTTCTGGTGAAATGGGCAAATACTTGAAATGATTTTTTTATAACTACTAAATCAGACCAACAAAAGTACTACATAAATAATTAAAAAAACAAGGTGAGGAATGAATGAGGTAAACATGAGGAAAACAGCAGAAATGAGCCTTTGCAGTTTCAGAAATTGGCCAGCAGATGGCAGCAATCACATAGTTTAAGTTAAAAAAAAAACATCTAATTATTTAAAACTACCAGCTGTACATAATCCACCACAATGAAGACAAAGTGTCTTCCTCTGTTTCCATTACTACAATGACATTATAGTGGTTCTTTGCTCTTTATTTTTTAATATATCAAATGGTTAACAGTTAATCAATGCATGCCACACACACACACACACACACACACACACACACACACACACACACACACACACACACACACACACACACATTTGCATAATCACTATATGTTTATGCTTAACGTATGTTGTATTTTCCAATTTCAGTTGTATTATTTTCTGTTTTAATGTTTTAAGCCACTTTATTACTGTTTCACACTTATTTTTCTGTCAAATTAATAACATGCGTCTTCTAAATGAACTCAGCCATTTGACATCAACTGCCAAGAGAGCTTCTCATACTTAATCTAATATCTTCTAGTTTGCCACACATGCCTGCCTATCAGTCATTTCACTGATCACTTTAGTTTTGCAGCTGCCATTTTATTGATGTAATCAGTGTTACATCCTGGGAAATAATGAGACCACACGGTTTATGGAGTTGTAAGGCCTTTCTTTATTAAGAGCCTCCAGGTGCGCACCCATGCTACATCTCACAACTTCTGCAAGTCATACATACACCGGAACCAACAAGTTACCAGAGAATACAGAACCAACAGTACATGTTGAATTCTACAGTACAACAACCACATTACCAGCCCGAATACTACATTCCTCCCCTTTTAAGCTAAGACACAATTCCCTACATAAGCAAAACTAGGGAGCAAGTCCAACAATGCATTTGGTCACTTACTTGTAAATAACAGGCTAGTTATTACTGGTTACCATACAATCTCCTATTTTTGGTCTGGTAATCTATACATGCACTTTTGTTAACATTGATAGTCCTTCAAGTAACTAGGTTTAACCAGCACACGCTTAGAACGGCGCAGTGGTACCACCTTAGGTGACTCCGGTGTCACAGTTACCACTTCAGGTAACGGTGTGTCCTGCCGTGGATCAACCTCTCCTTCCTCTCCCTCAATTGGCGATCCTCCTGCCACTGCGAGCCCTGGTTCGAACTTAACGGTATTTCCGAGGCCGGCAGTTTCATGGCGTCCTTCTCCTGTTGAATCTGGTCTACATGTCTCCTCACCAAGAAATCTCCGTTCAACCTCACCGATAATGGACCTGTACTCGACAATAAACCCTGGAATCCACTTAGGTCCATAACTGAAATTTGCGTCATCACTGCATCTCCCTCCAGAAAACTTCTCTCTCCGATCATGACATTCTTTTTGCCTCCACTGGGTCCCCTCTACCTTAGCTCGGACGTTTGGATGCACTAGATCCAGCGTGGATCGTAATCTCGCAACATCTCGGCAGGTGACAAACCGTGGTAGACTGAGGTCGATAGTTGAATAACACCCGTGACACTTTTGCTGCCATACTTCCTTCTCCAGACTTTTTCATCATTGCTTTAAAAGTTTGCAGCACAACCATTTGAAGCTGCATGGTAGGGTGCTGATGTAATATGCCATTTTTCAGAAACCCTTGAACTCTTCACTCGTGAAACATGAAGCATTATCTGATACAATAGTCTCTGGTAGTCCTTGGCTACTGAAACTCTTCCTCAAGCATTCAATGGTAACGAGGGAAGTGGGTGTTTTGACTTGATAGGCATCCATCCATTTAGAATGAGCATCCATGATTATCAAAAACATGGCTCCCATAAAAGGTCCTGCATAATCTATATGAAGTCTCTGCCACGGTCTACTCGGCCACTCCCATGGATGTAGTGGCACCGATGTTGCTGACATGTTTTACACTCATTCACAACGACTTCAATCTCGTGGTCCAACTTGGGCCACCAAAAATAACTTCGGGCTAAGGCCTTCATTCGGGTAATGCCCACATGACCTTGGTGCAACTGCTGTAAAAGTGCCCGTCTTCCTGGGGATGGAATTATCACTCGTGCCCCCCACAATAAGCATCCATCTTGCACACTCAGCTCTGTTTTCCTCACCTCATAAGGCCGAAAAACTGGATCCGTTTGTTGGACTGGCCAGCCTTGCTGGACCCACTGAAACACTCTAGCAAGCACCGGGTCTTTGCGTGTCCATACACTCAGTTCCCTGGCAGACACCAATGTGATGTCCTCCATCATCAAAACTCGGTCCTCCGCTTCCTGTTCTTGAAGATGCCCTGGTATCGGCAGACGACTTAGCGCATCCGCATTACTATGGTGTTTCCCGGGCTTATAAACAATCTCGTATTCATAAGCTCTCAATGTTACAGCCCATCTCTGAATGCGGGGAGAAACCATCTGCGGCACTGCTTTCATCTCGTTGAACAATGCCAACAAGGGCTTATGATCGGTGCAAATAGTAAACTTCCTCCCATAGAGGTATTTGTGAAATCACTTGATTCCAAACATCACAGCTAAACCCTCTTTATCTAACTGGGAATAGTTTGACTCCGCTGGTGTCAAAGTCCGTGACATGAACCCAATGGGTCTCTCTTGTCCATCTGGCATCCGGTGTGCCAACACAGCCCCTAATCCATAAGGTGAGGCATCACATGACAAAATTAAGTCCTTGTGACTATCGTAGTGCACCAAAACCTCTGAAGACTGCATTAGTTCCTTCAACTGTTCAAACGCTCTGTCCTGTTCCTCTTGCCACGACCACTGAGCCTCCTTCCTTAATAGCTTATGTAAAGGAGCTAACAGGGTTGACAGATTTGGCAGGAACCTGTTATAATAGTTGAGTAAGCCTAAATAGGCTTTCAGTTCTGTAACATTTGTGGGTGCTGGTGCCTGTTGAATGGCTTCCACTTTATTTGGCAGGGGGTGTAGGCCTGATGCATCCACCTTGTAGCCCAGGAATTCTGCTTCCTTTGCCATGAAAGCACATTTGCCTCCTCGACTCAGCACCTCATTCAGCATCTCCAGATGCTCTCGAATGTTCCTTCCCGTCAACAGGATATCGTCTAAATACACAGCCACCTTTGGAATCCCTGCCACCAGTCCCTCCATTATTCTCTGGAAAATAGCTGGACTCGAGGAAACCCCAAAAGGTAAACGATTTACTTGGAACAAACCTTTATGTGTGTTCAGGGTAACATGACCCTTCTTCCAGCACTACTTGTTGATATGCCTGACTGAGGTCCAGTTTACTAAACCTTTCACCTCCCGACAGCTTTTCAAACACATCCTCCACCTTGGGCAAGGGATACTGCTCCAGCTTCGAGACTTGGTTCACTGTTAACTTGTAGTCACCACATATGCGTACAGTACCATCTGGCTTTAATACTGGAACAATTGGTGCGGCCCATTCCGCAAACTTTACTGGTTCAATTATACCTTGCTTAGTGAGTCTCTCTAACTCAAACTCAACTTTCTTCTTCATCGCGTATGGTACAGGGCGGGGTTTGTAAAATCTTGGCGTTACGTTATCTTTCACATGTATTTTTGCTGGTGGACCCCTCCAGGTCCCCAGTTCCTCTTTGAATACTTCTTCGTTGTTCTCTAGCACCTCTTGCAAGGTCAGGCCCGGCTGTTCTACCTTATGGAGCTGTAGGCAGCCCATGTTCAGCTCCTTTAACCACACCCAGCCTAGCAGGTTTGGTCCCTTACCTGCTACCACCATGACTGGCAACTCTTTGACTTGGTCTTTATATTTTACCTTCATTTTCACCATTCCCAACGTGGGAACTGTTTCACCCGTGTAGGTTTTCAAAGTCACTGAACAGTCCTTCAGCTTCAGAGCTTCTCTGGGCCATAACTTCCCATACTCAGCCTTTGACAGAACTGTCACACTACACCCCGTATCCACTTCAAACTGCACCATTTTACCATTTAAGTCCAACTGGGTTTTAATGGGATCAACTCTTTCCCACCTGGCCTCTTTCACGTTAAACATTGTGAACACTTCTTCGGCTTCCCTGGTTTGTTGATTTGCAACTTCACGCATGTGGTGTGCATACTGCCGTTTTATTTTTCGGTTTCCCTTTCTTTCCATCACACTGCTTTTTTACTCCCCTTTTTGGCTGTTCCACATTTTTCACATGGCCCTTAAGCATGACATTTTCAGTTAAAAGCGACAGTTCCGTGACAGATGTTCACCTCCACACCTGTAACAAGCATACTGACCAGACTTCCCTTGTGATTTATGCTCCATGACCACTTTATGCACTGGCAGTGGGGTCGCACTCCTGCTTCAACCCCTTCCGTGGTTTTGTTGTAAATCACGAATGTCTTTAGTCGCTGTCTCTATGGCCTGTGCCAACTTCAAGGCCTTTTCAAGCGACAAGTCAGGCTCCGCTAACAATCCGGTCATCTGCAATGCCACATACGAGCCTATCTCGTAGCATTTCGGTCAGTCTGTCCCCATAATCACAATGTTGTGCCAGTTCCCTCAACACTGCGACATACTCCATTACCGTTTCATTAGCCATCCTAGTCCTTGAATTTAACTTGAACCTCTGGACTATTGCATTATAATGTGACTGAAGTAAACTCGTCAACTCTGTGAATGATTTGTCCCCCGGTTTATCAGGACTCAATAGGTTCCTCATCAGACTATACGTCTTGCTGCCCACCGAGCTTAGCAATATGGCTTGCTTCCTTCCATTATCTGGTTTGCCTCAAAAAAATGTTCCAACACTTCACAATACTCCTCCCAGGTCTGTGTCTGACAGTCGTATGCAACCAGTGACCCCAACTTGAACCAGACATCACTCCAGCAGGCCCGTCCGACATGAACTGCAGCCCACCAGTTTAGCGGACTCGGAGGCATCCCATCCTCTCGTCGCCAATATGTTACATCCTGGGAAATAATGAGACCACACGGTTTATGGAGTTGTAAGGCCTTTCTTTATTAAGAGCCTCCAGGTGCGCACCCATGCTACATCTCACAACTTCTGCAAGTCATACATACACCGGAACCAACAAGTTACCAGAGAATACAGAACCAACAGTACATGTTGAATTCCCCACAGCGCCCCTACAGTACAACAACCACATTACCAGCCCGAATACTACAATCAGCAAATCAGCTAGTTTGAACACTGCCTACATGATAACCTTTACCCATCATGTGCATTAATTCACACATTTGCTGGCTGTTTTGACAGTTTATTTTCAAGTTTCTGATACCAAGTCTTTATTTCTTTTTACCTTTTTTCTTTCCCTTTTTTAATTTTAATTTTTATTCATTTATCCTTTGTAGACAGGTTATTCCACCTAGGCTAGTAGCCTCTTTTCAGGGAAGGTCTGAGGTGGTATTTATACTACTTCAGAAATTTGTCCTGGGCATCAGGGAACTTTCCCTACTCTTTCTGCGTGCGTATGGAGAAGCTTTAAACTGTGGCATTTCCTGTCTTCCTGTCTGGGAGCAAAGGAAAATTAGAGAAACAGGGAGGAAATGGAGGATAAGGATAGTGGAGAGATGTACAGTAATATGAGAGGTGAATCCTCAAAAAATGAGGATGTTATGGAAGTGATAGTGTCAGAAGTACAGGTCGAGAAGGGGCAGGCAGGTCAGCCTGTGAACAAAGGTGCAAAGAAAGCAGTCCAGTGTTCTCAAAAGGAGAATGAAGTGGCAATAGATTCAGAAGAGATCATTCAAGAGAATCTCTTTAGAGATGAGATAGTGCAGGGATATGTTGTTACAACCCTCCAGTCAGGAGGACTGCGGGACGATGTACTATTGGACTTCAGCAATGAATATGATCTGGAAAGTGGTACAGATGTGTCCTGGGGAGACCTGATGCAGAAGATACAACATGAAGAGGAGAGAGTCATGTAAGGCAAATCATATGCAGAGATCGTGAAGCCAAGTACTGAGAAAAAAGGAAGAAGCAATACCTGTAAAAAAGGAGACTTTTTACTCTACATAGTGAAATAAAGGAATACACTGAACTGGACAGATATAAGATAGGGGATGAAGTAATTTCACCACTGGGAATTAAAGCAAGCAAGGTAAGAGCCTTTATACATATTAAAAAGAGACATTTTGTGACATTATATTTGAGACTCGTCAAATAATGGAAACATTTTCCGAAGAACATGAGAAGAAGAAAAAATTATGTGCCGTGGAATTTGTACATATTTTAAACATCTTATAGAGAGATGAAGAGTTATGTAAAAATGTATTACATATGTAAAATGTATTACATATGTCAAAAGTGTATGATAACAGAGGTTTATGTACTGAGGCATGGGATTGCAATGTGATTTTGAAAGCTGAAAATGAAAGTATTGTGCATTTTCCAAGTGTTATAACCATTGAAAGAAATAGGGGCATGGTAAAATATTGTGCTCAGCCTAATGTTTTTTGTGTGGTAAAAATGATCATTTCATCAATAACTATATTAAAAGAAGATTTTTTTCAGGTGGAAAAATATGACATGATATTAGGAATTTTGAAGTGAGATATTACAGATGCAATACAAAGGGTCATTTGGGGAATGTGAAGAAAAAGGGAAAAGATGGAAGTCAATGTTGCAGAAGTATTAACAGGGCAAGATATAGAAATGCAAAAAATATATATGGTAGCAGGATAAAGGTCACCGTGAAAGCGCTTACCACTCTTTTGGTTACATCTATTAAAGCTCCTGGAATTTAGCCTGTTGGTTTGGTAGTTCTTCATTTATTTCAAGATATAGAAATAGTGGAAACACAAACAAAAACGATGGATAAAGAACAAGCTGCACAAAAAATTAGTATACAGGGAGAATTTTAAATGAGAAAAAATGGAAGAAGAAGAATCCGGTTTGAGTGACAGTCATGACATTAAATGGAATATAGTAAAGCAAAAAAAAAGCTCGATTGGCAGAAGAGTGCGGGAGAAGAAAAGTAAAATTACAGAAGGATTTAAAAAGGAAAAGAGAAAGGGAAAGGCTGAATATATATTTAAGGTAGAATTACATGTAAAGTCTTAACTCTAAATGTGAATAGTTTTAAGATGTTAGAAAGAAGAATTGGGATTTTGGAGTGGTGTAAAAAGCAAAATAGTGATGTCATTATATTGGAAGACATTAGATTCTTGTTTGAAATAGAAAGATATCAAACCAAAGTGTGGTGGGGAAAACATATTATATGGAATTTTGGGATGGAGACTTGTTCGGGAATAGTTATATAAAGATACAGTTAAAGTGTTAGATGTTACATTTGTTATAAGAAGTAGAATTACTGTTGTTGATGTAAGATGGATGAATCATGATATTAGAACTATTGCAATATATGCATATGTAACAAAAAAGGATAGAGAAGAGATGTTCAAAAATATGATTCAATATGAGTAGTTAATATATGGAGATTGTTGTAGCAGGAAATTTTAATTGTAACTTAAGATGTAGCAGGAACTTTTAATTGTAACTTAAGATAACAGAAAAAGAAGGCATATGATGTCAGATTAGTATGGGACATTATAAAATATGAACAGTTAAAATTCACAATTTAAAGGCATGGATGTACAGAAGTGAGGATAAAAGAACAGAACGAGATTTTTTTTTATTGTCAGAAAGTTTAGTAACAGTAAAACAAGGACTGTTATGACAGGATTTTTAGACCATATGGCAATTTGTATTTTGATAAAAGGAAATGCTGAGTATATACAAATAGAAAAAGGTTTAAAATGACTCAACAAGGTAAAATGGGATGTCATAGGGAGAGAATATGTTATGAGATTATGGCAAGACCATTGATAAAGATTGGTCAGAATGGTTAAACTTCAAACTGAAATACAAAATGTGCTACATGACATGGCAGAAAAAGAAAATATATAAGGGAAAAATAAAGTATAAGAATATAAGCAATGATACAATGGAATGTCTTGAGACAAATGATGAGCATGTCTTTATTAAGGAACAGCAATTATACGAGTTGTCTAAGAAAAAACAGAATATTTGTTATATAAACAAATATCTTTTCTGCAAGGAAAGAAAGAAGAAATCGCACCATATTAAAGTAAAATAATTAAAGGGAATAATAGTGTAATGAGAGAAATGAAAGATTCATCAGGTAAAATGCACAATACACAAGAAGAGATTATGAATACAGTAAAAGAACATATTAGAGCATTATTTAAAGAGCAAAGGACAAAGGCGTGGAAGGAAGGGAAAGTATGTGCATTTTCTGACCAGGATAATAAGGATTTAGAAAAAGAAATAAAACTGAAGAAATTAGAACATATATTAAAAGTAATTAATTTAGATACATCAGCAGGACTGATATTGGAACAAATATAGGATATAGAAACATTTTAATGTAGAGCAAAAATAATGGTTTATAAAGGTATTAAATGAATGGTTGAATAAAGGTTTTATGTATAAAGAGTTATACAGGAGTGTTATTAGATTTATATGAAAACATGTGAGAAAAGAAAAATACTGAAGTAGAGACCAGTTGTATTAAATAACATAGATTATAAGCTTTTTATGAAAACTTTAGAAAAAAGGATGGAAGAAAACATGAATAAAGTTGTAAATGAATATGTGTGTGATACAAATTTTAAAAGGGTCCAAGATTTATTATTAATAATTAGGGAATTAGTAGAGGATATAATGCTTAGAAATGTTCAGGTAAAAGTAATGGTAGGAGATTTAAGTAAAGCTTTTGATTCTATTCATCATTCTGTATTATGGGATACAACTGAAATCTATAATATTACCAAAAAGATTAAAAATGTTTGTACTTCAGCATGTAAGTATAACACAGTGAAGGTTATGGTAAATGGATGGTTGAGTGAAGATAAATAGTTAGAGAATGGCATTAGACAAGGTTGTAAACTGAGTGGTACATTATTTCTGTCAGTAATAAATATAATATCTAATTAAGATAGAGATAGAAGCAATGAGTTGCATTTGCAATGAAGGGATAAAAATGCCTATTTTTGTTAAATTATGCAGATGATATTATTGTTATTACAAAAGATGGATCATGTATGAATGGAGTGATAAAACAAATGCAGGAGGTTATTCATGTATTAGGTTTTGTATTAAACAGATATAAAAGTGAGTATTTAGGATATGAGGGGAAGATTGGTGGAATTAAATTTAATATGACAAAAATCAAAATTCTTGTAATTAATTTTAGAAAAATAGGAATTATAGAAACAATATGGAAAGATAAAATAGAGGAAATGAAACACGTGTGCTTTGGAATTTTTTGGGCTTTTGTTCAAAAAAGGATCATTTAATTAATTCCATATTGCTATTTAGGATTTTGTTCAAAAATGATCATTTAATTAATTCCATATTGCTATCCAAAATTAATTATTTAGCAGGTATTTTCAGTGTTCCTTTGATGTTAGAGAAAGAAATATGGAATGTAATATTTTCTTTCATTTAGTGATCGAGGTTGTACCCAGTTAAAAGAGGATTTCTATATGACAGAAAAGAAAAAGCAGGATTAGAGCTAATAAATCCTAAAGTGTACACTGCTTCATTAAATTTATATAGAGTAATAAAATGCGTAAAGGATAATGATGTTTATTAACAAAATTATTAAGTCTGAAGTATAAAACAAAATATAAGATAAGATTATCTTTTGAAAAATAAATGTAAAACAGATTAGAAATGAAAGAAAAGAATGGTACAATAGGATTATAGAAAAGTATTACAGGATATATCCATGTAAGGATTTAAATATAGAAAAAGGAATGCTATCAAGGCAAGAATGGAAAGACATAAGGGAACTATAGAGTGTCAAGATTTTCTATGGAGGCTAACTGTACAAAAAATATGGTAAAGGTGAATATACCTTACAAAAGTAGAAAAGATAAAGTCCGTTTGCATTTTGGTGATTTTGAAATCAGTGAACATGTTTTTTTTTTTCCTAGAATGTAAAAGAGTTATAATGTTATGTAAAAAAATTCTAGACATGAATTATGTGGAAGGATTTAAAGAAGTGAGTAATTTAAATATGGAAATGATTGAATTTGGATAATATGGAAACAAAAGTAAAAAAGAGGTTGAAAAAAAATTGATAAAAAATGTTCTCTATACTATGGTTAATTTGTAACCAGAAAGTGAAGGAAGTAATGTTTAATGAAAAATGAGATTTGACCATGATATTAAAAAAGATAAAAGTTTTGGTTGTGGAAATTGGAATGGGGGTCAAAAAAAGTAATAATTAAGTATTGCATGTATACAATGAAAGAAATGTAGAATGATGTTTTGTAAATGTGGTATATGATATATATAATGAAAAATATGTATACATAATATAAATAAGCAAGAATGTTAATAGCTATGATTGTTTTTAATAAAATATTCTTTTTGATAGGTGCCATGGGATCTTTTACATCCACCAGAGCTACCACCAGCTCAAGCAGACAGGGCCTCTCATCTGAAAGATGACACACTTACAGCAGCCTCCTTTTGCTGCACAGGAGGGTCAGCAATCAGTCTACATGCTTTGAGAATAGAACCCACAGCCTTCTGCACCAAAGTCAACTGTGTTACCTGTTGTTCCACAGACTGCTTTTTCCAATCAATGTTTTGTTTTACTGAAAGCCAGTCACAGATGTTATATTAACCCCCGCCCCCCCTGCTAGCTATTATTACAACAGCTCTCCTGCTGCCCTTACTAATTATTTAAGTTCCTGAAGCATTTTTTTCCCCATGGAGCTGATACAATATTTGTTGTTGGAAAGCAGATTACATCATCCTAATGCACTGTCACGTTGTTGGCAGAGATAATTTTTCTTTTCTTATCTAGCAACTTAATGGATTGGACAACAAGGTCCATTTTTCAATCACAACCTTATCAGAATGAAATATCCTAAAAGAATAGACAAATAAAAAGAAGCACTGTACAACAGAACATGACATTACAAAATGTGCACTCTATACTAATGCACTTAGAATATAACACAGAGTTTACAAAATCATAGTTAGAATGTAGTAAAATTAAACAAACTGATAAAGCCCAGTTTCCATCAGACTACATTTCCTATTGGAGGAGAATGCACTTGAATTTACACTTCAGCTTCTAAGAGAACCCTAATGATAGGCTACAGCAGTGCACAGAAGAGATTAAAGTAAAACTGGTAGGATGACAGTGGGAGATCTAGCAGGAACACCAGCTCTGTGCAATGGACTGGATCCAGCTTAACCCAGAAGGGACACTTGTGCTTGCTGCCTGGTTGGAAAGCTACATCTCAACAACTGTACCATTAAAGTAAGAGAGAAGATGGTAGGGAATAATGGACAGATGGTAACAGAAGTAGAAGGAATGTAAAAAGAGATGCAGAACAAAGTAGTGAGACAAACAAGGGTGACTCCAACTATGGCTTACTTTGCAATGCAAGAAATTTGAAATTCCTGGTATCACATAATTATGGACTAATGATAATGGCAGCCTGCGTATAGGTTTTTAAGGAATGAAACAGAAGAGATAGATGGTAATTGGGTAGCAAGCTACATAAACGTGGGCATCAGATGTAAGAACAGGGCAAGGCAACAGTTAAGACTATAAACTAGGTAATGTATCTTGGCAGTTGAAGTATGGGAGGGAATCAATGAACTGATAAAGTCTGTAACCCACCATGCATACCAAGACAAAATGCCAGCGGGTTGGAACAGGTAATGAAGTTATGGAGTAGGATGAACAGGGTAATAATCATGAGGGAGGGGTTAAATCCGCCAAGGCCAGATGACGTAATTCCAAGCTGTATGGTAGACAGAGAGACTGGGAGCAGACTAATGCCTTTGACCATGAAGGGTCTCGTTAACCAGTGCGGGGAATACATTAGAAAGGATACCACTGCAGAGATTGTCACTGACATAAGGTTAAGGTACCATTAGCCAACAGTGATAGTGGCACATTGTGATTTACAGTGGATGGGAAGGAAAAATTCAAACAACAAAGACAAGAGGGTGATATTTTGGAACAGCAGATTAGCTTGTACTAGTATTAAGGATGGGTTATGAGACTGAAAACAATTAAAGACTAAATACATTATGGGAATAGGCCAGGGATGGAGCACTCTGGGTTAATGACAAGGGTGTGAGGAAGAGGCTAAACAATAAAAAGACAAATGTGGTTACAGATGAAAGTGATGCTAGGAATTAAGGGAATTATGGCAAAAGACAGGACCTACAATGGATGTCAGTGGGGAGCAAAAGGAACGACAGTACAAGGAGGCAACAATGAAGGCAAGGGTGGGCAAAGGTTAAAGGTTAAACCCAAGACAGAGTTAGCAGAACAGCTCAGATAAGGAAGTGAGGGTTCTTCTAGAAAGGAAGGAAGGAAGGACAGACCTGACTAGGCTAAGCATCTATGGGAGGGACACAGAAAAAGCAGAGGTACCAAATGCATTTTTTGCTTTAGGTTTCACAAAGGAAAGCAAGGAGTGGATATCATTCTGAGAGAAGGGCAGGGCACAGCGGGGAGAACAGCAGACAGACATCAGGATAAAGAGAGAGAGAGGGCAGAAGGGAGGAACTTAAGATGGACCTAGTTGTCCTTTTGGAGAATAAATTAGAAGGACCAGATGGACTCCCTACCAGTGACTTCTAAACTTTGACCATTGTGTTGGGAGACTCCTGAGAAAGGTCTTCAACAAATTACTGGCTAGGCAGAAGAGCAAGAAAACTGCAGTTGCATTCAGTTTGTATGAAGTGGGAGTCAATTAAAATACAGGTAACAAAAGGCCTTTTAGCTTAATAAATTTATTGTGGGAAGTCATACAGAAAATCCTGAGGAGGAAAAGGATGGTGCCAGGAAAATGATTAGGGGTAGCTGGACACACTTGGATTGGACCATCAGGAACAGAGTGAGACTGCATCAAACAAGACTGCTCAGGTGCATCCCCCAGGAGACAGATTGCAGGAACAGAGACAAAGCTTCAGTTCTAGTGGGTCATGGCAAGACCATACCTTGTGTATTGTATGCATATCTGGAAGCCATACAAGGAAATAAAACATAAGCCTACTGGAAGGAATTCAGAGGAAAGCTCCCAGAAAGATTTGTGTGATGAAGAGGATGGAATATGACCTTCCAGTCAGAGGAGGTAGAAATCTTCTCACCTAAAACCAGAAGAAACAAGGGACTTGATATTTGTGCATAAGATCATGTCAGGGAGATGAAAGGATTACCCAGAACAGGAAGGGCAAACAGTGATGGAGGACAGACAGATCTCTGAATTTTTCACTCAGGGGGTTGTGTGTCGATGAAACTGAGTACCAGAATGGGAGGTAGAGAAAGAATGCCAAGAGTCATTCAAGAAGGCATTGGACAGATGAAAAAAGAATAACAGAAAGGGAAGAACAGAATGAATGTAGAAATATTGTGCCACACAAAACAGGCAGATTACTGGCTACTGATTAGTTACTGCTAGACCTCTATATGCTAGCTAGTAAAACCTTTAAATAAAACATTATAGAGGTTCGGAACAAAGTGCTGGTCACTAGTATGAACAGCTCTATTTCATACTGTGACTTATAAGGTATCTCTTTACTTACATTAGTTCTGTGCCTCTGGAGTCATGCAATTGCATGACATTTAACTACACAAGGGAAATAGGATACAGAAAACCAGTAAACTGAGTCAACAGCAATAAAATCAGTAAAATCCAAAAAGCACTACAGAGTCAGAAATGCCAAAAAAAAACAATTATCTTACAAAGCTTTAAGGATTTTCCCCTTCATCAGTGTTAAAAAACTATCCAAAAAACATTAGTTCACTACATAATTTTAAGTTTTTTAATGTTGAGTTTTCTAATGTTGAATTCTTATTTATTTAAAATTATGTAGTGAATACTTATCTTTTACTAATCTTAAGTAACTGTGTTCTAATTGGGGGCTGTGTTTTGTGATGAAATTTGAATTTGGTATTTAAGTAACTAATTTATTTGGATGTTTTTAACACTGATGAAGTGAGAAATCCAGAAAACTTTGTAAGATTAAAAGTTTTAATTGGCATTTGAGTCCAGAGTGCTTTTGGGATGAAATTTACCTGAGAATTCTTTTATGTTATATCCTAGCTTTTGGCTATGGTACTTAAATTTATTTATTTATTTATTTATTTACCAGGATAGCCTGACTGGGGCAGAGACCATTTTTAGCAGAGACCTGAGGAGAAACACTCCAGATGCATGTCTTTGGAATATGAGAGGACAGTGGAGGTCCGGGGAGAAATGCTCCAGACGCATGTCTTTGGAATGTGGGATGAAACACCTGAAGGAAACTAACATGATCGCAGGGAGGATATGCAGACTCTGCACAGAAGGCACCTCATCTGAGAATCGAACTGGAGAACCTCTTGCTGTGAGGTGACAATGCTAACCGCTGCATCACTGTGACTTCCTTTGTGTTCTGCTTTTGCAGTCCACTTATTGGATTGTGCTATTTTTAAATAGCCTCACTGCCCAATTTAATCTATGTAGCTATTCAATATTGAAGTTTTGCCTTTTTACTTTTGAATTTTATATGAACAAAATTTATTCACATTTTTATTTTGTGATTTTACTAATTTGCCTCATTTATTTTAAATGAGGACTATCTTGTCTCAGTATCACTCCTACTCCAGGAAGTCTTTATTAGCCTTGCATACTTTCTTTATACCTCAGCTCCCCACATGATGTTCCAAAGTTGTAGTCATTTCTACATCTTGACAAGATGGGCTTGCCAGGAAGGTTTTCTCCCATGTATGTTTTCAGTGTGGATGCTTGGAGCCACTTTCACTCCACTGGGGTGTACCATCCACCTTCAAATCTTTTAGTGGTAACAAGAGTTCCATTTTACATCAGTGGCAAGTAAATGGGACCTATCCTCTAGTGAAACCAACTTAGGTATTACACATTAATGCAAGGTCCATCAGTAATAAGACTAGGATTATGGCAGATCCTCTGCAGAGTGTTGGCCTTGCATGTATTACAAAGACCCAATTGGATGACAATTTTGGGCCTTATTTAGTACCAGCCATTTCATTTGCTTTCTTAGCACTGCAGTTTCCTAGGATGAATATGATGGGGGGTGGTGTGATGATTTGTGCCAGGACTGAACAAGAGATGGCTAAAGTCCCCAATACAGATGCTAACATCTCTCAACACAATCTGGCAGCAGGAGTAAAACAGGTTTCTCCTCATCTACCATCCACCCAGTAGTAGAGGACACACCTTCAGAACTATACTGCCTTCCTCCTTAACAACTCTGTGGGTCATGCACATCTCTTATTGCCTGGTGAATTTAACCTTTGGGTCAAGGATGAGTCCGTGGCTCTGATTCAGTAAGCTAGTGGTATCATGAAAGGTTCAGATTTTCATCAGGAAGCTATCACTTTAACTCACAGATTAGGTCAACATTTCGACTTAGCATTTCTGTTTGGTTTGAAGACATTTGTGCTGAGACCAGTCTCATGGCCCAAACATTCTTGAGGTAATTTTGGCATTGAACTTCTACATCAGGTTTCCCCTGCTCAGGAACTGAGGTTGATCTGCTCCATGAGACATACCAGTCTGAAGCTTTTTTCATCTGTTGTTCCTTGGATCTGTCTGAAGAAGAGTACTATGTCTTTGGATTAATTGGGAGAAGATTCTAATATGAATCTAACCCTGGACTTCTTGTCCCCAAGACAGATTTGCCCTTTGCCCACTAGAATATGTGAGTCACAGTTTGACTATGATCATCACCTGGTTTGTAGGAGAAAGCATAGATAGGAGAGTCAGTGGTGGCAGATGGGTCTATGAAGTGAGAGACTTCAGTTCGCAGACCACCTTGAGGCCATACACTTCTTGCTCTCTAATAATTAAGTTGAAACTGCACCAAAACTGACCCTTCTGTATTCCCATTCTCACAATCCATACTTTTTTATGCAAGAAGCATCTTTATTTTATCTTTATTACATATTCAATTTTTATTCCATCTTTTGTGTATTTCTTGTGACTGGTGTACATGCAATGGAAATAAGCCTGAATTTGTTGAGAAAGTGTGGAACTTAGGAGTTATCCTAGATCAAAGACTGACTCGTAGTAGCCAACAGTTAGCTATTGTAAAATCATCTTGTTTCCACTTGAGAAATATATCTAGAATAAAGCAGTTTTTATCTCAAACAGATCTATCTATCAGTAGCTGTGCATGCCTTAGTCTCATCATGGCTGCAATACTACAATGCCATTTACCTAAAACTCTGCAGCACTGAACTTGGCCGGTTAAAGTTATTGCAAGCTCCTAACCAACATTTTACTCCTGTCTTGCATAGTTTGCACTGGCTACCAGCTTAATTTAGCACTATCATCAAGGTTTTGGTGATGGTGTTTTTGTCCATAAATGGCTTGGGTCTCTCCTACTTGAAAGAGATGTTTGCATTGTCTGATTGAACTATAGATGTTCTTCATGTTTCACTGTTGCAGTCATCACCTGTGGGTTATCCCTGCTGTGGTAGCCCTCAGCCGACCCGAATACCAGAGTCAATCTTTTTCTACGTCAGCTGCTGTCACTTGTAGACTGATGTGATGTTGTCAGTTATATAAAGCAAGGCAGCAGATAACATTACATCAGTCTTTCATCCCGAAGCAGTTCGGGAGTGTGCCGGTCGGTTGCTACCAGAGCTTGGATTACAGCCGAAAATGTGTAAAGCTAAGTACCCCATTGGGGATCTTTTTTTCTTACACTAACTGATCTCCGAAAAAGTTAACAATTGTCTTGCCTGTGGAAAGCAGATCCCACACCAAAGAATTCCATTCATACTGTGTCACTTGTTTAGACCCAGACCATGAAATCCCCCGTTGCAAGTTCTATGCCCTCTTTAATGTGAAAACCATTCGTCGTGGAGCTCTTCTTGTAGACAGGTATTTTCATCCTCCGTCTTCCCAAATGGCGTCCATCAGCCAACAATTTGTAGGCATTCTGAAAAAATGTAGGGATAAAGATAGAGACAGACCACACAAGGCTAAGCCTTCTGATGACTCTACCGCTAAGCATGTCATCAGTTCTCCAGAATTCAGTGAGGCGCTTTTGCAGCGCCTGATCCCCAATACGATATCTACACAGGCCTCTACCAAGATTGTTTTGGAGTCTGGTATGCCGCAGAAATCTTCTTAGTCTTCTGAGCCTTTGATTGTCTCTGCCTCGGTTGGGTCCGGAGCCGTGACCCAGGCACCAGTTTCTGAGAAGGCCTTTCACACTACCAATTCTAGACAAAAAAATGGCGTCTTCTCACCCTACTACTGTTTCTTTCAGGCCAATGGATAATCTTAGGGAAAATAAAATTGCTGCTAAATGGCCTTAGGGCAGATAATAAGCAGTATAAAACCTATGAACCTTAGGCCTAGAAGCCAGGCCATTCCTAGAAAATCTACGTCTAGCCACAGTCTTACTCCTACTCCACCACCCCAAGCCCAAATGCTTAAGATGGCGATGGATATTATCTCCCTTATCAGGGGCAGTCAGGCCACAACTTCTAACAGGAAGAGACACCCTTCTCCTGAACTAATGACAGATCAGGATTGTGAGGAATCTGATTATTCAGATTTTGAAGAAGAATAACAACCACTGACTGCTTATGAGGATTCAGAGGTAGAGAAATCCATTCCTTCTGCCTCCCCACCAGAAGACTTTTCCTTTGGGGAAACCCTTCACACCCTCAGGGAACATTTCCACTGGGAATCTCAGGACTTCCCTCAGTCTAAGAAAAGGCTAAGAGAGTTTCTAGACCTGCCCCAGCACAGACCCCTGAGCATGCCCCCTATCTTAGAAGTGGTGGACGATGTTTCCATGAATCTAGCTTAGCCCCTAATGCACTCCCACCTGCTCCCAGTAAACCTGACAGGTATTACAAAGTACCGGATTCTCACAAATACCTGTACAGAAATCCTGTGGCAGACCCAGAGGTCATTACACAGGGACCTAAAGGAGCTAGGGCTAGTTCTGCAAAGAATAGTACAGTTTTGTACCTACATAAATGTAGATGTCCGATAGGTATGCATCTGCAGTCATCACATATGGGTTGTAAAAACTAACACTTCCTCCCTTTGAACCAGCAGCATCTGCAGATCTACAGTTTCTGTCTTGGAAAACTGCCTTCCTTCTGGCCATAACCTCAGCAAGAAGAGTATTTGAGTTACAAGCTCTAATGGCAGTACAGCCATTTCTTATCTTTCATCAGGACAGAGTTTCATTGAGAACCAATCCTACATTTATGCCAAAGGTGGTATCCAGGGTATCTTTGAACCAAGCTATTCACTTGCCTACATTCTTCCCACAACCACAAAATAAAGGGGAGAAACTTCTGCACACCCTGGACATACACAGACAGTTGCACTACTACTTGGACAGAACTAAAAGTTACAGAAAGACTGACCAGCTGTTTGTAGCATATGCTGCTGGGGCACAAGGAAAAGCAATTTCCAAACAGACAATTTCAAAATGGATAATGCATTTGTTTTTGTTACTCCTTTCATGGAAAAACTGTGCCAGCTGACATTAGACCTCATTCCACGAGAGCCACAGCCACCACTACAGCCTTCCTAAGAGGGCTGCTACATGGAGCTCCGAGCATACATTAGCGAAGCATTACAATTTACCTTTATACTCCAGATCCAGAGCAGGCTTTCAGTCCTGCAGGGTATCTTAGCTACACCATCCTTTACTTAGTACCTCCACCCCCAGATTGCCTATGGTATTCTACACATATGTGATGACTGCAGATGCATCCTTGAAGGACATAGTACAGTTTTGTACCTACCATAAATGTAGATGTCCGATAGGTATGCATCTGCAGTCAGTTTACCTCCCTCCTTCCCTCTGTGGCATACTTCTTGGGCCCCTCTTATAGCTAGCTGGGGATCTATTATGGTGTATTTGTTTTGGTGCATGTTTGGATTTGTTTTGCAATGTATATCTCCAAATTCACCTGGCATCTGGGGCAAGAAAAACTGAGGAAAATGGCATCAGCTGATGCTTTTATACCCCCCCGGCTCTGGCGCCGGGGAAAGTGTGACATCAGCGAGGCCAGACCCAGACTTTGGAAAAGGGTTGCCTGAGGCAGGACAACCCATATGTGATGACTGCAGATGCATCCTTGAAGGACATCCTACTCCTTCTGACAAGGATGCCAGAGCTCTGTTAAAATATCAACAACACACTTTGGAACTATTAAAGCAAAATATTTCTACCTTTCCTGACTGTGCCAATTCTAGAGAGTTAGCAGATTTACTGTACTCTACTTGTCAAGTGGCAAAACACTCTTTACACTGTGGATGTGATGCACTAGAAGCCTATAGCAGGGCAGCAGTGTCTGGAGCTGTCATTAGGAGACATGCATGGTTAAAGGAACAACCTCTCCCTGATCATGTCAAGTCTACATTAATTGATGCACCCTTGGATAAAGACCGCTTGTTTGGAGAAAAAGCAGAAGAGGTGCTTAAAAATATGGAAGACAAAGCAAAATCTATGCAGACAGTAAAAGATTTCTTTCAGGTTCAACCTCCCAGATTCAGCAGGAATTTTCACTCTTAAGTACTCTCAGACAGGCAAAGTAAGCACCACATAGACAGACCACCTAGGCCCCTATCCCAGGGACAGCAGAGAACCAGTGGACCACTTCTGCCCCAAAGGCAGGGAGTCCTAAGCCATCCCTCTATGGCAAAAACTCTCACTGACTCCCACTCCCCTCTCTGCCCTCCTTTCTCCCACCAAAACCTAGGAAGAAGGCTGTCCCTCTGCAAAGAAAATTGTCTGTCTGTAACAAAGGACAAATGGGTCTTAAAGATCATTTTTCAGGGATACAAATTCACTTTCAACAAGCTCCCACTTCCCAGAGGGTACCCAGACTTACCTCCAAATCAGTGGGCAGAGGCATTAAAACAAGTCCAAACTCTAATATCCCAGGGGGCAGTAGAACTTGTTCCTGCAGATCAAACAGGCAAAGGCTTTTATTCCAGGCTATACCTTGTTCCCAGAAAGGAGGACACTTGGTGCCCTTTTCTGGATCTGTCCATTCTCAACACCTCCCTGGTGGTCCCCAAATTCAAAATGCTAACTCTGCAGCAGCTTCTACCTATGCTGACAAAAAATGCCTGGTTAGTGACCCCAGACCTAAACGATACCTACCTCTACATCCCCATAAGGGAATCCTGCAGGAAATTCCTGCACTTCAGAGCAGGATCACAACACTTTCGGTTCTCTGCACTTCACTTTGGTTTATCTACTGCTCCCAGGGTATTCACCCAATGTTTGGCCCTGGCCATAGCATTTTGCAAACAGAGAAATATACAGATTTACCCTTATCTGGATGCCTACCTCATTCAGGCAGAGTGCAGACAAAAGTTGCTCCAGGACCTCCGCTTTGTAAAAACCCTCCTAACTTCCTTGGGGTTCACCATCAACAAGAAGAAACCAAAGCAAACACCATCCAGGAGAATCATTTTCAGCATGCCAAATGGCCTTTCTATCCCCAGAAAAGCAGAGCTTCCTGCCTCTCTACTTTACCCAGCTGGCATCCAAAAGTCACCTCATGGCAAGGAAGTTCCTGCAAGCCTTGCGGTACATGGCATCTTGCATCCTTTTAATTCCTCTGGACAGGCTTCACATGAGGAAGCTTCAGTGGTATCTAAAGTACCTTTGGTGTCAGCACTCACAGCCTCTAGAGACCTCTCTCCCTCTGATCCCCTGTATAAGGACAGAGTTTCTCTGGTGGGCAGGGGCCTGTGCCAAGAACAAGGTTCTCCCCTTCATCCTCCGCTCTACCTGGCAGACCATCACCACCAACGCCTCAGACATTGCTTGAGGCATTCACCTAGCAGGCAGGTGCACCTAGGGTTTTGGGATGCCCAGCAACTTCCCTTACACATCAACCAGAAGGAAATGATGGCAGTACAAAAGGCTCCGACATTCTTCCAATTCCATCTCAGGCCAGGGGTTCTCCTTATTAAAACAGACAACACCATATTAATGTGGTACACTAACAAACAGGGAAGGACCCAATCTTACCCCCTGTGCAGGTTATCCATAAACCTCTGGCTGACTGCCTCTTCCATGGGATTACACCTAATAGCCCAATACCTACCAGGGATCAACAACACCCTGACAGACCAATTAAGCAGAAACTTACTGGACCCCAACGAATGGCAGCTCCACAGAAAGATCTTTTTTGCAACTCACTCAGGAGTGGGGAAATTCAGAGGTGGATCTCTTTATTTTGCACCTCAACCACCAGCTAAAATAATTCTGTACCAGGGAGTATCACCACCTAGCATGGAAGGTGGATGCCTTGACCTTCCCCTGTAGCTCCCTCTTCATGTATGCATTCCCTCCTCTGTCTCTTATTCCCAAGGTACTGGTCAAGATAAGGGAGAAGGGACCAAAGGCCATCCTCATTGCTCCAGATTGGCCCAGGCAGCATTGGTACCCCTTGCTGCACAGCCTGACATCACAGCTTCCCAGGCAGCTTCCCCTGATCCCAGACCTCTTGACTCAAGTGGGGGGGGGGGTGAGGGAGGAATGCTGCACCAAGACTTGCAGACTCTCAAACTATCAGCATGGCTAATACTCTAAAGGCAAGCAAGAGGCACCTGTTAAGCAAACAAGTCCTAGACATCATCACAGAGGCCAGAAGACCCAGCACCAGAAAATTTTATGCAGGGAAATGGAAAAGATTCTGCTCCTGGAGCCAGTCCAGAGGGGCCAGTTCCTCACAACCTTCTGTCCGTCTTATTCTGGACTATCTAGCGGAGTTACTCAATAGTGGCCTCTCCTCCTCTTCTGTTAAAATCCACACCTCAGCCATTTCAGCTCATTTCGATGCTGACCAGCCCCTGTTCGCACATCCTTTGATTAAACAATTCCTCAGGGGGCTTCTAATATCAGACCTCCCAGAAGGTCACCCACGCCAGCCTGAGACCTGAATTATGTTTCGGAAAAACTAACCTTACCACCCTTTAACCTGTTGCTTCAGCAGAACTAAAATACCTTTCCTGGAAGACTGCTTTCTTACTAGCTATCACCTCAGCCAGAAGTGTTTCAGAACTTCAGGAACTGATGGCCATTGAGCCCTTCATCATTTTCCATGCAGACAGGATCTCCCTTAGGACTAACCCCTCCTTTATCCCCAAGGTGGTATCTAATATGACTCTTAACCAGGCCATTCATCTACCCACCTTCTTCCCTAACCCTCAAACCAAGGTGGAAATAATTCTAAACTCACTAGACATACACAGCCAGCTAAGATACTACCTGGACTGTGCTAAACCCTTCAGGAAAATGGACCAACTTCTTGTCAGCTTTGCCCCAAGGGCAGAGGGGAAGCCCATTTCCAAGCAAACCATTTCCAAATGGATATCACACTGTATTCATTTCTGCTACATATTACATGGAAACCACACCCTAAGTCGATTTGTACCCATTCTACTAGGGCAGCTTCCACTTCCACAGCATTCCTTAGTGAGTTCCCACTAGGGACATCTTGGAAGCTGCCACCTGGACCTCGGTCCATATCTTTAAAAGCATTACCACCTTCCTCTTTTCTCTAAGGCTAGGGCAGGGTATGTCTCTGCAGTTCTGTAGGGCTTGCTTACCTATGCCTAGGTCTCTAACTAATCCTTCCACCCTCTCCTCAGCTTTGGGAATCCTCCCACAGGTTGACTGCAACAGTGAAATACAAAGAACATAGTACAGTTGTGTACAGTTACCATAAATGTAGATGTTCAATTGCATTCACTATTGCAATCCTGGTTTCTCTCCCTCCTTCCCCCTTATATCCTCTTTCCTTAGGGAGACATAAGGTTCTTAGGGTGGTTTTTAACCACCAGGACTACTTTGCCATATTTCCTTGGGCTTCTGACTGGTTAGGGCAAGAAAAACTAATGTAATGGCATCAGCTGCCTTGCTTTATAGCAGTGTCGACCTGAAGCAAGTCTACAAGCGACAGCAGCTGACGCAGAAAAACACTGACTCTGGCATTTGGACCGGCAGAGGGCAACCACAGCAGGGATAACCCACAGGTGATGACTGCAACAGTGAATACACTTGAATATCTATATTTATGGTAAGTGTACACAACTGCACTTTTTATGCTCCGTCACTCAACATCTGGAGGTGAATCTGCAGGAGTGACTTGAAAATGCAGCTGTCTGTCCTTTTACTTTCCAGGCTCCATACTTGTGAACCTACTACCTCAGTGGCTGCAGGAGTGCCCCTTGTTTGCTGGCTTCAATAGGTCACTAAAATTTTATCTTGAGACTTGAAAAATACAGAAATACCACCCAAAAATACAAGAAATCCACATCTCCAAGAAAATACAGAAATACCCCCAAAAATACAAGAAATACACATGTCCAACTTAAATGCAATACTAATTCTACATAAAAAATAAAAAAAATGAATTATAACAAAAAATGTATCACAGTTATCAGTTAGTTAAATTGGACAGAGTATTGTACATCAAAATATCCTGTAAAACATAATTACTCTAGACAAGCTGTTAAATATAAAATACAGATGCCTATACCCTACAAGTACAGTAAGACACTTGGGAATGTGCATAGTACCCATATTACCACATGGCAAGGGACTGTACAACACTCGTACAAAAATACCTTTTTCCTTGACTGTAGAAAGAGGTAGTGTTTCAGGGTCTGTAATGATCAGCTGATGACAGGAGGTTTTCTTACGTTTTTTAGTGATACTGATTAGCATGACATTAGGCATGTGGATGTTAGTTTTTATTTTCGATAACCAATTTCATAGCAGAAATAAAATGTTTCAGAGAAATATTTTCAGTGGTTGGACTTGTTTATCTGCTGTACCAAATGCAATACCATCTGCATAATGCAAAAGATTGGTCACTGGTCAGACAGCTTGTTAATAAACAAGCAATTCAAATGCTGTACCTTGTGGGAGATTTTTATTTAAGGTTATGAGTGAAGCTGTTCTGAGTTAATAATAAAAGATTTGTTTTTGAGTTAGTTTTTAAACTAAGTGCAGAGATTTTTACAGAAACTTCAGGAAGACAGTTATGATTGTTTTTTTTTTGTTCTTGTTTCTTTGTTTTGGGCTAGAAAAATAACATCAGATAAAAGGCATTGATCCATATTTAACATGATGTTTATAGGTTCATAGGAGGTTACTAGGCTATTGACCAGAGGGTCATTTTAAGCCTAGCCTATAACACCCATTATATTTCAAGAGAAAAAGTCTAGCTAATGCCTAAGACTATTATTAGTAATGACTGCCCATGTCCAACAGGGATATGGGAGCTATTCCTGCCAAGAATTTCTGGTTTCCCATTCATTCATCAAGGCTCCTTTTGAACAGAGTCAGAGGTGCTCTGCTTAACATGAATTTGTAGCCTATTCCAGAGAAGTGGCAACCTCTTGAGATAAATTTGTCTCTCCAGCATATCTTATTTAAATCTCAGGCCAGATTTAGGTCACTGGAGTGGGTAATTCTAGTCCCATTTGACTTACAGATGTGCAGCAGCTTCATCAGGTTGGGGTCAGAGATTGCTCTGTAAGCCAGGCACAAGTCTCCGCTAAGTAGCCTATATACTGCTGAGTACAGTGACAAAGACGTCCATCTATCCCTGTAAGGCATGTGCTGAAGACCCTGGGTCTTCTTAGTTAAAAATCTCTGGAGTCTCTCCAGTTGCTGCAGGTGCCTGGTATGGTACATGCCAAAGGGGGCATTATACTCAATTATGGGCCTGATAAGGTGCTAGTATGGCGGGGGGGATCATAACCTCTTTTGCTCTTGAGGCTACATCTTTACTAATCAAATGTGCAATGTAGAATGCCTTTCTTACTACAGTGGACACATGGTGGTCAAAGTTTAAATCACAGTCTATTTGTGTGTCCAAATCCCTCAGTACAGTGTTCATACTTAAGGTATTATTGTTTATTTGATAGTTAGTAGGGACATTACTTTTACTTGAAGGAATTACTGATGCATTTTTTTTGCATTTAGTTTGAGTCCATGACTTTAGCACCAGTCGTTGGTCTGTGTAAGCCCCTGTTGGAGTACACTGGCATCATTTGCGGAGTGAACGATCATGCCAAGTTTGCAGTCATCAGCAAATGTGGTCCACCACAGCCTTTTTGTTTCGGCCTGAACTTTCGAGAAGTAAATACCAAGCAAAAGGGGGCCCAGTACTGACCCTTGTGGAACCCCACTGGTGACAGGGCTGCTGGATGAGGTGGAGTCACCCACTTTGATACCATGTGTACGGTTAGTGAGACAATTTGTGACCCACCTAACAAAGGGGTTGACATTTAGGTGGGAGAGTTTGTCAATAATGCCTGAATGAGGGATTGTGTCAGAAGCCTTCGTGAAGTCCAGATATGCTGTGTGCACAGATTTGCCCTTATCTATGGCCCTGGGCACATTTTTGAAGAATTGGTTAAGGAAGTGATATTTGTTATAGTACAGTTTCTGCTACTGTAAAGTTAACTCTGTGAAAGGCTTGCTAGCCGAGCCGCTGGAGTATTAAACAATTAACTTTGTGAAAGGCTTTCTAGCCGTGGAGCTGGAGTATTAAACTATTATGGATTTTATGCTTCTGCAGTTGGTGTTCTTCGCTTTCTCTGTGTTTTTTTTTCACATTTATGAAGAAGTTTACTAGGTTTAACAGGCATGTTCGACACTTTAAAATGCTGAACTGGTTGGATCAAGGGTTTGGAGGTCACCTATATCTTTATTTATGAGGTCCATGATGATACAGTCCATGGCCTTGCAGATAAGGCTACTCAGGCTTATGGATCTATTATTCCCCACATCTGTTGCTTAGCCACCCTTGTGGAGGGGGATAATGGTCGTGATTTTCCATTCAGCTGGGGCAAATCCTGTATGCAGGCTGTGGTTAAATAGGGTGCCCAAGGGGGTTGCTAATTCCTGTTATAGTTTGTGTAGAATGCAGCCTGGGATGCCATCAGGACCCATAGAGGCTGTGCTTTTTGCCTTAGACAGAGCTTTCATGACCTGTTCTTTGGATATATAGGGCAGGAGAGCTGTTGAAGGTATGGTCTATGGTATGTTTGGAGGTAATACAGGGGAGAAATTTTTGCCAAACCTGTCCACTAGTAGGTGAGGACTTTCTGCAGGAATAGTGTGTGAGATATCATTTGTCACTAGTTCAGCACACGTATGGGTCCTACCTTTTATGCAAAGGATGTAGGTGAAGAAAGCCTTATGGTTATCTTTAGCTATGTTTACTACATTTTTCTTTACGTTGCCCTTAGAGGGTTTTATAAGTTGTCTTACTTGTTTACTTAGGCTTGGAGGATATTTTTCCAGTGTTGGAACCTCCCTTTGGTATTCTTAGACAACAGCATCGTACGCTTGTTGTATAGTTTATTTATGCGAAATGTCCACCAGGGTGGCTTTTCCTTGAAACTTTTACTTTGGTTCTATCTGGCACAGCCAAGTTGATACATCAGAGTATACATTAGTATAGTTGCCAGGACTATCTGTGGGGACTGGTGCTTGGAAATCATTTATGCCAGCCCCTAAAAACAGTTTCAGGTTTCATAGGTTAGTTCTAGGCTCCCTGCCCTTGTGGGCTGTTTTAAGCCTAGCCAGTTACTCCATATCAGAATCAAACCCTGTAACTTATGTCTGTATGGTAGACACCTTAACCATTATGCCAACCACTCATGTGATATGCTAACACCAGAAGGGCTATGATAGTGCTTGATTTGGCTTGTGACATTCTGCCTGTCTGGGAACATGTGCTATATATGCAATGAGTTATGTGGAAGTTGTGCATCGTACTGATATTACATCACACTTAAGGCTGTTGTGTGTATGTGCATATACTAATGGATACATAAGAAGTGGTATGTACTGCACTCTCAGGGGTACACTGACATACTAACGGATACATAAGAAGTATCTACTGCACTCCCAGGGGTACACTGACATACTAATAGATACATAAAAAGTTGTATGTATTGCACTCTCAGGATTACAGTGACATCCTAATGGAGCCATAAGAAGTTGTGCGTACTGCACTCTCGGGTTCACTGACATACTAATGGATACATAAGAGGTTGTGCATACTGCACTCTAAGGGGTCCAATGACATACTAATGGATAAATAAGAAGTACGTACTGCACTCTCAGGGGTACACTGACATACTAATAGATACATAAGAAGTTGTATGTACTGCACTCTCAGGATTACACTGACATACTAATGGATACATAAGACGTTGTGCGGACTGCACTCTTGGGTTCATTGACATACTAACGGATACATAAGAAGTTGTGCATACTGCACTCCCTGGGGTACACTGACATACTAATGGATACATAAGCTGTGCATGCTGCACTCTCCAGGGTACACTAACATACTAATGGATAGATAAGTTGTGTGTTATTCAATCTCAAGAGTACATTGACAAAATAATGGATACATAAGAGGGTGTGCATTTACTACATTCTCAGGAGTATGCTGATAAGACGAGATACAAAAGATGTTATATGTACTGCACTTTCAAGACTATTCATGCATACTAAGAGATGGCAACCCATGTCATGACTTAAAGGAATAATTCCTGAATATGTCTCAGGTTATCTGGGCTTGATTAGTATCTCGGTTGTCTAAGGCACCAGTGGGATGCTTGAGTGTACTCATTTTGGTGGGGAGGGCACACACATAACCACATTGCAGTTAATCTCCAACAGGCTGGGGACATTGGGTATTGTTTTAAGGAGGCAGGGCATCAACTGTGTCATCACAGAGACAAGACGACACAGCAACACATCCACTACGTGTCTATTCCTGAAACAGTATGTGTGCATGGGGATGGAAAATGGACACTGGGTATTGTTTTTAGGGAGGCAGGGTATCAGCTGCATCATCACAGAGACAGGACAACACACCCGCACACCCACTGCATATCTATTCTTCAGAAAGTGTGTGTGCATGGGGATGGAAAACTAGCACATAAATAAATAATGCTCTTCAACAGCATATATGGCACTGTCCTAAGGTGCCTCATACTCCTCACTATCCCAAACACTGATCAGAGAAAGTGTGTGAGAATTTTGCTGGTTTCAGTAGAGCACGTGAAAGAGGAGGGTCACTTTGCGACATCCAATGGTCAACTGTCGGGGGGTATACTAATGTTACATAACAGGCTGTCTGTTCTACAGTGTTAGGAACACACTGTCACACAATGGAATACACGAGAAGTTGTATGTACTACAGTCCCAGATGTACATGGCTACATGAAGGGTACATAAGAGGCTGTCTGTTCAGCAGTGTTAAGAGTTCACTGCTACACAATGAGATGCACAAGATTTGGTTTGTGCTGCACTCACAGGAATATATGGGTATACTAATAGTGCATAACAGGCTGTCTGTTGTGCAGTGCTAGGAATACACTGTTACAATGAGATGCACAAGATTTGGTTTGTGCTGCACTCACAGGAATATATGGGTATACTAATAGTGCATAACAGGCTGTCTGTTGTGCAGTGCTAGGAATACACTGTTACACAATGAGATGCACAAGATTTGGTTTGTACTGCACTCACAGGAATATATGGGTATACTAATAGTGCATAACAGGCTGCCTGTTCTGCAGTGCTAGGAATACACTGTTACACTATGAGATACACAAGATGGAGTACATGGGTATACCAAGGGTACATAAGAGACTGTCTGTTCTGCAGTATTAGCGGTACACTGTTACACAATGAGATACACAAGGAGTACACGTGTTTACTAAAGGTACAGAAGAAGATGCTGCAGAACATACTACTCTATAACTTTTCCTTAACTTGAGCATCCTGTCTAGACTGGTTGAATAAACTTGATACATCTATCTGAAAAACAAGATCTAAGTTGTTACATTCTTCCACCTTTATCATTTTTTTTTTTTTTTTTTGAGTGAGCTTCTCCATACTTGACAATAATCTGCCTGATTGTTGTTGCAAACATATACATTTGCTCCCTAACCAGACAACATCCAGTCATGGTGTAACCTGCAGATAGTCAGCCATTTCGGGATTTTAGGATTTTTAAGCACCCTTTCCACTACACCCCCATGCTGTGTAATATGCTATAATGGATAGGTAAGGGGTCCTGTGTGGGGCTGCCACCTGGTTTTGAGTGATGGTTGTCAGACACAGAGGCTCCTATCTAGAAAAAGGAAATATAAAGATGAATCCCCATTGCTAGGTCTTCCATCTCATGAGAGAAACATTAGCAGATTTGCCCTGCAATATGACCCTCGAGAAAAGCAAGCAAGCTTTTTATCTTCATTCCACACTCTGCCAGGCTGATTTTTCCAGTGCCTAGGATGATATTCTGAGAGGGTATGAGCACTCCTTTTGCAAGAATAGCTTTGGGCTCTTTGATTAGGAGGCTTCTTACCCTGAAGCATGTGACAAATGTTACCAGCAATTTCCGAACTGTATTCATACTTTGAATGCATGTTCTGGGTCCTAGCTCTGTACTGCAGTGCATGCATTTCACTAACCCTACAGCCTGCATTGGGGAGTTTATTTTCACTTTTGATGAGATTAAACGCAGCTTTCTGGTCAGATGTAAGGGAATGTTGGATGTTTTCTTAATGCTCATACTTAGGGTAAGAATGAGAAACAAATTGTAAGCATATGGCAAGTCTTCTCTTATCCTGCTACTACTGTATGTGACTGGTCAGTGTGTCAAACAGCAACTTCATCTGTATGCAAAGAAATGATGGCGACCAAATGGTGAGATGAAATCAGCAGGAAGAGGAGAGTAGTATTGCAGGAACTGAATTTATCCTCAGGTCTTGGTGAGTACCTTCATATGGTCGACCCTGTTTTAACAAAATCCCAACAAGATAGAACTGATGTATCGATGTATTTTTATATGCCAAGGAGAATGGCTGGTTAAAAACAAAAACAGAAGACAGGATGCTCAGGTCCCAGGATAAAAAAAAGTTTCCTTTCCTGGTGTGTGCACTGGTGCCAGGACTAGAAACAATGGCAGTGTATCCTAAGGACAAAGAAACATTCCTAGTGCAGGGTTAGGCCAGGGGTAGGAGACCCCGCTGTAGTAGAAGAAAGAAGTTGTAAAAAAAAAAGCACAAAAACTGATAGCCAAGCAATAGGCATAATGGAAATAAAGTCGGCTATTGGGGATAAGGAAGACATTACATATTGTTAGTATTATGGAAGAAATCCAGGATTTCCTGACAGAAGAAATGTAGCAAGAGTAAGAGAAAAATTAGTGGAAAAAAATACTTGGGCAAGAAGAAACATTAAAAGCTGCAAATAATAATTTCACAAACAATGCAACAGACATATAAAGCATTAGCTAGATGAATGAATATTGGGCATCCTGTAAACAGAAGCAACAAAAGAAATGAGAAAATATAAAGAGCAAAAAAAAAAAGTTTTTGAAAGGTAAAAAGATAAGATGGATATGGGTAAGAAAAATAGGTCTGATATGATGCAGTATAAACATACAGTATCTAAGATTTTTGAAGAGGAATACAGGCAAAGATGCCCAGATATGGTAAATTTTACAATACAAAAACTAAGTAAATAAATAAACAAAAGGGGAAATTCAATGGGGGTATACCAGGGTAATTCCTGTTGCTGTTCTGCCTTGCCTTTAACCCACTAAGCCCTTGTCCCCATTGCTTTTTGTTCTAGTTATGGAACCTTTTGCAAATTGTATAAGATCAAAAAAAAACAGAGGCATAATAGTAAATAATGATTTAATCCCCAAAATACAATTATTTGCAGATGACATCCTGTTAACTTTGACTGATTGCAATTCTTCTCTTACTGCAGTATTCCATGCAATAGAAATATTCCAGAAGAAATCAGGACTCAGTTTTAATGAGAATAAGACTAAAATACTACCTGTTAATTATAATATTAATAAAATAGATAAGAAATTACATACATACATTGTGAAAGATGGTAAAATTACTTACTTAGGGATAATCTTGTCTGATAATATTAAAGCTATAACAACCCTTAATTATAAGAATACATTCCATAAAGCAAACTCTTAATAAATGAAATATCTTATTTCATTATGGAAAAGAGACTCTCCTTAATTAAAATGATTATCTTTCCTAAAATTTATATATAATGCAATCTTTATTCCTCCCACTCCCCCAAAAATATATATAAAATAGTCTAATTCTTTGTTTCTGAGATTTTTATGGTTTCCTAATAAACCTAGCTTGACTTTAAACCATCACATTAGAAATTGGACATTGGATGGTATTGGTCTTCCAGATTTAGAATTATATTCCTTATCATAAATTGTTAAAACAATAATTTCTTGGTTAAATAGCAATTATAATGCCAAATTGAAATATATTCAGGGAGGTATTTGGTGTAAACCCAATAATTTAACAAAAAAATCATATCATACTAAAATAGCTATTAATGCATTTTATTGATTAGTAAAAGACTATTTTATAGAAAACAAAAACAAACCAATTTAACTCTCATCATATTAATACAATAATAAACTCCTTTAAAATTTTCATTTTCAGAAGCCCTGAATATAAAGCATGATTTTTTTTTTGTATTTCTAATTGCATGTACTCAAAATAGTATTAATACATTTAATTTAAGAACAATGACTACATTTAATGAGAAAAACCTGTTATATTGGTATCAATTACAAGACAATGGAAAGTTACAAAATGTTGAACACATCATTAGTAAATTTGAGTTAAGCAAATATATGTGGTTAGAAATTTAAAATTGTAGATAATTTGTTGAACATAAGAGTAATGTAATGCAATCAATAGTTAGAAATTCTTTCCCCACATTCATTGATTTACTCATTATTCCAAAGTACCGGAATATAATTGGAAAGGGACTTCTATCTGAAATAAATAAGGTAATTAAGAAATCAGCATTATGTCACAGAGAAAGCTATCAGGATTATTTTAGACTTAGATGATAAAAAACTAATACTCCAGTCTCAAAACAAACTACTTCATCACTAAGTGGAGTATATTCTCTTGGAAGTTCTTACCTAGAACCTTTATCACACCACATAAAGTTGAATTGTTGTATAATAAAGACATACGATACAAGAGATGTAAACAATATTAAAGCTGGCTGGCCACATATGTTTGATGACTGCATAAAACTTAAACCATTTTAGGATAATATGAATACTGTCTTACAGTCTATTTTTAATGATCAATTTATGCTGACCAAATCTCTCATTTTATTTAATACACCTATTCCCACTTGTGTCAAGAAAATAAAATACCCTCTTTTATGGAGTATCTTAACATTAGCAGGAAAAGTCATCACCAAGAACAGGAAGAACCAGACTACTGCTACTATGAAAGAATTTGTACACTTGGCAACTGAAGTCTGTCATCTTGAACTTATCACGATCAAGTCAAGAACATCTAGAATTACCTCTTCATATAATATATGGTTGAAATTCAAAGAACTGCTTGACAAATAGACTTTATTAATTAACAACTACTCATCGCATTTCTTTTTTTAAAAAAAGCTTTGTTTTATAGTACACACACTGTAAATAGTTACTTTACTTGTTTATCATTGTTATTTTAGATATGTATATTTGTTTTATAATATTTATATCATATATCAATGGTTTATTAAAATTTTCAATAAAAACAATTGAGAAAAGAAGCTATGTACATGCTGATTTACTATGTCTGCTGAAAAAGTGAAAGAAGCAAATGCTTGTTTAGTTGTTTTATAAAACAGAGCTGGAAACAATTACAAGCCTCATTGCTGGGTGAGATACTTTCCTGGGTGAGTGTCTGCATGCTGAAAGGCACACTAAAAAGGCAACACTACTGCCATGGGGATTGTGCAAACAGTGCAATATAGAAGTAGATGGGAAGTACTGAAAACGTAAACACAACGCAGTATCAGTGATGAAATTTGGATCACAAGGGAGCACACAATAGGACCAATTAAAAATATATGCCAGAAAAACAGATATAGTAGTGCAAGAAGAAAATAGCATTAATCAGTGAAATTGCTTCACCCAATGATATTGTCTTACATACTGAGAGGCACAAAGTCATAAAATACCAGGATTTGCAAGCAGAAATAAGAACAGTGTGTAATAAATACATCCAGACAGTTCCAATAATAGTAGTAGAATCAGCAGAACTAATACAAAATACAATTGCACTAAAATCTTCTTCCACTAAATGCAATGCCTAGTTGAGAGAGTTTATCTATTATGCCCAGGTGGGGAATAGTCTCAAAGGCTTTGGCCAGGTCAAAGTAGGCGGCTTCGTCCCAGCTAAGTGGAGGACAGCCACGGTCATCCCTTTACAAAAAGGTGGCGCATCCACTGATGAAATTATAGACCCATCAGCCTAAATAGCCTGATCCTCAAGGCCATGAAACAGATTATCATGGACCTCATTAACAAGGACATTGGCAACCTCCAAACACTTGTTCCCACACAGTTTGGCTTTGTCAAGAGAGGTCATGTCTGCTAAATTTGGTCGACTTTTTTGAGAAAGTCACCAAAGCCATGGATGAGGGGAGGACAGTGCACACCACCTACCTTGACCTGGCCAAAGCCTTTGACAATATTCCTCATTCGGGCACAGTAGATAAACTCTCTCAACTAGGCATCAATCCATATGTTACCAGATGGGTAGCAAACTGGCTCACTGATAGAACCCACATAGTCAAAATAGGGTAAACCACCTCAAGCAGTAGACCCATAACAAGAGGCATAACCCAGGGTTCGGTCTTGGGGCCTCTGTTATTTGGGATATACTTTTTTGAGGTGCAGGCCAAAACCAGTGGGCTATGGCTGACCAAGTTTGCAGATGACTGCAAGCTGGGTACTGTCATCTGTTCCCCTAGTGATGTGGACATCCTCCAAGAGGGTCTCACTCAGACAAATGACTTGTGCTAGAAACATGGCCTCAAGCTGAATACCAAAAAATGCATCATCATCCCCTTTGGGGAGAGTGATGTCCCCACAAATGATCACATTAATAACAATGTCCTAAGCACACAATCAGTTGTGACAGATTTAGGAACCCAGGTTGATAGCAACCTGACTTTTGACCACCATGTTGTTTCCGTTGTACGAAAGCCTCATTGCTGGGTGAGATACTTTCCTGGTGAGTGTCTGCATGCTGAAAGGCATACTAAAAAGGCAACACTACTGCCATAGGGATTGTGCAAACAGTGCAATATAGAAGTAGATGGGAAGTACTGAAAACGTAAACACAAAGCAGTATCAGTGATGAAATTTGGATCACAAGGAGCACACAATAGGACCAATTAAAAATATATGCCAGAAAAACAGATATAGTAGTGCAAGAAGAAAACAGCATTAATCAGTGAAATTGCTTCACCCAATGATATTGTCTTACGTACTGAGAGGCACAAAGTCATAAAATACCAGGATTTGCAAGCAGAAATAAGAACAGTGTGCAATAAATACATCCAGACAGTTCCAATAATAGTAGTAGAATCAGCAGAACTAATACAAAATACAATTGCACTAAAATCTTCTTCCACTAAATGCAATGCCTAGTTGAGAGAGTTTATCTATTATGCCCAGGTGGGGAATAGTCTCAAAGGCTTTGGCCAGGTCAAAGTAGGCGGCTTCATCCCAGCTAAGTGGAGGACAGCCACGGTCATCCCTTTACAAAAAGGTGGCGCATCCACTGATGAAATTATAGACCCATCAGCCTAAATAGCCTGATCCTCAAGGCCATGAAACAGATTATCATGGACCTCATTAACAAGGACATTGGCAACCTCCAAACACTTGTTCCCACACAGTTTGGCTTTGTCAAGAGAGGTCATGTCTGCTAAATTTGGTTGACGACTTTGAGACAGTCACCAAAGCCATGGATCAGGGGAAGACGGTGCACACCACCTACCTTGGCCTGGCCAAAGCCTTTGACAATATTCCTCACTCGGCTAGATAAACTCTCTCAACTAGGCATCACTGTCTATGTTACCAGATGGGTAGCAAACTGGATCACTGCTAGAACCCACCTAGTCAAAATAGGGGAAGCCACCTCAAGCAGTAGACCCATAACAAGAGGCATAACCCAGGGTTCGGTCTTGGGGCCTCTGTTATTTGGGATATACTTTTTTGAGGTGCAGGCCAAAACCAGTGGGCTATGGCTGACCAAGTTTGCAGATGACTGCAAGCTGGGTACTGTCATCTGTTCCCCTAGTGATGTGGACATCCTCCAAGAGGGTCTCACTCAGACAAATGACTTGTGCTAGAAACATGGCCTCAAGCTGAATACCAAAAAATGCATCATCATCCCCTTTGGGGAGAGTGATGTCCCCACAAATGATCACATTAATAACAATGTCCTAAGCACACAATCAGTTGTGACAGATTTGGGAACCCAGGTTGATAGCAACCTGACTTTTGACCACCATGTTGTTTCCGTTGTACGAAAGCCTCATTGCTGGGTGAGATACTTTCCTGGGTGAGTGTCTGCATGCTGAAAGGCATACTAAAAAGGCAACACTACTGCCATAGGGATTGTGCAAACAGTGCAATATAGAAGTAGATGGGAAGTACTGAAAACGTAAACACAAAGCAGTATCAGTGATGAAATTTGGATCACAAGGGAGCACACAATAGGACCAATTAAAAATATATGCCAGAAAAACAGATATAGTAGTGCAAGAAGAAAACAGCATTAATCAGTGAAATTGCTTCACCCAATGATATTGTCTTACGTACTGAGAGGCACAAAGTCATAAAATACCAGGATTTGCAAGCAGAAATAAGAACAGTGTGCAATAAATACATCCAGACAGTTCCAATAATAGTAGTAGAATCAGCAGAACTAATACAAAATACAATTGCACTAAAATCTTCTTCCACTAAATGCAATGCCTAGTTGAGAGAGTTTATCTATTATGCCCAGGTGGGGAATAGTCTCAAAGGCTTTGGCCAGGTCAAAGTAGGCAGCTTCGTCCCAGCTAAGTGGAGGACAGCCACAGTCATCCCTTTACAAAAAGGTGGCGTGTCCACTGATGAAATTATAGACCCATCAGCCTAAATAGCCTGATCCTCAAGGCCATGAAACAGATTATCATGGACCTCATTAACAAGGACATTGGCAACCTCCAGACACTTGTTCCCACACAGTTTGGCTTTGTCAAGAGAGGTCATGTCTGCTAAATTTGGTCGACTTTTTTGAGAAAGTCACCAAAGCCATGGATGAGGGGAGGACAGTGCACACCACCTACTTTGACCTGGCCAAAGCCTTTGACAATATTCCTCATTCGGGCACAGTAGATAAACTCTCTCAACTAGGCATCAATCCATATGTTACCAGATGGGTAGCAAACTGGCTCACTGATAGAACCCACATAGTCAAAATAGGGTAAACCACCTCAAGCAGTAGACCCATAACAAGAGGCATAACCCAGGGTTCGGTCTTGGGGCCTCTGTTATTTGGGATATACTTTTCTGAGGTGCAGGCCAAAACCAGTGGGCTATGGCTGACCAAGTTTGCAGATGACTGCAAGCTTGGTGCTGTCATCCATTCCCCTAGTGATGTGGACATCCTCCAAGAGGGTCTCACTCAGACAAATGACTTATGCTAGAAACATGGCCTCAAGCTGAATACCAAAAAAATGCATCATCATCCCCTTTGGGGAGAGTGATGTCCCCACAAATGATCACATTAATAACAATGTCCTAAGCACATAATCAGTTGTGACAGATTTGGGAACCCAGGTTGATAGCAACCTGACTTTTGACCACCATGTTGCTTCCGTTGTACGAAAGCCTTCTACATGGCCCACCTCATAAGTAAGGGCATCTCATCCAGGGACAAGGAGGTCATAACAACCCTGTATTCTTCCTTTATAAGGCCCATTATTGAGTACAACACTCCTTTTGGCATGTACCTCTCAAAGCACATGCAGCAGCTGGAGAAACCACAGAGGTTCTTCACCAAGAGAATCCAGGGCCTCAAACATCTACCATACACAGAGAGGCTAAAAGCCCTGTCCTTCTACTCAGTTTCATACAAACTCCTCAGATGTGACCTCTGTCTGGCATACAAAACTATCACGGACCCCTCCTTGATGGGACTACTGCATATTCACAAGTCAAGTTCCAGTCAAGTAACCCACACGCTCAGCCTCAATCTGGTCTGTGACATCAACAACACTTGTTGGTGGGACAGAGTTGTGCCCCAGAGACTCCCCCCATCTATGGAATAGATTCCCTCTCCACATCAAGCAGAATACCTCTTTACCCCTTGTTAAGTGCAACCTGGATAACTGGATGGGAAACAGAAAATATACCCCTGGGATTCCACCCGTGTCCCTCTGCTGTACAAGGGCATTGGGTGCTGATTTGTCTAAACGTGGGCTAAACTCATGGTTAGGCTTATAAGGGCCTCAAGGTCAATAGTCTAGTAACCTCCTATGATCCTAAGAAATCAATTCTGTGTACATTGTGAGTGCTGAGAACAGTAAACTTGGTCAATTCATATGAGATTTTTGGTGAAGGAAATGTCGTAAGACCCAGTGTAAGAAAGGTCTACTGATTTCTCCAAAGTCTGGTGCACATGCATTGAGGTATGTCAACTATAGCTGTTCCTTAACCTTCAGCAAATGTTCCTATTTTACTCCAACCATTCTGTCTCCTCTCTGAACTTAAACCTCTGGCTGATTTTCATGCCGTTATTAAATAGCTCAGTCATTTTCTGCAAGACCTACCAGATAAAGCAGGACAATATAAGTTGGCGTGGATAATGGCGGACCCAAAATGCCATATTGTGACAGACAGAAATGGACAGAAGTGAACATGAGAGCTGCCTGGGTCCACATGGGTGGGGCAACAGGAATAAAAAAGGAGAGACCATTCTAGACTTCTGTCTGGCAAATGGCTTAATAATGGCCAAAACATGGTTCAGCAAGAGACACAGTCAGAAGATGATATACAAGAGTGGACAATGTCCAAGTCCTCATAGTAAGGAAAGGGCATTGGGGTAGAATCAGCTATTGAAAAGTCATCCCCAATGAAACAGTCACCAAAAGCAACAAACCACTGGTTTCCACAATCATCTGCAAGCAGTGGTCAAAGTAGGCTCTAAGATCAACAGAGACCAGGCTGAATACCTAGAAACTGACTGAAGAGAAAGCACAAGGTTTAACTGAAATACTCCGGGATCTTGCACCTCAGGAAGAGGAGGAAAAAGGTGGAGTTGAAGAAGAATGGCAGTGCCTCAAAGCAGCATGTGTTATACCACAGAACAGACATGTGGCCAAGCCAGATATGGAAATATGGTACACAATGAAAGATAGTGGTGGAATGCAGAAATCTGGGGGGGGGGGTCTTCAAAAGAAAGGAGTGCTGGAAAAGGTAGGACATAGAAAGGATGGACCTGGTTATGGACCTGGTTAAGAAGGAATATTGGCTGGATAACAAAAGGGCTAACAGAGCAGTTTCAATAGCAAAGAGCAAAGCATTAGAAGCACTCTGCTAGTTCCAGGAAAGTGACTATGTGGATGTCACAAAGAAACTATGTCAGTTTGCAAGACAAAGACAACCTAATAAAGGACTTGGTCATCAGACACTCTTCATAAGGGAGTCCAGCAGCAACTTGCTCACCAGCCCACAGGACATCAAAGACAGATGGAAGGAGTGCATCCAGCAGCTTCTGAGTGAAGAAAACCCCACAAAAGCTGTACTGCTCTAGACACAACCTATGATGAGAGAAGAGGAGCCCACCCTAAATGGAGGAAGAAGACCACTAAGGAAAATGAAGTCAGGGCAAGCAGCAGGCTCAGATGATGTCATGGCAGATATAATAAAGATGCTGGGCGATTTAGGGGAGAAATGTCTCCAAAGGTACTCACATCAGTACAGAGAGAGGCATATCCTAGATTACTGGAGAATAAGTGTTCTAGTGCAAGTGTACAAAAACAAAGGAGGCATTCCTAACTGTGGGCAGAACAGAGATATCAAACTCCTGATACACTAAGTACTGGAGAGGGTAACTGATAAACAAATATGTGAAGAAGTAGACAGTAAGATGAGAAATGAGCAATCTGCATTCAGCTCAGTTAACAGCATGACCAGACCAATGTCTGGAGTGAGACAAGTAATTGAAGCTAGAGATGAGGAAAGAGTTCAACTGGGCATTCCTACACTTTGAGAAAGCATATTACAAAGTCCAAGGAAACCTGATTTGGGCACTCCTGTGATGGTTTGAAGTGCCAAAACATTGTTAGAATTAGTGCCGGATATGTACAAGGACCCAATGACACAAGTACTAACAGTATTCAGGCTCAAAAAATGGTTCCCAGTGGGAGTGAGTGTGCATCAGAGTCGTTTCTGTGTCCACTGCTGTTCATACTGGTGATGGACTACATTAGCAAACAGGGATAGATCAACAAAATTTGTTGCATGTGTATGATGTGGTACTACAGGAAGACTCTGAGCAGGAACTTTAGCAAAAGAAAGGGAAATGGAATGCAAAACTTGAAAGCACACAGGATGAGAATGACTATAGGTAAGACGGTTTCCATGGCAACAAATGGAGAAAACTGAAAATTACGACAGCTGGGAAAATTCTGGAACAATTTACAGCTTCAGGTATCTGGAAGGAGTGGTTGAAGTTGGCTTAAAGGTTAAGAATTGAGGACATCAGAGAAGAAGCTCAATTAGCTCCATTTGCAGAGAAGGTCAAAGGGGACAGGTTATGGTGGTTCAGGCGCATATGCAGGAAAGCAGAAGGCAAGCTGGTGAAGAAAATTTGGGAAGACAGGAAGAAGGCAAGAAGAAATGAGAGCATTTAGCAGAGAGATGGATGGGCTATGTGAGAGAAGGCCACAACAATCAGGTAAGACTATCAAAGAAGCTAGGATAGTGACATTGAATCAAGAGAGATGGTAACAGCGTACTCAACACCTACACCCCATGTAGAAAAATGGCAACAAGGGGGGATAATAATAATAATGATAAACAGGACATGCTGGAGGGATAGATTCCTGTCCCAGAGACTTCCCATACTCTGGAACAGGCTACCCATCTATGTCAAGCAAAGCTCTTCATTAGCACTCTTCAAGAAAAATCTTGATGAGTGGATGGGAAATAGGAAATACACCCCGGGGATCACTTCTGTGTCTCTGCTCGACAGTGGCACAGGAAAATAACTTTCTTGGATGGCGAAAGCCAGGGAACCTTGTTGGCTAGGCTTACGTAGGCCCTTGGGCCGATAGCCTAGTACCTACCTATGAACCTATGAACCTATGATGATGATGACGATGATGATGATGAATTAGCATCAACATCAGCACAGTCTCTCTTTTTCACATCATGGGGTCAAGGTATTCCATCAACAGCTACTACCACCAGGAGGTGATGCTCACACTGTTGGGTGGCTTGCTTAACCCCTCTAAAACAAAAACAGTGCTTTTTGGTACTAGGCAAAAGCTCACTTCTACCGCCAGACCTCGCAAATTCTTGATCACATGAGTAACACTATTGAAATTGTCACTACATTCAAATTTGGTTGGACCTCTTCTTAAATTTCCATCTCCAACTGGACCACACACACACACACACACACACACACACACACACACACACACACACACACACACACACACACACACACACACACACAAAAATCAACTCTGTCCTAATCTCGGTTAATATGATGTCCTCTTTTTCTTTCTTGACTCTGTAAGAATGCTATAAGTAAAGATCTATTACTCACTCTGTTAGAATATTGTCACTGATAGACACTCTGTATATAATGCATGTATATACTGTGTTTTGGCAGTCGCTCTGTATATAATGGAATGTATACATCATGTTTTGTTAGTCACTCTGTGTATAATGTCATGTATCTATTGTCTTTATACCCTTAAGCCAACTCTGATATTCACTTTCTATGTAATACATGTATGTATTGCAGTTTGTCTTTTACTTTTATGTTTTACTTTGTATATAATACCATATATGTATTACGTTTATCCCCAGGCTGAGACTGAAATAGGTCTAATGGGATCAGTCCTCAACCCTGGTTAAAAAAGCCAAAATAAAATAAAATAAAACAAATACAGTTAAAAACAATGGAATTAGAAAAAAACTGACAAACATTAGTGGATGAACTAAAGCAGTTGTTAAAATCCTCTGCTTAATCTGTATAAGAATAATAATTATGATTATTATTATTATTTGGGTAATGCATTCTTGAAAACTTGGAGTAACAACACTGAGGATGGTTTTGTGCATAGATTATTAATTCAAAATTTACCAGTTCAACTCTCCTTAAATAATAAACTATTTTTTCTGGCACTTGTAAATTTCCAAGATATCTGCCACAAAAATATATTGCTTAAAACTGTAGAATACTTCCAGCACTAATGCAGGCCGTGACTCAGAAATCATAATCTATGGACATCTGACCATGAATATTCATAAATAAGTATCATAAAGCATCATATATATGTTATTCTGACCTCAAGGAATCTTGTAAGTAAAGTCAAAATATAAAAATGACTAAACAGCTGCAAAGAACAAAGTAAAAGTGAAAAAGCAGCAAACCAAGGACCAGGAAGGAACCGAACGACAAAACTTATAAGCTTTCGTTCGTTTAATAAAACACCACGAACGTCATCAGAATAAATACAAAAACATGAAACCACCCTTTAAATACTTATGTGCAAAAAATCATCCAATGAAAAAAAATGCTTCAAATAAATTATTTAAATAGCCATTATGATGTCATGAAAATTTAAAAATACACTACAAAATGTTTAACATTGCATATATATAAAAATACAAAAAAAATACAAAAAAAAAAAAATATATATATATATATATATATATATATATATATATACAAAAGTCAATAATATACAAAAGTCAATAATAACAAACTACTACACAGTGTTTCATCAAATAGAGCCCATTTTATGAACTACTACATTAAAACCTTTGTAACTGAAGAAAACACTTGATGTTATTAGTTTCATTTAGTCCTGGAGGGTAGTCAGCTCTTAAAGCTATCTGCCATTTAGTTTCCCTACATTCTAATAAGGCTTTAAAATTACAAACCAAAGGACCACAGACTACTTTATCTAAGACAAAGAATGTAAATTTCATAAAACTGTTACATAATAAAACATGCTGTGCCAGTGTATTATTCCTGTCTTTGTTTCTCACTGCTAACCCATCTTCATAAATCCTTCTACTTAGTGATATGATGGCCTTACCAACATAAAAACTGGTGCAAGAATTACATACTGCGAGATAAACAATACCCACAGAATCACATGTAAACCTATACTTTGCCCAAATAACTTTCTTGAAATGTTTTAACTCAGCAGAACCTGAATTAAACTGCAATGACCACAAGCAAAAGTCCCAGCAGAGTATTTGACCCCATCGTGTGATATCTTAGAAGTACTTTCAAGTATACTTCTTATGTTATATACCTTTTTATAAGTAAACAAAGGTTCCTTTACCCATGACTTTCACCAATTCAGAATGTCCAAGAAACACCTTCCAATTTTCCTTAATAACACACCTAATAATGTCCATTCCATCTGAAATGGGCAATGGTAAGGCCAGCTCAAACACCTTGTTACCTACTTGCCACACTGAAATTGCTTCTCAAGATAGGACTAGCTAAACTGTCTCTGAGAGTTGTAACTTCAGCAGCAATGTCACATAACCAAAACAAATCATATCCCCTGGCTACAAAAAAATCCAGTCAGTTTGTTAACCTCACCATCAAAAACAGAATCTTCACTGGTCAAATGACTCAACCTAATACGTTGTCCCTTGACAACTCCTCTTTTCATATGTTGGGGGTGAAGACTGTCCCTGTGCAGGCACTGATTGACAAAGGTAGATTTCCTATGGATACTACTACTGAAACTATCACCAAGTAGTTCCAAATGAATATCCAGGAAGTCTATTGTTTTCCCAAACCCGTAAAGTTAAAAAAAAACTGGTTGAACAATTCAGGTCCTGCAAGAATGACTGGAAACTATCAAGATTCCCTTGCCACAAAAAGAAAAAAAATCATCAATATAATGCCTATAAAATAAAATATTCTTAGCCAAAGGATGTCACAAGAAATTTCATCTCCCACATAGCCATAACTAGATTGGCAAAGGAGGGAGCCACTCTAGAACCCATGGCCACACCAGAGATTTGCTGAAAAATACTAGTTCTAGACTTGAAAAAATTACTTTCCAAAATCATTTTCATCAAAACACAAAGTGTTGATCTTATCATTGTCAAAGTCAGTATGACCAGTCAAGTATTCCCTAAATAAATCAATTCCAGCTTCTTGATCTATACTTGTATAAAGGGAAGTGACATCAAATGTTACAAAAAATATAGCTGACATATCAAAATTTTCCAAATTAATATCGCATTTATAGTACATTATTAAAAGATGAAAATAGTAAACGCTATTTCATTGAACCTAAAATATCGAAACCCATAATATCGAACATTCAGAACAGCAAATTTTTTCCTTGGGAAAAAATTTGCTATTCCGAAACACATACACACAACATAAGCAGACCTAAAAAACATCAATACACACACATACACTTATAATCCTACAACTAACCCTACACTAAACTTTACATACCCTACTATCTATCCAGTTACCTTAACCCAAACCCTAAACCTAAGGTCCGTCACTATCGTACACTCATTTAAACCTCGCCCTAACCCTAACTCACTTAACCTGCCCCTAAACCTAATTCACCTAACCCGCACCCTAACCCTAACTCACCTAACCTGCGCCCTAACCTTAACTCACCTAACCCATGCCCAAATCCTAACAACCACACAATCGTACACTTACCTGAACCCGACCCGTAAATGTCCACCACAGCGCTGAAAATAGTGAAGCCACAGAACTGGCCAACCAAATTCTTTCCCTAGGAAAGAATTCAGTGTTCTGCAGCTTCGTTATTTTTAGAGTTCAATCAAAACGGTCGATATTAGAACATTCGAAGTTTTAAAACTTCGATGTTCTGATATAGACCCATTAAATTCATGTAACAACTCTAATAGATGCCATGAATCTTTTAAATAAAACTTTGAACTTTGAGCAATAGGGTTCAAAATTTTATCTAACTAAATAGAAATTGGTTCAGTCTTAGAATATGCTGGTGACACTATTGGTCAGAAAAAAGGGGGGGGGGGGCTTCTGCATTTGTGGACTTTAGGAATTCCAAAGAGAACTGCTAACTTCGGATGTTCAACCTGTAAAAACATGTATACTGAGTGTCCAATATTACCTTGACAAAATAAATCAAATAAAGTATCAATACGCTTAAAACACAATAAAACTTCATTTATATTGACCTGTTTGTAGTTTCTATGGTCATTCAAATGTTGCAGCATAGCATTTTCATAGTCCACAGTATACATAATGACGAGGGCCCCACCCTTATCTACCTTCATTACTCTCAGATCCTTGTTAGTAGCCAAGTCAATGAATGCTTTCCTCTCTCCCTGAGTAAGGTTATCAGTACTGTGGGACCATCTACTAATGTCCCTAAAATGCTGTTCACATAGTGTACCAAAAACTTGTAAGGAAGAGCATAAGGCAGGATTATAAGTACTTCTACATTTACATTGTCCTGTGGGTAAAACAGAAGTAGACACCATCAAAAATACTTCAAGTATAACTTAAAATCCACAAACAAATTTACTACATTCACTTTGTTGGAAGGAATAAATGCAAAGCCGGGACTTGGCTGCCTATAAAGACAAGATTGCCTATCCCTTACGGCCTTACCTAAACATTCAGCATCAGTACAAACTGTGAAACCAACCGATGCATTTGATAGTACTAATGGTCTTACAGAGGCAGTTACTTAGGTTCATAGGTTCATAGGTTAGTACTACTGCTGACTGCTTGCAAGCAAGCCATTTTAAGCCCAGCCCCCTTATCCCTACTCAACCTCAAACCTGCACCTTTGTAAGGCAAACACCACCACACCTAGAAGCCACCCTACCAACCCAACTTCTACTTCTGTTTCTACTCAGTGTAACGCTGGCAACACGAATGTTGTTAATAATTCTCCCAATGTTGGTACTTCTGTGTCCACAATGACTGGAACTTTTTTAGTGGGCAAATTAGGGGTGCAGAGAACCCTGTGGTGGTCCTAAGAAGTTCAGGCCACACACAAGAAGGGACAAGGGAAGAAAGCGAAGAACAGGAACAGAAACAACAAAAAGAAAACTTAAATTTTTGTATAGACATTTTAAATCTGTGTGATGTTAACTTAACAGATGATGCCTACAAGGTGTTACAACGCAGCTTTACATCTATTCCTTCCAACAAAGTGAATGTAGTAAATTTATTTGTGGATTTTATGTTATACTTAAGAAAGTTGAATTTGAATTAATTTTTGATGGTTTGTCTACTTCTGTTTTACCCACAGGATAATGTAAATGTAGAAGTACTTATAATCCTGCCTTATGCTCTTCCTTACAAGTTTTTGGTACACTATGTGAACAGCATTTTAGGGACATTAGTAGATGGTCCCACAGTACTGATAATCTTACTCGGAGAGAGGAAAGCATTCATTGACTTGGCTATTAACAAGGATCTGAGAGTAATGAAGGCAGATAAGGGTGGGGCCCTCGTCATTATGTATACTGTGGACTATAAAAATGCTATACTGAAACTGAGTGACCATAGAAACTACAAACAGGTCAATATAAATTAAGTTTTATTGTGTTTTAAGTGTATTGATACTTTATTTGACTTGTTTTGTCAAGGTAATATTAGACACTCAGTATATATGTTCTTACAGGTTGAACATCTGAAGTTAGCGGTTCTCTTTGGTATTCCTAAAGTCGAAAAATACAGAAGCACCCCCCCCCCCTTTTAGACCCATAATGTCACCAACATATTCTAAGACTGAACCAATTTTTATTTGGTTAGATAAAATTTTGAATCCTATTGTTCAAAGTTCCAGGTTTTATTTAAAAGATTCATGGCATCTATTAGAGTTGTTACATGAATTTAATTTGGAAAATTTTGATATATCAGCTATAATTTTTGTAACACAATGTCACTTCACTTTATACAAGTATAGATCAAGAAGCTGGAATTGATTTATTTAGGGAATACTTGACTGGTCAAACTGACTTTGACAATGACAAGATCAACACTTTGTGTGTTTTGATGGAAATGATTCTGGAAAGTATTTTTTTCAAGTTTGGAACTAGTATTTTTCAGCAAATCTCTGGTGTGGCCATGGGTTCTAGAGTGGCTCCCCCTTTTGCCAATCTAGTTATGGCTATGTGGGAGAAGAAATTTCTTGTGACACATCCTTTGGCTAAGAATATTTTATTTTATAGGCATTATATTGATGATTTGTTTTTTGTGGCAGGGGAACCTTGATAGCGTCCAGTCATTCTTGCAAGACATGAACTGTTCAACCAGTTTTTTGAACTTTACCCTGGGAGGGCTTGGGAAAATAGTAGACTTCCTGGATATTCACTTGGAACTACTTGGTGATAGTTTCAGTAGTAGTATCCATAGGAAATCTACCTTTGTCAATCAGTACCTTCACAGGGACAGTCTTCACCCCCAACATATGAGGAGAGGAGTTGTCAAGGGACAACTTATTAGGTTGAGTCATTTTGAATAGTGAAGATTCTGTTTTTAATGGTGAGGTTAACAAACTGACTGGATTTTGTATAGCCAGGGGATATGAATTTTTTTGGTTACGTGACATTGTTGCTGAAGTTGCAACTCTTAGAGACAGTTTAGCTAGTCCCATCTTGAGAGGCAATTTCAGTGTGGCAAGTAGGGTGAATCAATATAACAAGGTGTTTGAGCTGGCCTTCCCATTGCCCATTTCAGATGGAATGGACATTATTAGGCGTGTTATTAAGGAAAAATGGAAGGTTGTGCTTGGACATTCTGAATTGGTGAAAGTCCTGGGTAAGGAACCCTTGTTTACGAATAAAAAGGAATGTAACATGAGAAGTATACTTGAAAGTACCTCTAAGACATCACACAATGGGGTCAAAGACCCTGTTGGGACATTTGCTTGTGGTCATTGCAGGCAATGTAGATACATAGCTAATTCAGTTTCTGTTGAGTTGAAACATTTCAAGAAAGTTATCTGGGCAAAGGACAGGTTTACATGCGATTCTGTGGGTATTGTTTATCTCGCAATATGTAACTCTTGTACCAGCTTTTATGTTGGCAAGACCATCAGGTCACTAAGCAGAAGGACATGTGTTGGCAGTGAGAAATAAAGACAGGAATAATGCACTGGCACAACATGTTTTATTATGTAACAGTTTTAAGAAATGTACATTCTTTGTCTTAGATAAAGTCGTTTGTGGTCCTTTGGTGAGTAATTTTAAAGCCTTATTAGAATGTAGGGAAACTAAATGACAGATAAAAGAGCTGACTACCTTCCAGGACTAAATGAAACTATTAACATCAAGTGTTTTCTTCAGTTACAAAGGTTTTGATGTAGTAGTTCATAAAATGGGCTCTATTTGATGAAACACTGTGTAGTAGTTTATTATTGACTATTTTATATATATATATATATATATATATATATATATATATATATATATATATATATATATTTTTTTTTTTTTTTGTATTTTTATATATATGCAATGTTAAACATTTTGTAGTGTATTTTTAAATTTTCATGACATCATAATGGATATTTAAATAATTTATTTGAAGCATTTTGTCATTGGATGATTTTATGCACATGACAAGTATTTAAATAGTGGTTTCAAGTTTTTGTATTTATTCTGATGAAGTTCATGGTGTTATATTAAACAAACGAAAGCTTATAAGTTTTGTGGTCCAGTTCCTTCCTGGTCCTTGGTTTGCTAAAGTTAGAATATAATTATAAAACACTTAGATATAGCAAGAGTGCACTGATTAATATAGAATAATTACGACTGAAACTCTGTTATTTACTTACATCTTCTGCGGTGACGGTCAACACACTTATGCTCTTCTTCATTTTGATGATCTGTCTCTCTCTCTCTCTTAACCCTTTGCAAAGTCCAGGCCCTTACTGGAAAAATACTCCAACCTTTAGGATCTAACTTGAGGATTTCTTTGGGATCATATCCTTCCTTTTTTTATTTTGTATAAACAGCAGATATCAGTCTGAAAGCTTTAACAATGTCACCTTCTAACAAAAAGCTCAGATCACTCAAGCAAAATCCTCTAACTTTTCTTTGCTTTCTGATTCCTGGTATCCAATGGCAAGTGGTTCAGTATGTATAAAAGTCACCGACTGACACATCATAGGTCTTCTTTTCCTAGAGAGGAAGAGAATTAACATTAAAATGCAAATAGAAAATGTAATAAGTTTCATAGCACAATTGAAATTTCAGTACATACGTCTACCTGCCAGGAATTTGGCATATAAATATGTGCAAGTTCAGTAAACTGGAAGGGCTACTAGCTTAGTGAGACTAACAAAGGATAGATTAACTAACTAAATAAATAAAATATAATTTCCTTTTAAATGTATAAGCAGAGCGGGGGTCTACAATGTTTAATTAGATAAGCCTCAGATCAGTAATAATTCATATTCCCTAATATAAGATCTAGAAACAACAGTTGGCATCTTGACAGTCTAATACTACAGCAGTATTTCCAGTTGCAATACCTGTGACAGTTTTGTTAGTGGATGTAAATCATTATTCATACTATTTCAGATTGGCAAGAAATAAGTGTCTCATGCTAGAAGGTGACACTACATAACACTCCATGCTGGATCTTTAGCTGTGTGTCCAGACCTTTAAACCTTGCAGAGGCACATGCAAGCTAGAAGTAGGCTAGTAAAAGTTGGCATCATTACAAAGCCAAGCCCAGAAACAAATGTTTAAACAAAAGAACGTGTTGAATCTCAGTGAGTGCATACCTTAAGCCTCCTCTCAGAGGACTCTAAATTCTCCGACTATGGAAAGCACACCATTCTAATGAGAACTCACAGCTTGCAGTACATGCATGTCTAGAGAAAATGTACTAAACAATCCATCCTGCAAGAACATGACATGTACTTTTAAATGGTAGTTTTTCAATTTACACAGCTATACATATGAGGGAAGCTTTGTCAGACATTCAAAACATTTCATAGTGAAACAATGTGTACTACTCTAGGTTTTGACATCTAAAGAAGTATAAAACACATATTGTCTTGAAAATGCATTATTTGTTGCTTTTCTTGCTGTTTGTTCATCCATCATTGTCGATGATGACCAAGGGCACCATGTCGAGGAGAATGACTGAGAATAGTGTGTCCGGCTGTGGCTGATCAGTCTGATGTGGGCTTGAAAAGCTCTGCAGCACGTCGGCCATGAGTGGTCTGTTGGGTTGGGTACCAAAAAGTTGGCTATGAATTTATGCTGCTCACGCTTCCTCTGTGACTCTGGAGTCCTGATCTGCTCATAGGAGATAGCGCCTTTGCTGATGCAGCTTTGCCAGCTGGGGCAGTCTTGCACTAGGGTTTCCCAGGAGTCTGGGTCAATGCCAAAGCTCTTCAGAGAGACTTTCAGCATGTCCTTGAAGTGCTATTTCTGCCCACCTTGTGTGCGTTTCCCTCCCACAAGTTCATCATAGAACAGTCTCTTGGGGAGGCGTGTATCTCGCACAGGTACAAGGTGGCCTGGCCATCTGACTTGGGCTCTCTTCAGCAGGGTGCAGATATATGGGAGTCCAGCTTGAGAGAGGACAACTGTATCTGGAGCTTTATCCTGCCAGGTAATTTTCAGCAGCCTTCTTAAGCAGTTCATATGGAAGTGATTCAGCTTTTTGGTATGAAGCTCATACACAGTTCATGTCTCAAAAGCATACAGTAGTGTGGGCAGTACAACTGCCTTGTATACTTTCAGCTTTGTGAACAGTTTGACACCTTTCCTCTCCTACTCTGACTCCTGCAGCCATCCAAATATGGAGCTTGCCCTGGCGATGCGTGTGTCTACCTCATCATCAATGTTCACATATAAGGAGAGTGTGCTGCCGAGGTATGTAAACTTGTCAACAGCCTTCAGGATCTCACCTTCAGCGGTGATAATTGGTTCTGCATACATCTTCTGCAGTGTGGGCTGATGCAAAACCTCAGTCTTCTTAGTACTGAATGTGAGGCCGAAGTTTCTGCAGGCAAAACCAGTTCATACTCTGCTGCATCTGGACCTCTGTGGCAGCATTGAGTATGCAGTCATCTGTGAACAGGAAATTGCACACAAAATCCTCTTCAACTCTGGTCTTGGCCTGTGGTCTCCACAGGGTGAAGAGCCTGCCATCAGTCCTGCATCTAATCTTGATGCTGGTTTCTTCATCATCGCAAAAGCCATCTGCCAGCATGGCCAAGAACATCATGCTGAACAGCATGGGTGCCAGTACACAGCCTTGCTCGACTCCATTGGCAA
>NC_056743.1:1698366933-1698461933 GCF_019279795.1 Protopterus annectens
GTAAGTAGTTCAATAAATTGATTATCCATGTCTGTATATTTCCTAAGGTAGCTTGAAACACTATTAATACCTACTTCATTGGGAATAACCGTGAAGAGGCTTTTTACATCCAGGGTCACTAAACAGAGTTCTTCAACATCATTCTCATTGGAGAGATATTCATATAATTCAAGAAGGAACTGCTTACTGTCTTTTAAGATGTTAACATTACTCTCCAGTACTTTCCTCAGGTGTTGTTCTACAAAAAGGGAGAATGGTTCTGTCAACCATCCACGTCCTGAGACAATCGGTCTCATGGGAGGGTTGTGGAGTCCTTTGTGTATTTTAGGGAGACCCTTCAGAATAGGGATTAATGGATGTTGGACTTTAAGATACATATAAAAGTCTTTTCTGATTAAGTTACTTTTGACAAGGTCCTCGAGAGTATCATATACTCTGAAAATTCTTGTAATTACTTCATTGATGTTCAATACCTGATAACTACCTTCATTAATCAACATATCATTCATGTTCCCAATATAATGTTCCGTACTCATAACAACTAGTGGTCCTCCCTTGTCCGCTGGTACTATTACTATACTGTCGTCTTCTTTAAGTTTCTGTAAAGCATTTCTCTGCTTAAAAGTCAAGTTATTCTTGTTGTATTTGTTCCTCTGACCAGATTTCCTATTAGTATAGTACTCATAAAGGTCATTCTCCACTAGTCTCAAATATGTGTCAATGACAGGATGCAAAGGAGGAGAGTATGTGCTGACAGGTTTAAATACATTCACTACTCTGTCCCTGTCATTCTGACCATAATCAAGTTTCAATTGAAGGTTTCTAACAAACATTCTCACATCGATGACTGTATCTGTATGCTCACTCATTCTACTAGGTATGAATGATAGACCTTTCTCTAATACTTCTTTCTCATCAGAACCTAATTCTTTATGTGATAAGTTTATAACTAATGATTCCCTGCCTTTGTCCACATTTTCTTCAAGGTGGGTCCCACTTGATTGGGTTCCATAAATTTTCTTTACACCTCAGGCTACAATGGGTCTTGATCGAATGATGGACAATGTGTTTCTCTTTGAAACTAGACTTTTTAATCAGAAAAAATCTAAAATTGAAAGAGATACCCTGGACTTTAAAAATGGCCATGTCTTCACTTGGCCCAGGACTATGAGAAGGGACACTAGTGTGAGGAGAGTTATGAATACTGACAATGTTAATGCTGACAATAATGACACCACTAGTTTAAGACTGAATGATACTGCTGAACCTACTAAAACCAACTTAAATGAGAATGTATTGCATGAAAATGACATTATAATCAACACAGATGGGCCAGTGAATAGTAATTCAAATCTCTACCCCACTGTTATACATACTAAAATACCTAGTAAACACATTGAGAATCTCTCAGGTGCTTCCAACTCTAATGTGAAAGATATTGTGAACAATATCAACACTAAGAATGGAGGGGTGCCAGTAGTGAGAAAGAAAGAGACAACAGTAGAGCAAGGGAAAGATAAAGAGGCAGAGTCCCAACACAGGAGGTCCCTTACCCTATCCAGTCCCTCTACTCCGAGGGCCGCTCTATGAGCAGGGGGAGGCAGAAAAGAAAATTTATGGAACCCAATCAAGTGGGACCCACCTTAAAGAAAATGTGGACAAAGGCAGGGAATCATTAGTTATAAACTTATCACATAAAGAATTAGGTTCTGATGAGAAAGAAGTATTAGAGAAAGGTCTATCATTCATACCTAGTAGAATGAGTGAGCATACAGATACAGTCATCGATGTGAGAATGTTTGTTAGAAACCTTCAATTGAAACTTGATTATGGTCAGAATGACAGGGACAGAGTAGTGAATGTATTTAAACCTGTCAGCACATACTCTCCTCCTTTGCATCCTGTCATTGACACATATTTGAGACTAGTGGAGAATGACCTTTATGAGTACTATACTAATAGGAAATCTGGTCAGAGGAACAAATACAACAAGAATAACTTGACTTTTAAGCAGAGAAATGCTTTACAGAAACTTAAAGAAGACGACAGTATAGTAATAGTACCAGCGGACAAGGGAGGACCACTAGTTGTTATGAGTACGGAACATTATATTGGGAACATGAATGATATGTTGATTAATGAAGGTAGTTATCAGGTATTGAACATCAATGAAGTAATTACAAGAATTTTCAGAGTATATGATACTCTCGAGGACCTTGTCAAAAGTAACTTAATCAGAAAAGACTTTTATATGTATCTTAAAGTCCAACATCCATTAATCCCTATTCTGAAGGGTCTCCTAAAATACACAAAGGACTCCACAACCCTCCCATGAGACCGATTGTCTCAGGACGTGGATGGTTGACAGAACCATTCTCCCTTTTTGTAGAACAACACCTGAGGAAAGTACTGGAGAGTAATGTTAACATCTTAAAGACAGTAAGCAGTTCCTTCTTGAATTATATGAATATCTCTCAATGAGAATGATGTTGAAGAACTCTGTTTAGTGACCCTGGATGTAAAAAGCCTCTTCACGGTTATTCCCAATGAAGTAGGTATTAATAGTGTTTCAAGCTACCTTAGGAAATATACAGACATGGATAATCAATTTATTGAACTACTTACTATGTTTCTGGAAATTATATTAGAAAATAATGTCTTTATTTTCAATGAAACATTATACATACAGAAAGATGGCGAGCTATGGGCACATCCTGTGCCAATAGCTACGCCAACATAGTAATGGCTGAATGGGAGAATGAAGAGTTGTTTCACCTCCCTTCCTTTAAGAATAGTGTTGTCTTCTACAAAAGATTTGTGGACCTCTTCCTGGTATGGAAAGGAACACTTAGTGACTTGTTAGAGTTTGAGAAGGAAGTTAATAATTTGACGTCATTCTTAAAGTTTACTATGTCATATTCCATGGAATATATATCTTTCCTAGATGTAAATATAATTAAGTTAAGTAATGGCATCATTAATACATCAATACACAGGAAAGAGTGCTTTAGGAATTCAGTTTTGCATAGGAGCAGTATGCATCCTAAGCACATTTTTGACAACATTATTAAAGGACAAGTCATGAGAGCATCCAGGCTAAATCCCACTGAATCTGGCTACTTAGAAGAGTTAGCAGGACTCAAGGACAGATTATTAGAGAGGTCCTATGAAGCCATTGACATCGATAAAACAATTGATGATGTCTATAAATTAAGAGAGACAAGAGCACGTCCATATTTTTCGAATGCTGTAGATAATATAGATGGAGAAGATAATACACAAGATGTTAAGAACTCAACTGTCAGTATATCCATGCATTATACAAAAGACATTGCAGAAGTCAGGGATATATTAACTAGGCATTGGCATCTCTTAAAAATAGATGAGGACATTGGCAGTTTAGTGAGTGACCTACCTAGATTTAGTTACAAAAACAAGAATAATTTGAAGAGGACATTATGTCACAAGACTATGAATAACCATACAATACATCTCACAAACACCACTCCCTGTCATAATTGTAATCAATGTGAATATATCAATACAGACACACAATTTAAGTTACCCATTACAGGACACATTTTCACATTCCACACTGGTACCTCTTGCAGGACTGAAAATGTTGTATACTTAGTCGATGTCAAGCCTGCACGGCTTTCTACATAGGAAAACTAACAGAGAGCTAAGAGAGAGAATAAGGAACATAATTATGCAATAAGGACATGTGATGATAGGAATGCTCTGGCCAGACATGTAATTAAGAAAGGTAGACATCATATATTTAAGTTCTGTATTATACAAAATGTCATAATGACTTTGAGAGGAGGGACATAGAGACTACCACTCTTGAATATGAAACTAGATGGATTATTCGTTGCAAAGCAGATCACCCCCCTGGCTTAAATGATAAAATTAACATCTATCCCTTTCTCAAGAAGAGGGGATTAAAGAGAGTATTTTAGAGATATTATAAGCATAGATTTTATTAAACGTTTTAGACATAACATGAGACTACTTTACCAAGAAGTATACATCATAATGATGACATCATACATATATTCCACTAGAATACAAATACAGCAGTGGATGGTGATTTTAGTCTCATGTTTTAACAGGTGCAGTTTGTTCAGTACACACTGTATATACCGAAAATTTATACATATATGGTACATTGATTTGTTTTTAATGTTAGGTTCTAATAAATCTTGTTATTAATATAGATTCCGCTTAGATTGGAACAATAAATGAGGAATGTCTAGCACAGGAATGACCTGAAGTTTCTTCCACGAGTATTAACATTGGAAGATTATATTTGTCAGGCATGGTCATAACAATGCTGCCATCAAGTGGTTGCTTGTTGTAAACACCATTGATGGCAACGCCTGCTGAAAATTTTAACAGAATAATTTTTGTAAGTTAAGTTAACTATGTTAAAGTAATATATATTCTCAACACTTATTGACATATGGTAATATGAGTATTTTACATGAACATAAGCTACACTCTATGTTTTTATGAAGTCTTAGCAATGGATAGTATTTTTATGAAGTTTCAGCTATGGATAGTAGTCTAACTGTCTTTTTGAATAATAACTTTTCTGTTTAAATTTTAAATTGGACGTTGATTGTTTAATGAGTCATGATTATTTAAGGCTGTGCCTTATGCTACACTTTGTACAGTCTGAAGAAGCCCTTATGGGTGAAAGCGCTCACTGGATGTAAAATAAAGAACGTTCCTTGGTTACTGGGAGTTATTGTTCTTTGAACTGTTGAGTTTTGGAAGATATTTGGTATCGGAAGCAGCCCAGTGTTCCTGCGATCTCATTTGAAGTTTAATTCTGATTCATTTTAGTGGGAACACTGTTTTCTGGGTCGGAGCGTTGAATCTGATTGTTATTACACTTTATTTTGTTCCTGCCCCGAGAACATGGCTTGTTTGGCGACCTGTGATGACATCGAACTGGCGTACACGCCAGAGGTCAACTCCTCATCTGATCGGATGTTAGGAAGGTTTCGTAAGTGCATAGGAGGAAGCGAAAATAAACTGTTACTTTTTGAACCCAATGGTGACAATACTGGATCCGAAGGTAGTGCGGAAGAACTCCTGAAGCTATCGGAAGACTTGGATACGCTAGAGGCGGATTTTTTGAAGCTCAAGAGACTACAACTGCAACGGCAGCACTTCGAAGCCTGTATAGAAAAACGGATTATCCCCAGAGGATTGCGAGTTTTGAAAATGCCTACCACAGGTAATCATTTTCCAGAACTTCTTTTAAAATGGCAGAAATTAAACATTGATTTAAGCTTCAACTATATGAAGCTTCTTATAGACTTTCATAAACCGGAGGAAGATTTATTACGAGAAAAAGTGACTGCTTTGCATCAAACCATAGTAGCCAAATACAATACACCTCAGGCTACAATGGGTCTTGATCGAATGATGGACAATGTGTTTCTCTTTGAAACTAGACTTTTTAATCAGAAAAAATCTAAAATTGAAAGAGATACCCTGGACTTTAAAAATGGCCATGTCTTCACTTGGCCCAGGACTATGAGAAGGGACACTAGTGTGAGGAGAGTTATGAATACTGACAATGTTAATGCTGACAATAATGACACCACTAGTTTAAGACTGAATGATACTGCTGAACCTACTAAAACCAACTTAAATGAGAATGTATTGCATGAAAATGACATTATAATCAACACAGATGGGCCAGTGAATAGTAATTCAAATCTCTACCCCACTGTTATACATACTAAAATACCTAGTAAACACATTGAGAATCTCTCAGGTGCTTCCAACTCTAATGTGAAAGATATTGTGAACAATATCAACACTAAGAATGGAGGGGTGCCAGTAGTGAGAAAGAAAGAGACAACAGTAGAGCAAGGGAAAGATAAAGAGGGCAGAGTCCCAACACAGGAGGTCCCTTACCCTATCCAGTCCCCTCTACTCGAGGGCTCTATGAGCAGGGGAGGCAAAAAAGAAAATTTATGGAACCCAATCAAGTGGGACCCACCTTGAAGAAAATGTGGACAAAGGCAGGGAATCATTAGTTATAAACTTATCACATAAAGAATTAGGTTCTGATGAGAAAGAAGTATTAGAGAAAGGTCTATCATTCATACCTAGTAGAATGAGTGAGCATACAGATACAGTCATCGATGTGAGAATGTTTGTTAGAAACCTTCAATTGAAACTTGATTATGGTCAGAATGACAGGGACAGAGTAGTGAATGTATTTAAACCTGTCAGCACATACTCTCCTCCTTTGCATCCTGTCTGACACATATTTGAGACTAGTGGAGAATGACCTTTATGAGTACTATACTAATAGGAAATCTGGTCAGAGGAACAAATACAACAAGAATAACTTGACTTTTAAGCAGAGAAATGCTTTACAGAAACTTAAAGAAGACGACAGTATAGTAATAGTACCAGCGGACAAGGGAGGACCACTAGTTGTTATGAGTACGGAACATTATATTGGGAACATGAATGATATGTTGATTAATGAAGGTAGTTATCAGGTATTGAACATCAATGAAGTAATTACAAGAATTTTCAGAGTATATGATACTGAGGACCTTGTCAAAAGTAACTTAATCAGAAAAGACTTTTATATGTATCTTAAAGTCCAACATCCATTAATCCCTATTCTGAAGGGTCTCCCTAAAATACACAAAGGACTCCACAACCCTCCCATGAGACCGATTGTCTCAGGACGTGGATGGTTGACAGAACCATTCTCCCTTTTTGTAGAACAACACCTGAGGAAAGTACTGGAGAGTAATGTTAACATCTTAAAAGACAGTAAGCAGTTCCTTCTTGAATTATATGAATATCTCTCCAATGAGAATGATGTTGAAGAACTCTGTTTAGTGACCCTGGATGTAAAAAGCCTCTTCACGGTTATTCCCAATGAAGTAGGTATTAATAGTGTTTCAAGCTACCTTAGGAAATATACAGACATGGATAATCAATTTATTGAACTACTTACTATGTTTCTGGAAATTATATTAGAAAATAATGTCTTTATTTTCAATGAAACATTATACATACAGAAAGATGGCGTAGCTATGGGCACATCCTGTGCCAATAGCTACGCCAACATAGTAATGGCTGAATGGGAGAATGAAGAGTTGTTTCACCTCCCTTCCTTTAAGAATAGTGTTGTCTTCTACAAAAGATTTGTGGACGACCTCTTCCTGGTATGGAAAGGAACACTTAGTGACTTGTTAGAGTTTGAGAAGGAAGTTAATAATTTGACGTCATTCTTAAAGTTTACTATGTCATATTCCATGGAATATATATCTTTCCTAGATGTAAATATAATTAAGTTAAGTAATGGCATCATTAATACATCAATACACAGGAAAGAGTGCTTTAGGAATTCAGTTTTGCATAGGAGCAGTATGCATCCTAAGCACATTTTTGACAACATTATTAAAGGACAAGTCATGAGAGCATCCAGGCTAAATCCCACTGAATCTGGCTACTTAGAAGAGTTAGCAGGACTCAAGGACAGATTATTAGAGAGGTCCTATGAAGCCATTGACATCGATAAAACAATTGATGATGTCTATAAATTAAGAGAGACAAGAGCACGCCCATATTTTTCGAATGCTGTAGATAATATAGATGGAGAAGATAATACACAAGATGTTAAGAACTCAACTGTCAGTATATCCATGCATTATACAAAAGACATTGCAGAAGTCAGGGATATATTAACTAGGCATTGGCATCTCTTAAAAATAGATGAGGACATTGGCAGTTTAGTGAGTGACCTACCTAGATTTAGTTACAAAAACAAGAATAATTTGAAGAGGACATTATGTCACAAGACTATGAATAACCATACAATACATCTCACAAACACCACTCCCTGTCATAATTGTAATCAATGTGAATATATCAATACAGACACACAATTTAAGTTACCCATTACAGGACACATTTTCACATTCCACACTGGTACCTCTTGCAGGACTGAAAATGTTGTATACTTAGCTCGATGTCAAGCCTGCACGGCTTTCTACATAGGGAAAACTAACAGAGAGCTAAGAGAGAGAATAAGGGAACATAATTATGCAATAAGGACATGTGATGATAGGAATGCTCTGGCCAGACATGTAATTAAGAAAGGTAGACATCATATATTTAAGTTCTGTATTATACAAAATGTCATACGCACTTTGAGAGGAGGGGACATAGAGACTACCACTCTTGAATATGAAACTAGATGGATCATTCGTTGCAAAGCAGATCACCCCCCTGGCTTAAATGATAAAATTAACATCTATCCCTTTCTCAAGAAGAGGGGATTAAAGAGAGTATTTTAGAGATATTATAAGCATAGATTTTATTAAACGTTTTAGACATAACATGAGACTACTTTACCAAGAAGTATACATCATAATGATGACATCATACATATATTCCACTAGAATACAAATACAGCAGTGGATGGTGATTTTAGTCTCATGTTTTAACAGGTGCAGTTTGTTCAGTACACACTGTATATACCGAAAATTTATACATATATGGTACATTGATTTGTTTTTAATGTTAGGTTCTAATAAATCTTGTTATTAATATAGATTCCGCTTAGATTGGAACAATAAATGAGGAATGTCTAGCACAGGAATGACCTGAAGTTTCTTCCACGAGTATTAACATTGGAAGATTATATTTGTCAGGCATGGTCATAACAATGCTGCCATCAAGTGGTTGCTTGTTGTAAACACCATTGATGGCAACGCCTGCTGAAAATTTTAACAGAATAATTTTTGTAAGTTAAGTTAACTATGTTAAAGTAATATATATTCTCAACACTTATTGACATATGGTAATATGAGTATTTTACATGAACATAAGCTACACTCTATGTTTTTATGAAGTCTTAGCAATGGATAGTATTTTTATGAAGTTTCAGCTATGGATAGTAGTCTAACTGTCTTTTTGAATAACAACTTTTCTGTTTAAATTTTAAATTGGACGTTGATTGTTTAAGGAGTCATGATTATTTAAGGCTGTGCCTTATGCTACACTTTGTACAGTCTGAAGAAGCCCTTATGGGTGAAAGCGCTCACTGGATGTAAAATAAAGAACGTTCCTTGGTTACTGGGAGTTATTGTTCTTTGAACTGTTGAGTTTTGGAAGATATTTGGTATCGGAAGCAGCCCAGTGTTCCTGCGATCTCATTTGAAGTTTAATTCTGATTCATTTTTAGTGGGAACACTGTTTTCTGGGTCGGAACGTTGAATCTGATTGTTATTATACCTAAAAACAGCATTAAACACCAGCCCTACAGCAGCAAATCAGTCAAGGAAGAATCTAACTGCACATGAGGCCGTTGAGTCACAATATAGTCCTGTCACAGTAGCATTAATCTGAAGGTAGTAAAATATGTAAAATAAAAGCAGTGTTAACAAATGGGTGGTAAACAAATCTGCAATCCCCAGGCAGTTTATACACTACAGAATGTGACACTGTGAATTTTAGAGGAATTGCCTGTGGGTAGTTACACTCCACACAGTTTGCAGTACTTCCAGCATGATGGAACAGAAATGTCTATGTGGTTAAGAATTCAACTGACTTTCATATTAAATGTTACCTTGCTCATGTCAGAATTTCAGAACCAGAAGTCAAGGCAATCTGTTGATAAGAAAGTACTTACCTTGCAGGGAAATGTGTGGAAATTATTGTTTTATTATGATGCAGTTGTGTTTTTAAGAAAGCATTTATTTAAGTCCCTTTACCATGTAAATATGCTTCTAGTAGTACTGTATTGTTTTAATAAACTTTGTATTTACCATGTAAATATGCTTCTAGTATTACTATATTGTTTTGCTAAACTTTGTAGTCAAGTTCTTTTATGTTAAGTACTTTGATGTTAATCCCCATCAACAATGTATTTAATTTTTTTTATTACCTGATTTATTAGCTTAATTGGAGCTTATCTCCCCTGGTCTCTATTGAAAATGGATATGTATCCAGTTGGACTAGCCCGGTCAACAAATGTAAAACAAATCAAATAAATAAATAAAAGTCCCTAGCACAGAGTACTGTTATCTGCACTTGAATTTGAAAAGTCATAATCCCCATCTATATAATGGATACAATTAAAACAAAATGCATTTGCAAACATTATGCTCACACTATGGATGGAGACTAGATTCTACACATTTACCTAACAAAAATTATGTTTAACATAAATTCATTAATGATGTGACACAGAGATAAATCTTAGTGCAAATTCACCAAGTTCTTTCTTTCTGTCTTTAGAAAAAGTAAAATTTCTAACATGTTTTTAACTGGCCAAACTACCATTGAGGAATACAAGACTCTTATGCATAGGAAACTGAAAAACTGACTGTCTAGCTAGATAATTCTGCACTGAAATGCATCAAATTGTCAATTTTCTTTTTATTCATAAAAAGTGGGGAGACATTCTGAATGAAAATCACAACCTTGCACTGTGCACTGGGGGCAGGTTCAAGGCTGGTGACTTACTACTTAAACACCTCGGTCTCATTTCCCAGCAGGCCTGAAGAAAAGTGCAACAGTCTCTGAGTTCCCAGCACAGATAGTGTAACAGTCTCTGAGTTCCCAGCGCAGATAGTGTAACAGTCTCAGAGTTCCCAGCGCAGATAGTGTAACAGTCTCTGAGTTCCCAGCGTAGATAGTGTAACAAGTCTCTGTAACAGTCTCTGAGTTTCCAACACAGATGCTGTAACAGTCTCTGAGTTCCCAGCACAGATAGTCTATCAGTCTCTGAGTTCCCAGTGCAGATAGTGTAACAGTCTCTGAGTTCCCAGCACAGATAGTGTAACAGTCTCTGAGTTCCCAGCGCAGATAGTGTAACAGTCTCAGAGTTCCCAGCGCAGATAGTGTAACAGTCTCTGAGTTCCCAGCGTAGATAGTGTAACAAGTCTCTGAGTTCCCAGCATAGATGCGGTAACAGTCTCTGAGTTTCCAACACAGATGCTGTAACAGTCTCTGAGTTCCCAGCACAGATAGTCTATCAGTCTCTGAGTTCCCAGTGCAGATAGTGTAACAGTCTCTGAGTTCCCAATGCAGATAGTGTAAGTCTCTGAGTTCCCAGCGTAGATAGTGTAACAGTCTCTGAGTTCCCAGTGCAGATGTGGTAACAGTCTCGGAGTTCCCAGCGCAGATGCTGTAACAGTCTCGGAGTTCCCAGCGCAGATACTGTAGCAGTCTCAAGAGTTCCTAGAGCAGAGGTTGTAACAGTCTCTGGGTTCCCAGTACAGATGTGTAACAGTCTCTAAGTTTCCAGTACAGATGCTGAGTGAGCCACAATATGTCAGCTGATAGTTTGAAAATAGTGCAAGTAAAACTGGATCAGATATTGAGTGGATGCAGCTTGCTATGGCAATAAAACCGGAAAAAGATGCATCAGGTTTGGACCTCACCAAATGACACTGATATTGACTAAACAGTTGTCTAGCTGAAAGGAAATGACCTGAAGAAGTATGATTTGAGAGTGAGTGCTGCAGATGTCCATGCTGTCATTACTGAGTAAAACATATTAGAATGCTTCCTTCTGTTGTAATAATCTGAAGGTAAAGAGTAACCATTCAGGGGTTTCTTTGGAAACATTATTTCCACCATGCATATTTCTCTCCTTACCTTCGGATATCATTTTTCCTTCCTGTGAGTCTTCCTTCATTCTTTCACTGTTTACTAAATTTACACCTCTCACTCTGAGAGCAGAGCTTAATAAAGGTGAAGGGAACAGCTCTTCCTCAGACCCCCAGTGCAGCTGTGCCTTTATTTAGCTTTCTCACCTCCCCTTTTGCAGAGTTTTATATTTAACTAGCATTTAGGTCATCAGCACACAAACCAGTCTAATTTTCTGAGAGATGAAGATTAAATTGTAGTTCTGAAGTGTAAGGATGATAGAAGTTGAAGACAGTGCTGCATTTATAAAGGGACTGCCACAGTGCATCTTGAAAGATGCAGCAGATAAGTTAATGGCGACATCTGAACACCAGATCTCCATGCATCAACAAATTCTTAGCATCTGCACAGCAGAAATCACATTTTTGCAAATGGGAATGAATATCCATGGTTCAAATATGGAAGGGAATATGGCTTCCATGTGTCAGAGGAACAGGGAGACCCAGGAAGATGCAGCACTGAGTAACTGAATTATAGAGTCACAGTTAACAGAATCATTTGAGTTTCATGGGGCTTACAGAAGCTCTGAGACATGGTGTATGTAGTAGTTTAAGGGGTCAGTTTGTTCTGACACTTAACCTCCCATGTTATTGAAAGGGATCACCATGTGTTAAACCATAAAGGATCAAGTACCCCCCCCCCCCCCCAAGATACACCATATTTAAAGTGCTGAGTTATTTTTGACAAATTGAGACTACTGGCAACAGATAAAGAGAGGAAGATATTTATTTTGAAAGGTTATAATGTCAAACTTCTTCAATACTTTGCAACTAAAACTAAACACCAGAGGAAGGCTATTGCAACCATGCATTCTTTGTGTTCTAACAATGGGTTGCCTTGCCATTTTTATTTTGCTGCTGAACTCTATTGTATAGAAAAACTGTTAATTATGCCATTCCCTCTCTCTAGATACTGCCATGTGCTATATTCAGAGGAACTTAATAAAGCAGAAGATACTAAATTATGTCACTGATGGGGGAAATCTTTCATCTCCAAGCAAATCACCTGTGATTATTCACAGAAATGGGAGATCCTTCCACTCCTAACAAATCATCTGAGACTATTGAAATATTCAGTCTAATCTTAGTCAAAGGAAAGGGCGTTGTACCCACTAAGATGAGAAACCTTCATCTGTTTAGCCCTATCAATGTGACTGTCTGACAGGCACTAGGTTAAAAGATGCACCCTTTGCCAGAGGAGATCTCATCAATGCGACATTTTACAGAAGATCTGCAAATAGAAAACCATTTCAGTGTATTAGCAGATGCAGAATCCCAGAAAGAAGATATAAAGATTATATTAGACAAAGTGACTGATGGGTTATTGAATGGATAAAAGCTCTTCAGTTTTATTAAATATTTTTTACTCTTTCATGTTGTCCTGTTACAGTTGTGGTGTTCCTGGGTGGCCTGGTTGACAAGTTGTGGTGTGCTTTTAGTGGTTGCTCTTGGCAAATACTTTGTTGGTTATATAATGGGCTACAAACCTTGAAAGCCAATCAGGTACCACACTGGGATACTAAAGTTAGGGTATTAGGGTATCAAGAATTATGTCAACCATCAGTAGGAGGACCAGTCCATACCTGTCAGATGACCTAAGATGACAACGTTGTATGTTACCCATCAGCAGGAGCAGTCCATACCGGTCAGATGACCTAAGATGACAAAGTCATATTTACCCATCAGCAGTATAAGTACATAACTGTCAGATAACTTAAGATGACAAAGTCGTATGTTAACCATCATCAAGACCAGTACATACTTGTCAGATGACCAAAGATGACAAAGTCGTATGTTAGCCATCAGCAGGACAAGTCCATACCTGTCAGATGGCCTAAGATGACAAAGGCATATGTTACCTATCAGCAGGACCAGCAGATACCTGTCAGATGACCTAAGATGACAAAGTCGTATGCTAGCCATCAGCAAGACCAGTACATACTTGTCAGATGACCTAAGATGACAAAGTCATATGTTAACCATCAGCAGGACCGGTACATACCTGGCAAATGACCTAATATGACAAGATCATATGTTACCCATCAGCAGGACCAGTACATACCTGTTAGATGACCTAAGACGAGAAAGTCGTATGTTAACCATCAGCAGGAGCAGTACATACCTGTCAGATGACTTAAGATGACAATGTATATGTTACCCATCAGCAGGACCAGTACATAACTGTCAGTGACCTAAGATGACAAAATCATATGGTACCCATCAGCAGGACCAGTACATACCTGTCAGATGACCTAAGATGACAAAGTCATGAGTAGTTCTGTTTAAAGTATCTAGTTGTAGCTATTTAAGTAATATTGCTACTGTTATTTCATAATGCTGCATAACTCTGCTGTGTTCACGCTGCTTGAAGTAATCTATTTGTTGGAATCATGTGCTTGAGCTCACAGGGTTCCTGGTTATTCTATAGCATAGATTGCATGAGCTGTAAACTGTACTGCCTATTACAAGATTACTGTTCAGGCCTAACTTTGCTAATTGTTGCTCTATATGTTGTATGCAGTGCCTTGTTCTGTTAATATTAGGAGTTTGAAGTCCTCTCCTAAAAGGAAAACTTTCAAAAAAGCGTATGGTAAAAATAAAGCTGAGGGCATCATTCTGCAGGCATGCAGAGGTGCCAAGAATACTACTAGATTATTAGGTAAATGGTAGAATGCGGTAGGTCTACACAGTTTGAGTGAACAATTAAAAACAGGAGTATGAATCTACCTTAACAATTATTTCACTGGTCACTAACTGACAAGGCTGGTGATAAAAATGGCAGCTCAGTCTTGAAGTTTACTACCACCCCCCCTCCCCCAAGCAGATTTAACACTTAAAGTTAGAGTATAGCCCTTATAAAGATAAATCCAAGTTCTCAGCAGGCATTTTTGGGGGTAGACAGTATGAATGTGGGGCCACTTCTTGTATATTAACAGATGATATCAATATATCAATGAACTGCTTGAGGGACTGGAGACACCTCTCATCTGTGAAACGTTAAAGCTCATAAAATTATTAATCAAGCATGTAATTTACAGTTGCTGACGGAGATCTGGAGGAAATGCATCTTCATTAAGACTTGCACAGATACCCCCCCCCCCCTCCCAGTTAGTGGCGTCTCTGCTGGTACTGATTTCTTCATGATTTTCTGAGCCCTAGCTACAGACAAACTTGGACATAGCTTCCCTATTACACTGCTGTCTCTTGGTCCTACTGTCCAGACCCTTAATTCAGGGGGCAGACCACCCATGGAGGTTAGCGGAATAGTGTTCAGTGGGTCAGAGTAAGTCTTGGTTATAGAAAATGAGATTAAACGTTATCTACGGCTTTCTATACTGAGCAGCACACCCTTCAGATTTGGGGAGAATCCCTTAAATTAGTGTTCAATCAATTATACAAATCATAAAGTCTGAGATGCTTGAAATGTTAGACAGAGATATTCAGAAGCTGGTACCCCAGGACAGCCAAACATAGCCACAAATTAAAAGTGGCAAATTTAAGGATAAAAGGTCCATCAGGAAATGCAAGTTCTAGCATAAAACCCTGAAGACTAAGAAACCAAAAAAACTGATACTCAGTCTGGAGATTGTGGCGCTGAGGTCATGGGTCAAAAGACATAGCAGAAATACCAAAAGCTCCTTCTAGTGACTATTAACTTAAAAGAAAAAAGGGGGTGGGGGGTTGATAACTTTGAATAGGACTAGTAATGCTGTCTTTGAAGACTTTCATGAGAAACCACCAAAGCACTATCTTTTTGTACATTGATAAAGTTTTCATTTATCTGCAGAACAGAGTCATTACTTAGAAGCTCCTATTATCTTGCAATGAATTAGAAGAGACCTCTTACCTTGCCCTTAGGGGAGTGTCCTGGATCAGATAGCCTCATTGTGGAGTTCTTTCTGAAATTTATGAAATCTTTTCATCTAAGTTCTGAAAACCTCTTTCTTCTCATAATAGACACTGAGTAATTTTAACATAACCAATCTAATATTCACAATTATAGCTTTTAATGAACCACGTAAGGACCCTTTTGATGTAGCTAATTACAAGTCCTTTTCTTTATTAATTGTGGATGGTAAAATGTATGCAAAATAAATATATGTATGTATGTATATATTTATTTACGAAGTAACTTTGTTGACTGGGTAGGTCAGTTGGTCAACAAGCTATTTTCAGCCACAACCCAAGCCAGTTAAGCATTCACAATTTCAAAAGGTAGTTACAACTGTTTATTTGTACATTTCAAACACTATGACAGCAGAACAATTGTGCAACTTAGGGAAGATGAATACAGATGACAGTGAAACAGCATGACTATCTTATTTATACAGTTAAAACAGAATGACAGTTCACTTACAGGACTACAGTAGTGTAATACAGAATATGCTATTAAACACTGATGACAATGGCAGTTTGCAGTTTAAACAGAGCAGTATATAGAAAAGCTACAAGACATTAAAAAGGAATAGAAAACATTTACATATGTACATTTATTGAACAGTACTAATTCACTTTATAAAATTACAAAGTTTAGCAGTGCAAATATGAACTAGGCCTGATATAATCATTGTCAAAACACTGGCACATGTATTCATTACAAACTGGTTTAACTCCTTTTTGAATGTATTTATTTCCTGTTCTTTTCAATTACTTTGAGGTAGGGGCTTCCATGTTGCAGGTGCAAGTTTTGAAAATACTTCGCCTATTTCCTTGATGACATGGGGTCTTGACAAACAGATGGCACTGTCTGTGGGGGAGCATAGCAAACAGTTTGCCTGTGTTTCAGAGTATGTATTATAGGTGGGCAATATGAGTAATGAATTAGTTTGAATATTAAACAACTGAGTAGGAGAGTAGCCCTAACAGTTACTGATAACCAATTAAAAAAACACAATAAATAAGAGCGGTGCCACTAAATATCTCCTCAGTAAGTTTAATATCACAGGTTTAGCGATTTCGGCCAGAAACAATGGCCTTCTTCAGAACAAACATTCTGTTTAAACACTATCATTAAATACTTGGTTTAAAAATGACTAACCAATCAGCAACAAACAAATTGCACATTTTTGGATTCTAAACATCCAACCCCCCCCCCCCCCAAATTATAAAAGCATCATTTACATTTTTCATAATAAGCTTTTCTTAAAACTGCTTTGGTAATTAACTCCACTATTTAACCCAGGTAGTTTACAGGAATTAAACAAAAGTTGCCATTTCAGCTCCCTATTATCAAGCTCCCTCTCTTGTTTTTTTTCTTTTTTGGATGTTTAGAAATGTATGCGGCTAGGTTATGATTTTGTATGAAGAAGCTTTTAAGCTTTTAAAATTTACAATGTTAACTGAAGTTTGTGGCTGATTGGTTAGTCATTTTAAGCCAAATATTTAATGATGGCGTGTTTTTTAATTGGTTTTATTTGTTACACAGTTCCAAGGCACTGAGTTTAGTTTTATTTAGTTACTGATAACCATAAACCATTTGGATTTTTCTAGAGAGATACAGTAATATTCCCTAGGCCCATCCAGGGTTATAAATCTGCAGATCTTGTTTGCTATCACTTGGAGTATGTTGGTGCTCTATTCGACTTCAGAACAAATGGAAGACAGTACTCTGTTTTAGGCATGCTAGAGCTTTCTTAGATTCCCTTAGGAGAAGATGAGAGTATTTGAGCTGACTTGGGGTCAGTAATGCTTGATGTGGGATTGAATTTAAGTTTTTGGTATGACCCAAACTGCACAGTACTCAGTGTTTTACAGTTTAATACAAGATGCATATGAGAAAGTCAGTTCTCTAGTAAGGTGAAGTCGTGTTGCTGCTTTTCTTACAATTTTCTGTGTAACTTAGCCAAGTGTAACATGATGTCATCTGCATAAAGCAGACACAGTTAAGGATTTGTATATCAGCATGGAGGTTGTTAATATGGAAATGATTTTTTGGACCCAAGACTGAGCCTTGAGGTATTCTTTCTGAATAGGTTTCATTGCTAGATATATTAGGAGCATGTGTAAAGGTTAAATATCTATAACTTGCGTATGAAGTGAACCAACACAGTGCACTGTCTCCCATACCAAAACTGGCTAGTGTTTTAACTAGAAGGGTGTGATCGACATATTCAAAACCAAGCACCTGGAGAGAGAGAACCTGGCCTCAAAGATGAAGTTGATTACAGTAAAATCCATGCTGTCTGTTAACTAACAAGTCCAATTTGGAGATATGCTCTATTACTTGCATATATAAAAATTTCTCAGTTACCTTAGCAAGAGGACAAATAATTGAGACTGCCCTATAGCTAGTGAGTTTTTCATTTCTGGAACTGGGACTACGGCATTGTGTTTCCAGGAGTAAGGCATTATTTCTGTTGTAAAGGGAAGATTAATAATGTGTCTTAGTGGCTTGCAGATGTATTTTATAATGATTTGGATAAACCGTGGCTCCAGTACTGAGCATTTTATTACTCATTTGTGTCCATAGTGTCATCTTCCCTCAATATCTGTTTAGAGGTTATAGCCTCAAACTAGAATGGTGAGAGATCCTAAACGGAAAATATTGTGTCTGTTTTGGTGATATTTATAGTCTGTAGGTTATGTGAATTGTGAGAAGTGGCAGTGGTGGATATAACAGAATTTTTATTATTGCTATTATTATAGTTCTGTAGGAAGCACAGTCTGGGTATTTGAGTTGGGTTGGAGGCAATTTGTCATTGATTTCAGGATCTTCCAGAAGTGTTTGGGAGAGCCTTTGTATGCTAGTCATCTATGTCTTATGTAAGCTAATGTTACTACATTAGTGGTAATGCATGCCTATTGTCTGAGGGTGTAAAAATATATTTTTGTTGATACTGGATGAATCTGCTTTGCATAGTTTTCAGGAATCATCATAATGTTTTAAGAGCCTTTTTTTCTGAGTAATCCAGCGGCATGCTGTACTTTTTTTTCTGTCTCACTTTTCTTTCTGGAGAAGGTCTCATGCTCTAATCAGGTTTATGTCACTGTAAATTATATCAGATTTGAGAGAGTCAAGCTGTATGTTGCAACTGGTTGTAAAGAGTCTACTGGTAACTATTTGTAGTATGTTTTTTAGATGATTTAAATAGATTTCTAGATAGTTACTTGGCTTGCAGTTAAGGAGACCATTGAGGAGCCTAGCCCAGTTTTCCAATTGTCCAAAAATACTGTCTGGTTAAGTGACTTGCTCAAGCTCACACAGTAGGCAAATGGAGGCTAAGGGAATCAAACCATGGATCACAGTAAATGGCTTGTTTCCAGCTTATAGCCTTAAACCTCTGCACAAACTGCCATTCCTATAGGACATAATGGGGTTATGGTCACTGAGAGTGTTTGGTGGTATTGCTGTGTTTTGCAATTTTTCTGGAAAGTGTGTTCATAGATTGATAGGTACGTACTAGGGTAATGACCACTAGGGTGTTTTTAAGTCTAGCTATGCATCCCAGATATCTGGTACCCTTGATAATTGTAAGCAGGGCTTGGGAGATGAAACATTTACAAGCTTGGTCATGGGTAATGAACCATTTACAAACTGCCTGTGTCCATTAGAGACATAATGGACACAGATTCCATTGTCCAACTTAAACTTGAATTGAGGTAGGGAGGAACTCTGCTTCACATGAATGATTAGCCTGTTCCAAAGGAGGAGTAATCTTCAAGATATACACCCGTCTCCCTCAGCAAGTCATTATATCACAGGCAAGGTTTATGTCTTTGGAATGGGCAATTCTGCTGCTGTCGTTATGCTAATATCTATCAGTATGATGGATCTTGTTTCAGATTCTACTCTGCTGAGTTTTCTGACTAATTCTCTTAGGTTTTGTTTTTGAAAGTATTCACATAGATGTGTTTTTTGTCCTCCTAACCAATTCAAATTGAGATCTCCACAAACAACTAGTTCTGATTTCCTGGAAATGGTGGCAAAAAGATCTATGTAATGGTCAAAAAGCTGCAGGGTGGCAGCTGGAGGAATGGAAAAAAAATGCTATTTTTATTTAATTTATTTAGATGCTGTTGGCCGTGTTGGTGGCCTGATCCAGGGACCATTTTGAGCTATGACCCAGGTGCATGTGCACAGCTCAAGTAGAATAATGCTATATGGCTACAATAAAAAAGAATATATAGGACCATAGGGACAATACTAGGCAAGTAGTCATGTGAACCTCAAGATGCCTAGCCATATACACCTTTAAGTAGACCATTCAAAGCTCATGCCTCCCATTTCAAGAACTCAGTAGTGCTCACCTCCCAAATGAAGCATGGCTGTTCATGACAATCTTGGTGGAAATTTATCCTGACTAATTTAGTCATTAAGACTAGCCTTAAACGTAGTCAAGGTAGTGTCTTTTCAACATGCCCTCTTTATTTGCTCGGGTAGGTGCTTGTAGAGCCACTTGTTTTGCAAAGAAATAGAAGGTCACACAGGATTGTGGGTATTTCATTGCTCAAAAAGCAAAACACAGGTTACCTTTGAGCAGGGTCTAAGCAATTGTGTATAGAGAGAGTTGAGCTAATCTATTGGGATAGTTGAAAGATTTACGGACTTTAATTTTCTTGGTAAGACATCTTTGGGGTCTCTCTAGTTCAGCATTATGCTTCTATTTATACATACCAAAGGGGCATTGTATTCAATGATGCGTCTGTTAAGGGAACAATACAGAGGCAGGATGGCTTCTTTGGAGCTTTAACACATTCACTTGCAAATTAACAGGGCAGATAGAAGGAATTCCTGTTGATGGAGGAAACATGATGACTGAATGAGACAGAGAAATGTCTACATAAGTATATAGGTCTCTTATGACCATGTCTGTCTGAAGGGGAGTACCATTTAAAATATATGAGGTGGGAACAGCTTTTTTTACAGAATGCTACTACACTGCATTTTTTTTTAATTAAAATTAGACCATTTTCAATACACTAGATATGTTCATAATACAGCTCCTGCTGGAGTTATTTTAGTATCAGTGCATGAATGGAAAACAGTGCCCGGCATGCAGTCATCAGCAAACATAGTCAGATTCGCTACTGGGATGTTGGACTGGATGTTTGCAAAATAAATGCCAAACAGGAGACCAGTGATCTCTGTGGTACCCCACTAACTGCAATTTTACATTCAGAGAAGGTACCAGCAACTTTCACAACCTGATAGCCAATGCATAATCCAGTGGACAACACAGAGGTTTGCATTAAATTTTACTATGTTTTTAATAATACAAGCATGAGGGATAGTGTCAATAGTCTTGACCAAATCGACATAAGCAGAGCGAACTGAGTAACCACTGTCCACAGTTTCTGTAACCTTCTCAAAGAAGCTTACTAAATTCAGGGGACAGCACCTGCTTATAACAAAGCCAACTGACTGGGATATAGATCAGATACATTGCCTGCATCTGTATAAATGAGTCCTGCAGTGATACATTCTACAGCTTTGCATATAAGGCTGGTGAGACTGATGGGCCAGTAATTGCCTGGATCTGAGGAGGGGTCATCTTTGTGTAGAGAAGTCACAGTGACTGCCTTTTAGGCATCATGTACAAACCCTGTAGATAGGTTGAAGTTGAGAAGTTTAAGTAGATGCTCAGATAGTACATACTTAGCACTGGTGAGAATGCAGCCTGGTATGTTATCAAGTCCTATAGAAGTGTTACTTTTAGTCTTTGACAGGGATTTTAAGATTAGTTCCAAGGTGACTATAGGGGAGACTAAATGTTCAGGAATACTGAGGGCAATAATGTGGGTAGGCAGGGTAACTTTAGGACTAAATGTGACTGCTAATACATTGACTGTATCCTTGGGACCGGAATATATGACATTGTTATAAGACAGCTGAATGCATTATTGACATTATTCCTTAATTTCCTGGCATAACTGAAAAAAAGATTTATATTTTCCTTTAGTATCTGCGGTGACAACATGCTCATACTCTTCTTTACATTTGCCAAAGGCACTCAAGTTCCTTACTGGTATGTTTTAAGCATACATCTCAACCTCTTACAGCAAGAAATCTGGACAAAGCCACACATCATGGGGGCACAAAGGGCCAAAAATAGGGACATTTTTAAATACTGCTCTTACAAACTCAAAGTTGATAGACTAACAGGTTTTGGAGTAGCATGAATTTTCTGAAGGATGTGAAGTCTGAAACTCAAATGTTTGCCATTTGCCAGTGATTTGCCAGCAAACCATAGTTTGATGAGAAACAGGCCAAAAATATGAGTAAAAAATCTGGACATTCTATGAAAAGCTGGACAGTCGAGAGATATGGTTTTAAGTCTGGCCCCGAAATAAGGGGGGGAGGATTTCTTACAACTTTTCATCACTTTCTGTCTTTTGTTACACAGTTTATTAACATGGGAGTTCCACCAAAGAGAGGTTAATTTCTGAATTATCATCATATTTAGGGTGGGCATGTACTGATTTGTCTATACACTTGTTTATGTGTTGGTAAAAGTCAGAGGTGAATGTGGCATTCCTCTCATCTGGGTCCACTTTCAGAGGATTGTTGGGAGTTTTGACTAGGTTTCCTACAAGCTAAAGTAGGTTTGCTCTTCCATTGTCTTTAAAGATGGTCACATATGTTTGTAGGGTGGAACCACTAGACTTGAGAGGGAAGGTGACACTGGTGGCCTACTTTAGCTAGGGATGAACAGATATGGGCTTGAGTACAAATGAGTCCTATGTTAGTAAAGATATCAGAGCCTCCAGTGGTATTAAAAAAATTAGGAAATGCTGATTATATCTATGTTTACAGGTGTAAGTGTGATAATCAATGTTTCAGTAATGGAAATCTTCTAAGAAGAAGGTACACTGTTTGATAGTCAATTCCACAATTAAGTTAATGTAATTTCCATGATATTTGGGGGACAATGTGGGTGATCTATAGCAAGCGAGGAAACAATAGTTGAATTTGTTAATGGTAATTTGGATCTCTAGGAGATCCAGTGTAGGACTGTGGGTAATTTGACATGAGGTGATGATATTTCTGACAAATACAGATACTCCCCCACAGTTACCCAGGGGTCTGAAGGAGGATCGGCACTAGCCCTTGGTACAAAGGGAGTGCTGCCCCTACACCAAAACCATGTCTCATTAACTACACAGATGTGGATGTGTTCGAGTTACAAAAGGGCCTCAAGTTCAGGCATCTTTCTACTTAGGATCCAAACACTGAGTAGTGTCACCATGAACATCACCACTGCATATCCATTCAAAAACACGTACGTCGGCATTTAATGACACTGCAAAGTAAAAATACAGATTGAACAGATTATGTATGCATTTAAAGAGTAATGCAGAGTAGATACAATTGGTATTATAGAGAACGGTACTGTTTAAAAGTGATTAATATCGCAACTGATTAAGTCTAAATGGTACAGAGAATATGGTGCAGTCAACACCACTGTTTATGTGTGAGTATTTTGTTTCCCATCAAAAGTAAAAGAGAAGACGTTACATTGCAAAACATTAGTAGCACAACTATGTTTATATTTGCATATTTATAATTGATGTTTGGTCTGATATTCTTACCAGGGGATATGGATAGAGTGGTGGAGTGTTTTAGATTGATTGGTTAGTTGTGGAAGAAAAGTTGTTCATTATCCCTAAAGCAGTTGCACTTGTAATGCTCTATTCAGCTGTTTTACAAGTTTTTTTCTGAAAACCAAATATTCAGTGATCTGTTTTAAGTCAGCTGGCTGCTAATTCCAGTTTGCTGGAATAATCTTGCTAAAGATTTTCTTCACCAGAGGGGTGGTAGAATGGCATAGTGCTGTTTTCCAGACTCCCAAACAAATAAGGTGACACATTCATAGAATCATAGGTATGTACAAGGCTGACGATCACTGGAGCTTTTTTTTGGCCTAGCCATGCATCCCAAAACTCAGACAACTTCTGTTACCCTTGACAAGTATAAGAACGGGCTTGGTAGATGAAACATTTCCAAAAAGGGGCCTGGGAGATGAAGAAGATGGGTGATGCCCTTATTCTTATTTTGCTTTTAAAACGGGGACAGAAGCCATTATGTGCTATTATGAATATAAGCAGGTTGTGTTTTTCCTAGAGAGAGAAGCAATGACACTCTGTTAGTGGAGAAAGGGAGATAAATTGGCAGAAGCAGTTTATGGTAGTTTGAATTTTGTTTGTGTGGTATGAAAAGAGGAGAATGATGATAGGTAGGGAGTTTGAATGTTGTTTGTGTGGTATGAAGAGAGGAGAATGATGATAGGTAGGGAGTTTGAATGTTGTTTGTGTGGTATGATTTGCTGTATCCAGGACTGTTTGTAAGCTCCTGAGCCCCCCAAGCCTTTCTGTGTTGGAGGGAAGCCTTCTAGCTTATCAGTGGGAGTGGTAAGCACTAAGTAACCTATCTACCACATAAGGAGTAGTTCTGGCCAAAAAAATTGCAGTTATTGGCCATTTGGGCAATTTTTCCATCTCTTTCAACATTCTGATTTAAAAGCCTGCATTCGCACTTGTTTCTTTCCTGTAACTAGTCTAGTTCAGACACAGATTCTTAGTTTCAGCACTTGTTCATAATTTGTTGTAATTACTAAATAAGCTACAAATTACTACAGCACTCAACCTTCCTCATTACCTAGAGGAAAACAGTTTTTGTACTTACTTTCCTCACTTGCTTAGAGAAAAACAGCTCTTGTACTCACTTTCCTCACTTATCTACGGGAAAATAGTTTTTATTCAGGCATGTCCAAGGGTCAGCTCCCAGTGTTCTCTCCTGTCTTATCTGATGTATCTGGGCATCTTGGGGCAATGTAGAAATTGCCTCATGTACACAGACAACCCTCTCCTCCTACCACCCAACACTATAACCTGTGAGAGATGCACTTATGTAGCCAAACTGGAGGTAAAGCTCTCTCCAACCAAGACTGAACTTGACAGTCAAGAGGAGAAAGTAAACACTTGCACCACACCACACTCATCACATAGTCTCACTAAATATATACCACCAAAATTCAGACATAGAAACACAAAAACATTCATGGAGGCTCTCAATAATAATCTGCTCAAGCAACAGAGACTTCCAAAGCAGAAACACAAGCAGCCTCCACCCCCCCCCCAACACAACCCAAATGACACATAGCCCACAGACTCGGTGTGCCACTCAACCACATCCCATAAGGCAAAACAACGTATCCAACACACTAGTCACAGGTGACTCTATAGTCAGGGACACTGATGTCCCACTCACCAGGCTAAACAAGAAGAAGGTTACTGTCAGCTGCCTGTTGGGTGCCAGGATCCTTCACATAACCCATGCACTCAGGTCACTCCACAACAAATACAAATATGACTTTGTCGTTGAACATGTTGGTGTGAATGACCTGAGATGTACCTCCCTGGACTACATGAAAAGAGACATGGAAGAGCGCTCCAATCGTGTAGCCCAGGCAGGTATGACCCTAGCCCTGAGTAGCATCCTGCCAACTCCCAGAATGATACCGCAGTACAAGGACAAAATGAATGACTTCAACAACTGGCTAAATGTCTGGTGTCATTCTAAGGGGATCCAGTATCTGTCTGCTTGGGATGACATGGTTGACAGACCACGATGCTTTGCCAAACATGGCCTGCACCTGTCACCCCTGGGATTCCAGATACTGGCTAAGGCCCTTGCTGTCCCTATAGTGCCTTTTTTAGGCAAGGTGCAAATGACAAATTCACCACTGTAACAGGAACAGGTAAGCAAATACTGAAAGTAATGCTACTCAATGCTAGAAGCCTAAATCACAAAATGCACTCCCTCGAGGCACTCCTTAAAATGGAGAACATCGATATCTGTGCAATGACTGAGACCTGGTTCAAGGCTCCAGAGAGCACCTCTGCATTACCAGGCTATAACTCATACCACACTTTTCGGCCACCTAATCTGGACTGGAACACCAAAGGAGGAGGTGCGTCCATATTCATTAAGGATATCCCACACCTCCAGGCTAGTTGTTCAGCATAATGCATCCAAAGTTATCTAAGTGCAACTAACTCTGGGCAAAACTAATCCAAATTGTAGCTTGATAGAGATCTCCCACCATGCCCCAGGATTCCCACTCCTCTTTTCTTGATATACTGGAAAATATTAGGGTTCAACCAAACACCCTAATAATGGGCGATTTCAACTACCCCACCATTAACTGGGAAAACTACTCGTGTAGCAATTCCTTTGCTCAACGCTTCCTGGAATTCATAAATTCCAATGCCCTGGATCATCTTATCCACACCCCCACCAGGGGGCAACAATATCCTAGACCTAGTCATTACCAACATGAGAGACTGGTGTACCACACCTGAAGTCAACCTCTCATTGGTCAGATCAGACCATAAGCTAATCACCCTAGATATCCACATCCTGCCTCCACGTCCATTAAGGAAACCACAGTAAAAAATTTCTCCAAAGCTAACTTTATGCTTCTTAAGACAGAAGTGGTGAACTTCATAAAACCCATGCAGATGGACAATATAGCTATGACTGCTGAATCCTACACAAATGCACTCTAGAAGCACTTACACGAGTGCATGGATCATGCTATCCCAAACAGAACCAAGAAGCTATCCTCCAAAAAAGGAAGCCAATCTGGTGGTTCCCTGCCATAAACAAACTGTACAACAGAAGAAAGAAACTGTTGCAAAAGACAGTAAAATCCCATGAGTGGAGGAGCTCCCTGGTCAGTCTCAGTAAGAAGCTGAGATCCCTTATAAGATCCTCCAAAGCTAGCTATGAAAATAAAATCGCCACTGATTCTAGGGAGAATCACAAAGCATTCTATAGCTATGTAAAGAATCTCAAAGTCAACATGCAGATCTGCTCTGAGTTACAGCACAACGGCACAAAAATTACAGAACCAACTGATATTGCCAACATCCTGGCAGATAGGTTCAGTGCTAACTTTACCCCCCTCTCACCCCCTAAAGAGCCCATATCTATACAGGAAGAATGCAGAGTCCCTGTAACCACAACTACGCAGGTAAAAGTTGCACTCTCTAAAGCCAAAAACACAGCATCCATGGGACCAGACAACATCCCAGGCTGCATTTTACATGAACTTCAGAACGAACTGGCTCCCCACCTAAGCACCATGTTCAATCATAGCCTCATGTCAGGCTTTGTGCCCATTGAATGGCACACAGCAACAGTTATCCCACTCCACAATGGGGGAGCCATCACTGATCCTGGAAACTATCACCCTATTAACCTGATGAGCCTGGTCTGTAAGGCCATGGAACATATCATCACGGAACTCATAAACAAAGACAATGGTAACCTCCAAACTTTGGACCCCACCAGTATGGGTTTGTGAAAGGCAGATCATGCCTCCTGAACCTGATTGACTTCTTTGAGGCAGTCAACAAAGCCATAGATGAGGGTAAGGTGGTTCACACAGCCTATCTTGACCTCGCCAAGGCTTTCAACACCATTCTCCATTCTGGAATTATAGCTAAACTCACTAAACTAGGTATAAATCCCTACGTCATAAGATGGGTTGCCAAGTGGCTCACTGACAGAACCCACACTATAAAAGTTGGAGACTCCAAATCTGACTTCAAACCAGTGACAAGTGGAGTACCACAGGGTTCAGTCCTAGGACCTCTCCTGATTGGTATCTACTTCTCTGAAGTACAGGCTAATACAGAAGGACTTTGGCTAACGAAGTTCACAGATGACTGCAAACTAGAAGCCATAGTTGAGTTCCAAAATGATGTGGGCATCCTACAGAAGGGCCTCACTAAGACAGATGCCTGGCGTCAGAGCCACGGACTCAAGCTCAATGCCAAAAAGTGCACGGTCATCCTCATTAGTAAAAACTCTGTACCCATGAATTACCACATAGGCGTCAGTCTACTTAATGCCAAATGTGTGATAAGAGACCTTGGGACCCAGGTGGGCAGTAGTCTCTCCTTTGAAAATCACATCTCCACAGTAGTCAGGAAATCCTTCTACATGGCACACCTCATCACAAAAAGGTTCTCATCCAGTTACAAAAGAGGTCATTATTCCCTTCTACTGGACACTCATTATACCCATTATAGAGTACAATGCCCCTTTTGGAATGTACCTCACAAGACATCTGCATCAGCTGGAAAGGCCACAGAAGTACCTCACAAAGAGGATTACTGGCCTCAAACAGTTGCCCTACACTGACCATCTCAAAAAACTCCCGCTTTACTCTGTAGCATATCACCTACTCAGAGGTGATCTCTGCCTAACATATAAAGCCATGTGAAACCCAGAGTTGCTGGACATGCTACACCTAATCCCAATCCTTCCGAGCTACACACTCTAGAGACCTAAACCTTGTCACCACAATAAACATGACATGCTGGAGGGATAGATTCCTGTCCCAGAGACTTCCCATACTCTGGAACAAGCTACCCATCTATGTCAAGCAAAGTTCCTCATTTGCACTCTTCAAGAAAAATCTTGATGAGTGGATGGGAAATAGGAAATACACCCCGGGGATCACTTCTGTGGCTCTGCTCGACAGGGGCACAGGAAAATAACTTTCTTGGGTGGCGTAAGCCAGGGAACCTTGTTGGCTAGGCTTACTTAGGCCCTTGGGCCGATAGCCTAGTATCTACCTATGAACCTATGAGTACTGTAACCTGGGAACTGGAACATTTTTAGCTCTGGCATTCCTGGCTTCAGTGGTAAATGAAGTAGGAAGCTTTCAGTTGAGCTGTGTCTTTGGCTCAAAAGCTGTTTGTGTGAGATTTTAATTAAAGAGAGTAGTCTAAGGTGAGATCTAGGTATATGTACTATTTAACTGGGTTAATGGGTATGCTATTAGTTGCCTTTATAAGTAGGGGATGTATGTTAGTCAGTTTTTACTTAGTACCAAATAACATGGATGATTTATTATTATTTTTTTATGATAAGTGAGTACTTAGTGTTAGCTAACTTCTAAATAGCCAACTGCAGAGGGCGTTAAATGTGTCTGTAGTGACTTGTGCTGTGGAGAAGATGGTCACCTCTCTGCAGTATTATGTCATCTGCATACAGGGTAATGTCTTTAGGAGGGATGCAGGAGATGACATCATTGATAAATATAGGGAAAAGTATAGAACAAAATAGTGAGTCTTGAGGGACTCCTGCAGAGAAGCTATTTTTATGGGCAATTGAGTTATCAGACTTGACTATGAAAGTAGAGGTAGCATGCAAACCACCTAACTGAGCTTGTGCTAAAGCAAAGGAGATCCAACTTATGGGTCATTACTTGTGAGATCAATGAAGACAGCATCACTTAGCCAGCCTTTTCCAATGTTCTTGTAGATCTTGTCAGTGACTGTATTAATAGCTGTAAGGGTGTCACAGGCATTTACCATGCTAGAAATCGGTTAATATGTTCAAATACTAGGTTATAAATAATCTTTTAAATTTTTTTTAATCTGTTGTAGAAAGAAAATAAGCCAAAAGTCAAGGTGGGGGTGCCACTGTAGTTTTGGAAGTGGGCATTATTTCTGGGTGTTTAAACTGTGGTGGGAGCATGCATGATGTGACTGAAAATGCCTGTCAGTTGCTAGATTAGTTGCTTGGCAAACAGATGTTTAGGGCATTTCCACAGGTTACCTGGAACATGAACCAGTTTGGGTGATGTTCACTAGTGGATGTGTTTGCCTGCAATAATGTGGTTTGCATTTGTGTTTTATTCTTAAGAAGTACCCCTACCCTGTATTCTAATATGTTATTGTAGATGCAGTGGTGGTTTGTATATAAGACACATGCGGTATTATGTTGGTCTTTTTAACATGAGATAGTGATTGTCACTATAATAGGACTGAGCTGCATTACTCAAGTTTCCATGAGTGGCCATTTGTAGTTAAAGACACATAGGTTAGCTAAGGCTATACTGAAACTGTGATGCTTAGAATGCAAACTGAAATTTTGGCTAGGCAGCACTGTTGAAGATGGACCTGGGATGAGTCTGATATTGCTAAAATTATCTAGTAGTCATTTGAGGAATGTTATGGACAGGGTATTGTTAAGTAAGAGTTTTGTATGAAAAGGGCAAATTCTGAGGTGCATATTAGCTTTAGTAGGAACTGCAGCAGATATAGGGTATGTGGCCACTACTCACATCCTGTTATTTTAATGTGCTGTGTGTATCTGTGATTGCCTTTTATGTTTACAGTTCTAGATGGTGTTTTGTCTGTGGTAAAAGGTTGCCAGGAGAGTAAGGGCATTACCAGAAGGGGTACAGTTGTGGGTATACACCTCATTACTCTATATTTCATGTGGTATATGTTTTTGTGATGTCCCCAAACTGGGGCAGTAATCAAGGAGACACGAGAGGGATGTTGAATTTGAATACAAATGGCTACACTCAATATTTCCACATGCAGACCTCTCTGCATCAAGAACAATTTATCTTAAGAGCACACAGAGAACACACTCAGTCCAAGGTCTGGAGCTTTCTATCTGTCTCCCTCCAAGTCCCAGCAAGACTCATCACTGTTACAGCTGTAGGGTTAGGTCCTCAGCCAAGTGCTCAAGCCAAGTCCTCCAGCACCCTCTCTGTGAAACCACTGCTTCATGTCCCTGCCCTAAGTAAGCTGAAAGACACACTCTTCAAGATTTAATTTTCAAGCACACACACACACACCTGGGAAAGGCTGGCACAGATTACCCACTCTACCAACTTTGTCCAGACTATAAGGTAGTTTCACTGCCACCAGTCAGTTAAAACAAGGCTCTCAAAAAGGGTACCCAATTATACTGAGTGAAGTTAATACAAATGGTAATGCTGACCAAACAGCAAGGCTTTCAGGAGTGGCCAGAGTTATCACCAAATAAATATATGTAAATACTCTCAAAACTTAAATATTTTCAAAAAAGGATTATCCACAGTGAGAAGTTTAACTATATTTAATAATAAATAATAAAAAATTGAAAATACTAAATATATATTTACAGTAAACTCCAGAGTTTCAGTCACAGGGAATATCAAAAATAACACCAATGGAAAGTTTCACCTAGATATAAAAGGACAGTACTTCTAATCTCACTATATTTTCCTGACTAATCTAAAAGAATTACTGTTCCCTAGTTAAGTTACTTACTACTGGAAGGCAAGGTGATGTGAGTAAGTTGCCCTTGTCGTCAGATCCAGGGCAGAATGCAGAATGCTGAGAGCAAACTCCTACTAATATCTAATTATTATTTCTGGCATACAGAATGACATCACACATATCTGGACATCTGACTCTGTTTCCCATGCTATCATTGACACTAGAAGCTGACAGGATTTTAGCACCTATGAGTTACCACACACACACACACACACACACACACACACACACACACACACACACACACACACACTTTTGCTCAGATTTCCTGGAAGTCATAAAATCATAAAACCATTTCATTCTTCCTACAGGAACTGCAACCTATTCTCTAGCACAGACATAACATCTATGGCTATATTCAAAACAGTGAGATAACATCTTTATGGCTTAACCAAAAAAAGTCATTTAACTTCAAGAATATTTTGCAACGTTAGGTGGATTAAGATTAACCCCTTCACTTCCAGTGTATGTTATACAATGTATTAATTTAAATAGTTATAATAATGCATGTACATTTCTTCCTTTCCAGCAAGGCACACTGTTGATACATTGTAACACAAGCAAACCTCACAGAAACATTTTCAGCACAAGCATCTGTACAAATCAGTTTGATATACAAGTGACATATAATTACTTACAAAATTCCAGCTAACTGTGCTGGCACGTAACACATCCACTGCCCTGCTTTACCTGGCAGTACACCTCCTATCATCACATCTATCCCTCCTTTGAAGACTCAAGCTAGTTTTCAAGTCCCCCTTGAGAAATGTTGCTTGAGAGGAATACATTACCCTATACCTTGTCTTGAGATTCCATCTGTCTTGGCATTGCTGACCCCACTACAGTACTGCACTGTCATATCATATGCCTACAACCCTAGGCTCCACCATTGTAACTTGGGATTTTGCTGGCTAGCTCCCTGTAGCTATAGATCCCCTCAGACTCCTCCCACCTCCTACTGCAAATACTCAGCACCAGGGCCTCCATATCATGGAAGGTTTCATAATGTTAATATGGTACAATTTGTGCCCCTGCCTCCTGTCTAGTGGCTTTACCATGTAGTTAACATCACTGACCTTCCTTAGCACTTGGAAGGGTGCCTCCTAAGCTGCCTGCAGTTTGTTGTGTTTGACAGGAATGAAAACCATAACCTGCTGTCCCACAGCATACTCTCTGGCTCGAGCATTCCTGTCATACTTGCCCTTTTTCTGCTGTTGGGCTCCTGCCAGGCTCTCCTGGGCCAAGCCCATGAGCACCTTGAGCCTTGTCTTGAGGTTTAGGACATATATACCACAACAGACTCTCTGTGGGATTCACACTCACCCTCCCACTTATGAATCAAATATAAAGGTGCCCCTCACCCTCTATCCATACAGCAACTCAAAAGGTGAAAAACCTGTGGATTCCTTGGGTACCTCTCTGTAAGCAAACACCAGATGTGGCAAATATTTGTCCCACTCTCTCTTAAACTGGTCTGCAAAAGCCTGTAGCATGGTCTTTAGTGAAGAGTTTAACCTCTCCACAAGACCATTTGTCTGAGGACGGTAGGGGGTGGTCATTAGGTGCTTCACCCCACAGTGCTCCCACAGAAAAGCCAGCAGGTCTAACAGGAAATTGGTACCTCTATCAGTCATTATTTCTCTTGGGAAACCTACCCTGCTGAAAAACTCTAAAAAAGCATTTGCCACCTTTTCTGCCTCAATGGAGGACAGAGCCACTGCCTCAGGGTATCTGGTAGCATAATCAACTACCACTAGGATGTACTTCTTCCCTGTTAAACTTGGGGTACTCAGAGGTCCCACAATATCCATAGCTACCCTCTGAAATGGCTCCTCAATCACAGGCAAGGGTATCAAATGAGCTTTGACCTTGTCTCCTGCCTTGCCTCCTTTTTGGCACTGCTCAAAGGTCCTGCAGTACCCTGTTACATCCCTTGCAATCCCAAGCCAATAAAAGCTCTGCATAATACATCTCTTGGAATGCTTTATGCACACATGACCTGCAAAGGGAATGTCATCAGCTATGGCTAGAAGTACCAGATGTCACTACCAACTGCTGTATTCTCTCACCCTCTAGCTCTCCCTCAGGGGCTCATTCTCTATACAGTATAGAGGTTCCCCTTTTCCTTGAAAATCAGGTGCCTCCCTAGCTAACTCCCTCAAGCCTCTTAGTGTAAGGTCTGAGAGCTGAGCCTATCTCAGCTCTGCTTTTGTGACTCTTCCCAGCTCCTCTTCCACAAGAAGTATGGTATCCTCTGACAGTGGTGCCTCACTGACAGCCTGAGTACTACCACTCACCTCTGCCCTTGCAGGAACATCAGTACCTACCACTATCTGTGGCTCACTGTCAAGTAGCACTGCTGCAGGGTAGCTCCCTTCCTGAAATAGCCACACCATCAGTCTTGGCTTCAGGAGTGGCAAATGTCTCGGTCTCCCGCAGGCTACCAGACCCACATGCCTGTCTCCAAGCCTGACTGAATGTAACTGCATGCACACAAGGTACTGCATTATCAAAATCATTCCCTATCAAGACATCTGTAGGGATATCCTCAAACATACCTACTTGCTTGTTTCCTTTTTCATCCTCCCAGTCAAAGTGAACACATACCAAAGCCATTTGGAATGGGGTCCCTCCTAAAGCTCTGACTGGAGTGGATTTCTCAAGCAAGTACTATTCCTCTTCAATCACTGAGATAGGATATAACCTCTTGTGGTAGTTTGGTACCCCTGTTGTCTCCAGACAACTTACCACTGGCATACTGTTATTCCCACTTGCTGGCTCCCCCACCTTTTGTTCTCTATCTTGCCTCCATGGACATCTATATGCTACATGGCCCCATTGGTTACATTTAAAACATTTTACCCTTGATCCTGGTCATGTACCTGAACATGTGGCTTCCTCTGTTATTGAAGGACTCTGTTGGGGTGGTATAGGCTGACCACCATGTATTTCCTTATACCCATGTTTAGCACTGGGTATCTTTTTCCTGTGCAGTGGTGCCCTGCTTCCAAACTAGAGATTTTCCCAGCTCATCTGCAAAGATGCACTCTCAGTCTGCTATGCAGATCCCTCAGTCAAAGTGCTAAGGGCTTGTTCACCTCCAAAAGGTCTGCCGCCCCTTCAGATGTGGTGACCTGACACCCACTCACCCACCTATGAAAATAAGTGCTTAACTCAGCAATATAATCACACAAACTTTCATCTGCCTTGCATCCATGCTCACAAAATCTTTTTTCTGTAAGCTTCAGCTATTAACTTAAAACATTCTGGTAAACAACATTTGACTTTTTCATTTTAAAAAATCAGTATCTAATACCATGGAGTAAGGGGGTTATGAACTGTAATCACAGCCCTTGGTCAACATTATACTGTTTACATATCCTTTCAAATATATGAATAAAACTATCAAAATGATCACCCTCTGCAAATTGTGGAAGAAATTTACTGACCTATATTGCTTCTGGGGTTAGGTCATTCCCTTCCCCATTATCCCCATGACTCTGGTGATCAGCATCTCCCTCTCATGTTTATGCTGCTTCTCAGTTTCTTCAGGCTGCAAATGCCACAGTCTCTCAGCTGATTCTAATTCCCAACATTTGGCCTGCAGTTCAAGTCTCTAACTCCAGACACATTTTTAAGTCCTCTGAGGAAAAGGTGAACTGTCCTGATTCTAAGGGCTGCAAATTCCCATCACTAGACCAGTCCTCCTGGTTGTTGGTCTGTGCTGTGTCTAAGGACACAATCATTTCCTCTTTAGGTCAGGTTGGAATACACCAGTCCTTTGACTTTGCATACCTTGGCCAACTGGTTCTTTGCCAGCTTGCCATAATCCTCTGCTGACATTTTTACCTGCTCTCCCTGACTAAACTACCAAAAAATAAATAAATAAAATTAAATTAAATTAATTAATAAAACTGTTCTGACGTGAAACTCAGAATGTTTACCATGTGTCTGCTGAAAGAATGCACACCTTTAGTGACAACTGCTTACAGGCTACAGAAGTTCATTATCCACACCACTGCTCACCAATATGTGACATCCCCACTCTGGCCAATAATCAAGGAGCCTCATCCTTACCACTGACACTGGAGAAGGATGTTCACTTGGAATACAAATGGCTACACTCAGTATTTCCAGAAGCAAACCTCTCTGCATCAAGTACAATTTCCCTTAAGAGCAACACAGGAACACACTCAGTCCAGGGTCTGGATCTCCCCGTCTCCTTCCAAGTCCCCAGTAAGACTCCCCACTGGTACAGCTATAAAGTTAGTTCCTCAGCCGAGTGCCCAAGCCAAGTCCTCAAGCACCCCCTCTGTGAAACCAGTAATTCATGTCCCTCTCCCAAGTAGCTGACACACACGCACACTCTAAGATTTAATTTTTACACACACACACCTGGGTAAAAATAGCACAGAATACCTGCTCTACAAACTTTGTCCAGACTATAAGGTAGTTTGGCTGCCACCAGTCAGTTACTATAAGGCTCTTAAAAAGGATACCCAATTATACTGAATGCAGTTAATATTAACGCAAATGGCAATGTTGATCAAACAGCAAGACATTCAGGAATGGCCAGAGTTATTACCAAATAAATATATGCAAATATTCTCAAAACTTAAATACTTTCTAAAAAGGACCAACTGCAGTGAGAAGTTTCAATATATTTAATAATAAAATAATAAAATAAGACAAAAATACTAAATATCTGTTTACAGTAAACATCAGAGTTTCAGCTACAGGGAATACTAAAAATAACACAGATGGAAAGTTTCACACAGTAACAGAAAAACAGTACTTCTGATTTCACTATATTTTCCTGACTAAGGAAGAATTACTGTTCCTAAGTTAAGTTACTTACTACCACAAGGCAAGATGATGTGGGTGAGTGGTCCTTGTTGTCAGATCCAAGGCAGAATGCTGAGAGCAAACTCCTACTAATATCTAAACATTATTTCTGGCTTACAGAATGAGATCACATATGTCTGGTCATCTGACTCTGTTTCCCATGCTATCACCAACACTAGTAGCTGACAGGATTTTAGCGCCATACTGATAGAGCTTTGCTCAGATCTCCTGGAAGTCATAAAACCATTTCACTCTTCCTACAGGAGCTGCAGCCTATTCTGCAGCACAGACATTGCATCGCTGGAGCCATTCAAAACTGTGGGATAATATCTCTGTGGCTTAACCCATAAAGTAATTTAATTTCAGGAATATTTTGCAAAGTCAGGTCAATGAAGATTAACCTCTTAACTTCCAGTATATGCTGTTACAATGTATACATTTACACAGTTACAATAATGCATGTACATTTCTTTTTCTTCCAACAGGGCACACCACTGATACATTTTAATGCAAGCAAACATCACAGATACATTTTCAGCACAAGCATTTGTACAAATCAGTTTGATATACAAATGACATATAATTATTTACAAAAGTCCAGCTAGCTGTGCTGGCTCATCACACATCCACTCCCCTACTTCTCCTGGTATGGCTGGCAGTACTTCCTGTCATCACAGTGCTAACAACTGTGATGCATTAGTGAGTTAGTTAACTGAGGTCATTTTTCTATTAGCTTTGCCTTTGTTAATTAGCATAATTGGTAGACAAGTAGTCATAGAAAGTTGATGAAAGTAGCTTTTAGGAAATGTGTGGTGGGTAGAAAAGAAAGGTGCGGTTTAGATGGGATACAACAGATAAGGTGAGGGTGGTTGGCGAACTGTGGGTAAGAGGAGAGAGAAGTAGGTGTCCAGTCAGTCAGTGACAGTAGAAGATCAACTACATGTGCAGAAGGCACAGAGGACAGCAGTGAGACCAGAAAGGTAAGTGATGCAATGTTGAGATCCTTGCTTTAAACACATGTAATTAGGGTTAATGCTGTAACAACTTATTACCTAAGCAGCTGTGCTGTTTTTCCTAAGATCAAATTGTTTACAAATGTTGAGTGGATGTGTGAACTGCTACCTCAGAGAAAGGGGAAGGGAAGTGCTACAGAGAAGGACAGAAAGGGAGATGATATTTCCTATGCTTTCTACACAGCAATAGTATGTCCTCAGAAATGTTCTGTCATTGTGTTGCAGCTGGGAGGCTATAACAAAGTATATAAATTTGTTAAAGAAAACTCTGCTGTAGTCTGTCAACAGAGGCCATAGATTATATATCTTTTTGAGTGGATCTACTTTAGAAAGAATAGACACTCAAAAGGTAGGGGAAAAGTATGCACATGCTCAGGCTGTTGGAATACAGAAAAAATCTTTAACGTCTGATCTGTTTTCAAGAACAACACACAGTTCTTAGGTTAGTAAAGACCTTAGTCTAATGAAATTGCAAGGTAACTAGAGGCTTTTACATCAAGCACATAGTTCAAACATTAACAACAAGCTGGCATTCTTACTAAGTCAGACAACTGCTGTGGTTATTCTGATATTCTTCCCTAGTTGTGTTTGCTTCTTGAGTCTCCCATATTTAGAGTTTTGGGTATTACAAACACAGATTGCATGAAATTATGTCCTTGTTCGCAGTGGGCTAGGAGTGTAATTTATGTGCAAATCTAAGCTCAAACAGTTGCTGTAGTTACTTTTATATTCTCCCCAGTTGTGCTCATTTATGGACTCTCCCCTCTATAGAGTTTTGGGCATTTTAAAATTTAATTGCATGACATTTTTTGTATTTGCAATGGGCCAAGTATTGTAATTTATATGCAAATTTCAGTTCTGACACCTGCTACAGTTACATTTATATTCTGCTCTGACTCCGTTTGCTTTGTAACTCTCCCTTCTGTAGAGTTTTAGACATATCAAACACACATCGCTTAAGATTTTGTCCTCAAGTGCACTGGGATAGGTGTAAAAATTCTACCTAAAGGGCTGTGATGTTTCCATAAGTGCAGATATTGGCAAAACATTTAGCCAAGCTACTCCCACACCTTATTTTACTACCCCGGGCAATTTTAATATCGGAGTGGCTATTGCTGATCATCCTTGCAGTATTTATTTATATAGTATATGCTGGGATTATACATTGTCCCACAACCTGTGATGCCTGTTCTAGTGAAGTTTAAGATAAATTTTGATTTTATTCATTGGCAGTGCTTGGAGGAAGTCTAAAAATGGGTGATTACTCTCTTTAGTTTTATAAAACTATTGTGCCCTTACTTTAAGAAACTCTTCTAGAAATTAATGAAAAAGCTACACACATTTTTCTACATATTATATTGTCTTAAATAAATACTAAAATTAATAAACTAATTTTTTAAACACTCCAGAATTGCTAATCTCATCGCATTCTTGTATGTTTTAGAAAACACCTTTTTGAAGTACAAGTTATGAAAAATAGGCCTGGAAAGAAAAAATTGGATACCCAAACATATTTATTTACACAAGAGTCTTGACATTTGTGAATCTCTTCTCCCATTTCCACTTTCCAAATGTACCTTCCAAGGCTGTTCTTGTCCATAGTTATTTATCTTCTAACTACAGAACCATTAACTTGCACTTTTCATTTTTCACAAGAGTTGTTCGGGTGGCTTTTGATGGAAGTTAAGAATAGAGTGTTATGATTCACATTAGACTGCTTGGTTCTTTCTCAGAATCCCCAAAAAAACTTGCTCATTATTATCAAGGTCTTTACAGAGTTTGGAAGCCTCTCAGGTGTGCATGTAAGTAATAAAGAAACTGACATTCTCACAGCCAATAAGTGCTGTTTCCAGCTCAAAAAACACAATGTCTTGTTTCCCATCCTTTGGAGTGGGACATACTCCAAATACTTGAGCTTTAAATTGCATTGCAACCTCATGTCTATGGTAGACACCAACTTTCAGCCAAATTGGGGAAAAACTTTTCTACAGCTCCTTATGTGGAGAAGACAAGGTCTTTCACTCTCTTATAGAGTGGCAGCAGTTAAAATGTTTGTCACCCTTCTGCTGTTTTATATTTCCAACATGTGTACAATCACATAAGATATTCTTAACAAATCTGTAAAATCCATAATAAATTTACATGGCAAATAAGAGGTGGTGGGTGCTCCCTGGAGCTATTCTGGACCCCCCTTCATAAACTAATTTAGGTATTCCACACAGATGTAAAAATGCAAATGCCTTCACCTTGTATTACTTGAGATCTATACAATTTGCCAACCTGGAAAAAAACAGCACTAACATTATTAATGCTTTCTCTCTCTGGACTGTAATATGGTTTCAAAAAGCTCTTCCCAAGCATTAGAAGGGATGGAATACTTTGCATCAAACCTTAAATCATCTAGCCTTAAATATCTTATAAAAAGGCTTTCTCTCTGGGGTATTTTTGGATCAGCCACATCTGCATGATGGTGTCCATTTTTAAACATGAGTGGGGTTACAGTTCAGCCTTCAGTCTCAGAAAGTAATGATATATGCTGAATATCTCACTTGCAAGAGCATGTAAAAGAAGATTTTTTTCTTCTTTTCTGACCCTCAAACAGAAGTAGAATTTTGGGAACAATTTGTTTTGGTAGTGTTTCAAGCTTACATACATGTTAAGATCTGTACTGAATTAGCTTTTTGAAACTCTCTTCATCACCCCCCCCCCCAAGCCTTACTGGTAAAAAATTAGACTTTGGCATCTCCAAATTACCCCTGAAGGTCTGCTTACTCTAAAAAAAATAAATGATTCTGAGCATCATGAGGGGTAGAGAGGTAGAGTTGAGCTTTGAGTTTTTCATAAGGGTCTCTTCTCCAAGTGGGCCTGCGACAAGGTAAGTAGGCTTCATGATGAAGGTTAAAACATAGCCTCAAATATCTGAGAATAGATTACTGAATTTTTTTTTTTACAAGGGGTACTGGACACCTCAAGGAGTGTGCTACAGGAATTTTCAGTTTAAAGGCTTTACATCTCACTGGAAGAATTTGCTAGCGGTGCCAAATGGGAGAGTTGTAAAGAAAACCACCAAGACAAGACAGAAGAGTCACCTGGAAGTGTTAGCTGCAGTGATAACCACCAAGCTAAGGCAGAAGGCTCATATGGAAGTGCTGGCTGTGGTAATAACTACCAAGCTAAAGAGGAAGAGTCATGTGGAAGTGGTGGCTGTGGAGATAACCACCACGTTAATGTAGAAGAGTCACATGGAAGTGGTAGTGGTGGTGATAACCACCAAGCTAAGGCAGATGTCTCATATGGAAATGGTGACTGTGGTGATAACCACCAAGCTAAAGAAGAGTCACGTGGAAGTGGTGGCTGTGGTGATAACCACCAAGTTAAGGCAGAAAAGTCACGTGGAAGTGGTGACTGTCATCTGAGCAATCAGATAATGAAAACTTATTTTATGCTCTTTGGATTAATAAAAAATATATGAAAAGGATCACCAAAGGAACACTGCAGCACTAAATCCAGAAAATTTATTGAAAAAAGTTAAGCGCTTTCGTCAAAATCACAAGACTTCATCAGAACAAGAACATACAAAAAATGCCATATTTAAATACTCTAACCCTTACAGCCATTGGTTGACAAAGCAAACATCATTTCCTCTAAAATAATTAAGCAGTTTAAAATGACAGTAACACATAATCACAGTAACTGCCCACTACAACACATCAATTGCCATCTACCAACCACATAGACATTAATGTATTATGTATTGAAGTATGATTTAAAACACAGATCTTGAATAAAATCACATAAAAAAGCTGATTTTAGTTTTAATACAGAACTAAGGGATAACTTGTCATTGAGCCCAGGTGGTTGACATGCATTTAATTTGATCTGCCACTTCTGCTCTAATATTCAAGGAAGTCATCATCGGGCCCCCCTCGTGGACCCAGGTCTACTTGTTCAAGTACAAAAATTTTAAAATAATGTGTCGGGTGTACCTTTATATGCTTAAATAAAGCATTGGTTTCTTTATTTTTTAGTATATCATAGTTGTGTTGATATATTCTTTGTCTGAGGGCACTGATTGTCTTCCCCACATAGTACCCCTCACATACCATACAGGTTGCAATATATACCACTCCCTATGATAAGTTATCCCTTAGTTCTGTATTAAAACTAAAATCAGCTTTTTATGTGATTTTATTCAAGATCTTACATTAATGTCTATGTGGTTGGTAGGTGGCAACTGGTGTATTGCAGTGGGCAGTTATTGTGATTATGTGTTACTGTCTTTTTAAACTGTTTAAAGGAAAACTCCGAGCTCCAACACATTTAAACTCAAACGCTAGTTTTCCTTTATCCTTGTTAAATCAGCCTAGCCACCTGCTGTTAGAGGAATGCACTAAAAAGTTTGTTAGTCCTATATTTCTCCCTTTCCTAAGCGTAGGGCAGAGTGGCCCATCTCCCATTCTTTTGTATCACATCCTTTCAGGTGGAATTCATCTCCACCTTCCTGATGTACCTTCGACAGAGGCAAATCAGTAGTTCTCTATACTGATGTCCTGCCCACACTGTGACATAAGCATTTTCAAAAATGGCCCGGTTAAAATCCGCTGTAAATTACATGTTGTTGTGGAACTGTATTACGACCACAGTTTCCTGTAGGACGGAAAACATTATCGGAGCCAGTATAGCCTTCACTGAAACTTCAGGCAAATGCATGAAAAATCACATCACATACACTAACTTCCAAGGGTAAGTTGATTCTTTCATCTTTTTACCACATATAAATCTGTCTCTCCAGTTATACGGCTATTGTAGCTCAAACATTTTTATATTCATTACTCCAATCGGTCTTCTCAACCTCTTAAAGCAAGAATGTACACAAAGGCTTAAAATTGGGGCATTGTTTAACTATTGCTGTAACAAAATTAGCTTGTTGACAGAATGGGTTTTCCTACGGTTACAAAGTCTAAATATGAAATGGCTGCCATTACTTTTTTCAAACATTCTAACTTCAGTCTTTACTAATTTGCCACCAAATAACCATTTTTTGCTGAAGGGAACTGAAAATGTGAGTTATAAATCCGGACGTTCTGTATACAGTTGAGTTTGCCGGGCGTACTTTGGTGTGTGTAAGTATGTGTATGAGTGGGTTTCTGATGCTGATTGCATGTGGGTTGGTGAATGCATGCGTGAAAGCAGAATATCTGTGTGTGTGACTGCAGAAGAGAGTGTGTATGAGAGAGCGTTAGCGATGCATGAGAGAATGACCAGTGTGTGCGTGCAAGCAGAATATCTGTGTGTGAATGCAGAAGAGAGACTGAATGAGAGCGTTAGCGATGCATGAGAGTGACCAGTGCGTGCAAGCAGAATGTCTGTGTGTGAATGCAGAAGAGTGTGTATGCATGTGTATGAGAGTGTTAGCGATGCATGAGAGAATGAACAGTGCGTGCAAGCAGAATGTCTGTGTGTGAATGCAGAAGATTGTGCATGCGTGTGTTTGAGAGAATGATCAGTGCGTGTGTGAAACAGAATGGCTGTGTGTGGATGCAGAACAGACTATAAGCATGTGTATGAGAGAGTTAGCGATGAATGTCTTGAGTGTGTGAATGCAGCAATAGAGACTGTGTGTGTGTGTGTGTGTGTGTGTGTGTGTGTGTGTGTGTGTGTGTGTGTGTGTGTGTGTGTGTGTGTGTGTGAGGGTGGGAGGTGAGTGTCTCCTGCCCATCTAGTTGGTGTGTCAGGAAAAGGAACACCCACTATTTTTATTTATTTATTTTGTGTTTATTGTTTAACGGAAGAGCTGGGGAGTGTAGATCTAACTGCAATAAGCTGATCGTTTACAATATATCAATCGGCTTATTACAGTGAAGTGCTCTTTTTTTATTTTATTGTATTTTTTAAATATAACATATATATATATATTAATAACACTAAGGGTAGGAAAGCATATAAGTGTAGCCTAAGATGAAACTTTAGGTTTTATATTAAAAATGTATTTGTTTTAAAGGTCTGCAATCCATTTGAGGCAGTGAAGAAATACTGTCTCAGAACTGTTGGGAGAAACATAGAAGAGACAAAGTTAGACTTTAGCTGCAGTGACACAGCTATGTGGTAGGACAAGAGTAGAGCTGCTGGGGGACACTGGCTGGAGATAAAAATAAATGAAGTGACACTGAGAGCTACTATGAGTGTAACAAGTAGTGAGGCATGAATGAAGCGGAGTGAGAAGGGTAAAGAGTGAAATATAATGATTAAGCCAAAATGTTTAGACTAAGAAATCATGCAGGATGTGATCAGACTTAAAACACGAAAGACACTCTGTCTGTGAACAGAGAGCTAAGTAGTTAACAGTGTTGTTAAGGAACAGGTTTGTTTGTGGAATGGTATGCCAGGCCGCACAGTTTTCTCATCTCTTAGAAAAGCACAGTGAATCAATTCACCATTGTTGAAATATCCCTGTATAGAAAGCCAGCCTTGTGTCAAAACAACACTATTTGTGGGTAAAGCTTGCATTACCAACCCAGACATGGTTTATCTACCATTTTATGTGTAAAAAACGCTGAAGGATCTAGTAGAAATGTTTAAGAGAGTTATAAAAAAAACTGCCTTCAGGCCGATTACATGTTTTAGCTTGCAATCACCTGTTTGCAATAGAAGGGCTTTTTAAGTTTGTCTATAAAATAAACTTTTAAAAGTCTTGCCAAACACAACAGTCTGGAATAAGGAGCAGTTGATGTCCTGCCTCAATCACTACACAAAATACTGAGGTCATTTGTAGTAAAAAAAAAAAAATCTATGAGTTCATTGATTAACTGGTAAACAGTTGTAAGCAATTAAATTGCCACATTAACTGGTAAACATATCCATGCAATTAAGTTGCCAATCTGTTCAATTAATAGTTTGACCAAAAATATCTGCATTCGAATTGTTTGCCAATTAACAGTCGCCACATCACCATCACCACGCAGACACAGGCAGACACACACAGACATTAAAAAATGATGGCTTTGACCATTCATAGAAATTATCAATATTTTCAATGAGCCCTCTAAAATAAATTATCAACATTAAGTGAATGTCCCTGATAAGAGAATGCAATGGTAGGCAGTAATGCTGGGCTACCATGTTTGGTGAGATTTTTTTTGTTACAAAAATGTAATTGCAAGCAAAAATATGTGATCTAGTTGAAAGCAATGATTTTGTACATTTGTTTTAAACCTTTACACTTGATCTTGAAAGTCGGCTTATTTACATTTGGCACACCTTATTGAAAAGGGATCTCCATCCTAGATCTTTTGTATATCATAAATTCACTGATTGAGGAAATGGAAGGAGAGGAGGAGTTCTTCCTCCCCAATGTACCAAGTTGAAAATTGGTTACTAGGACATCGACTTATTCTAAATCCAAATAAAACCAAACTGTTAATCTTCTACCCCACTCACAAGATCATACCCACACCCTTCCATATCCAATCCAAAAATGGGACAATCATCTCCCCTGACTCCCACACTAAACTTCTGGGAGTGACCATTGACAATAAACTTAAATTTGATATCCATATTAATCAAACTGTTAAAACCGTTAACAAAAAACTTGGATCACTCTATCGAATAAAATCCTTTCTTACCCCAATAGCAAAAATAGCCACTGCCCGCTCCCATCTCCTCTCCACCCTCTTATATGCTTCCCCTATTTTCACAAATCTTAACACTACTGAATTAAACAAACTTACATGTTGTTATAATCATATTGCAAGATTTGCAACTGGCACACCCTATAGAACCCATCATTGTATCAACCTACAAAGCCTGGGTTGGATCGAATTCCCCAACCTTCTACAGCAGAGCCAACTCATAGTAGCATTTAAAATTCTTAAACAATCTGACAAAACCCCTGCACTGATAAACTTAATCAAACCTTACAACAATCTCAATAGTTTACGCTCCTCAAACAAACTACTAGCTCAAATGGTAAAATCCAACAACTCAGGGGGTGATGCCCTCTTTGCCAATGCCATAGGAAAAATCTGGAACTCCCTTCCATCCAGCCTCACCACCATTTCCTCCATAAAACTCTTCAAAAAGAGACTAAATCACTACCTTCAGATACACTGGCTATGCCAATGTATAAGCCCAGTCTGACTTCAACTAAACAAGATTTTTTCCTCCTCCCTTTAGGACCAATGACGGTACCACTACCATTTCTCTCTTCTGTCTTCCCTCTTATCCTCTTTTCTATATAATTTCCCTAGTCCTATTATCCTATTTAATTCCTGCTACTACTATCCGAAAGGTCTACCTAAAAAGAAAAAGTCTGTTATACTATGAGTTTTTGTGTTCTTTTTTGAATATTTTTTTTTTCATTATATGTCTTGAGCAATGAGTAGAAATATTCTAAAATGTCTCCTATTCTTGTGTAAAATACTTAAGTGAACATACTGTATTATATCAACATAGTGTATTCTTATTTGCTTATACGTGGAGCTTTTCTCCCCGGGCCTCCGCTGAAAATGGACATGTATCCAGTCGGACTCTCCCGGTTAACAAATGTAAAATAAATAAAATAAATAAGTAAATAAATTGTACCATGCGACCAATTAGAAGCATGTATATATACACAAGATCCTCATATACCTTGCAGATGCCATAGGTCTTTCCCCAGCAATGGTGTGTGCGACTGTTTCCAATTCTGTATTACAAAACCTACATTTGTCTGTTTCTCCCATGTCTTCAATAGACTTTGTAAACCAATGTGTACATAGCTCACCATCTTGGGCTGACAATAACAACTTTTCTTGTCTTAGTTTGAATTTGCCTAACCATTCCTGCTTTCGATCCTGATCACCACGAGGTTCTTCAAGAAGTTTTCTATACTTGCAACTCTATTTATGCATTTCCCACATTTCTTGACTTCTCATCTGGTTCTTCACTTTATATTTTTTCCTTTGTTTTTTGGCACATTCAGTTGTTGCCTGATGTTGATCTATTTAGGGTTTGATTTCCATTCTTGCTTGACGTCGATATGCTTCTGCTTGACTAAGCAGAGAAATCATCTTAGATTTATTCTCCTCATGTTTCAGAACTTTCTCTATGTTTGCTCTTACAAACTTAGAAAGTTCATGGAATAAATGGGTTTTGCATTAGAATGAATTTTCTAAAGGCTATAACGTCTGAAACTTAAATGTCTGTCCTTATTTTTAACTTCGATTTTCAATGAATTTCCAACCATTTGCCAAGAAACACAAGTTTATGAGAAACAGACCAAAAATATGAGGCCTAAATCTGAACATTCTGTGAAAATCTGTACAGTTCAGAGGTATAATTCATAACACTGCCCATACTTTTCTAACTTGCAAGTGAGCACTGGCCAGCCAGTAGCTGCTGCTAGCCTTCATGGCAGGCACATAACAACAATCCCGCCATAATCATTAGGTTACTGGTTCATGGTACTGGCCATTCTTTTTGTACTTCAGTCTATAATCATTTGTCCACAATACAAACTAGAAAATAAAGTCCATCAGATACTGGCTAAACACTTGACAGTAAATTAGTTTTACTTCTGAAATGTTCTGTTGAGAGCTTACAGCCAGCACTCCAGTCAGTATTCATGTGAGGCAACACATGCTAAATGCACCGCAGGTAAAGGGGAAGAACATAAATATATATATATATATATATATATATATATATATATATATATATATATATCTACACATATATATTGTAGTAGCTGGTTGATTGAAAAGAGTACCTAGTGGTGTTGCTAGTTAATTTTTGAGCTCATGTTGGGTTTAACCAGGGATGTTATGTCCCATAGAAGTTTACTTATTTATTTATTTTTTTACCTTGGTGACGTGTATAACCTGCTCTTTACAGATACAAGGTAGAGGACAGGATGGTGGGGCTGTCATGGGGTACTTGTGGTGGGGGCAGGAAGTGAAGTTTTCACAGAACCTGTCGGCTGACAGGTTAGCTATGTCCACAGGCAAAGTATATGGGGTATCACTAACTATCATTTGGGCACACGTCTGGGCCTTTCCTTTTAGGTTAGGGGTGTAACTAAAGAATGCCTTAAGGTTCCCCTTAGTTGAGGAAGCTATTTTGGATTTGTACTTTGCCTTTGAGGGCTTTGAAAGACATCTTATTTGCTTGTGTAAGCTGAAGAGGGAGCGTTTCCAGTTTAGGGTTTGCTTCCTCTTACTGTTATACAGCAATTTCGTCCTCCTATTGTAAAGGCTGTTAATGGCAGTAGTCCATCAGGCAGTCTTGCTCTTCCTTGAAGGGCTTCTTTTGGTCCTATCAGGTATGGCCGGGTTCAATGCAGTTATGCAGGTGTTTGTATACAGCCCTGGTATACGACTTGGCATAGCTGACTGTCCCATCTGAGGGAGGAGGTGCAGTAAAGCTAATTATCCCCTACTGTAAGAGCTTATAGTCTGTTTTGGAAAAGTTGTTTAGTTTAGTTGCTGTGGGGGGGGCAGGGAAGATACTGACTGACTTTGACTGATACAGATTTGTGGTCAGATCTCAGTAGGGAAGACCTCACAGTGTGGGGGCTACAGTACTCCTATTGGTAAGCACCAGATTCTGCATGTTGGCATGCCTTGTGTGGGTGTCAAACAGCTGCTCCAAAGCATTGGCGTTAACGTAGTCAGGGAACCTTTGGGCAGGTGTATTAGACCACAAGTAATGTAACCTGTCAATGGATGCCTAGTTCCCCAACAGTATGGTGTTTGGATGTATCTTGATAGACTCAAGCACATCCCAATAAACTGAGTGGGTGACCAGATTCATGGAGGGGGTTCATGATCTGGCATTGACTTCAATAGGTGTCCTACCAACAGTTAATTGCACCTTAACTATCTTCTGGGAATTCTACTATTGCCCTAATCTGGAGCTGTATTTATCTGTAATGAATAATGATACATGCCTCCTTCACTTTTCATGCCTTTGGTTGGTGGTTAGAATGTGTGGAAGGAGGTGTAGCTCAGTATGGCTAGAGTTCTCTCCACAGCCTTGAACCAGGTCTTTGTGACTGCACAAATATCCAGTGAGTGCAGTTTCATGTTAAGACTGAGTATTTCGCAGCATAACCTTGAGGTTGTTTTTAGATGTCGTTTTTACGTCAGGAACTATGTCCTTGAGACACTGCCTAAAAAGCCACTATGAGGGTAGCAAGAACCTTGCCCAGTAGAGGAAATGCCAGGGATGACTGATGAAGATGATCTCTGGCAATGCATCGAGGTTGGTCAGTCATGTAATCCCAGGCTGACAGATACTGTATCCCCTTACACTGACACCACAATCTAAGCCAAATATTGAAGTACATCATTTTTTGTTTGTACAGAGGCATCATCCTAACTGAAGGTGAAATACTGCTTAAGGCTTGGTACATGTACATGCCTGAGACATGTACTCTGAGACCTCAGTCGTGTCTCTCATCCTATAATCCAGACAGGTACGTGTGAAGTCACTGACACTAACATGGACTCTGACAGAGTCATAACAGTGCCTGTTTTTGAGAAACGTGTGTGCAGGTGAGATATGGTGGATATGGCCACCAGACAGATAGCTGACTCTGACCTTCTCCTTATCCAGCACTGCAATGGCACTAAATAAATTTTCCTCACCATTTAGTTCAGCAGTCGGACCACTTAACATAAGCACTTTGGTGACACATACATGACTCATTTCCACAGCGATCCCTTCAGTCATTTGCCCATGTATGCAGAAGCACTTTGCTGGCACATTCAAGAATAATTTCCACAGTGACCCTTTCAGTTTGTCCATGTATGCACAAGCACTTCATTGACACATTCACGAATAATTTCCACATTGACCCTTTCAGTTGTTTGTCCTTGTATGCACAAGCACTATACTGACATACAAATGACTAATTTCCCCTAGTGATACATTCAATGGTTTGACTATGTATGCACAAGCATTTCCCCAACACAAACAAGAATTATTTTGGCCAATGATCCCGGCAGTAGTTTGACCATGTATTCCTAAGCACTAAAATAAAATCTTGTCTTGAAGTAAAGTCAATATTATTGCCTCCTATTACAAAGTATGGTAGTAGATGTTCATTCTCTCCCCTCTAGTCTGCTTAATCAATGTGCAAACCAACAGTGGTACTCTGCAGGTAAACTGTTGTTTACTGGCATAAGTTTAGGGCCCATTCTGTGTTTTGTATGCAGATGAGGCTCAGTTGTGCATTGCTATGAATGTTAGTACGCAGATGTGTTATACCCCTTAGCCTCATAAAACCGCTGTCCATAATACTTTTGCCTAAAGCACATTATACTTTTTCCTTAAGGAGGTGTGTTTACCAAAATGCCACCACATATGCATAGACAGCCGTAATACTGCTCTTGGACTTTTAACTGTGAGTGTAACAGTCTTAGGGTGTGCTATAACTCTTAAGTTTGATAGTACGGCATGCCAGACTTTCCGAGTTATATCCGAGTATGGACACTGTCCTTTGTTTTTTGTTTAATTTAAGTTGGACAAGGGTGACTAGTTGCTTTGCTTGACTTAAGCGCTTCCTGCTGGGTATGTAGGTTTGTCAAACTTGCTTACGTGCTGGGCAGGTAACAGGTTGATATCTAACTTTGTTGCATGTTGTGCTGGAAGTGATATGGCCATAGTGTTAACTTGAGCGCGAGGCCACAGAGTGGGATGCAGTAGTGTCTGTTATGGGCTACATTTATACCAGACTTTGTCATTTCATTGTAACAGAACTCCTGGTTGTTATGTATCTCTCTCTGTGCATTTGCCATATGGAGAATAACGTACAGAGGAATGTTTTGCACCTAATTAGTGATTAGGGTAGTTTCGCTGATAGTATTATTGCACCTTTGCTGCCCTTATAGCATCCTTATTTTTTTTTTCCTGTTTGCAATGCTGTTGTGTACATCAAAGGAAAGATTCATGTGTGTGCTCGTGCCAATAGGTTTGCCTTGACAGTCTACTTGTAATTGAGTAATGGTGACAGAAAATATTCTACAGACAGCTGTGTGATTTGTGGGGTGAGGTGGTTGACAAAGCAGTTTTGTTTAAATTTGGGTCAGCTGGAATTGTGCATAGCTGAGTAGTTTATACTAGTTTTGGAGGGGCTGGGGTTGTGCACGGGGTGAGAGTTGGTTATGGTTGTTTGAAGTACTGAGTACAATGAGAAGAATGTCTGTAAAAGTGTGTTGACAGCTTCTGATACTTGGACTGCAGTCAGTCCAAAGTAGTATGGCTTGTTTTTGATGAAGGCTGTTTGTCAGAAATAGCAGCTCCCATCACAGACAATCATTTTTTCTGGTCTGGTAACGTATCTATTTACTTTTTCTGGTCACTTTTGTCATATGTTATTTTTGGGTCCCATTCACGTAATCAAACTTTTACAAGTTCGAACCTCGTATGGTTGAGACCATATGTTCGAACTTGTAAAAGTTTGAGTGTTTCAATGTAAGGGGGAGGTTTCTGTTTTCTTTAATGTGGTGCAATCTCGGAGATGGTATATTTTAAGTAGGGGGGTGTGTGGGCTGTAGGGGGGCTTGCCCCCCCTATGTAAAACATTCAGGTAAGTTGTTTTGTTTTTGTTTTTTTTATTTTTTGGTTACGTTGTCGAACTTGAAAAGTTCAAACATATGGAGATGTAGTGTATCCTTGTGGCAACCGTGTCCAGGTATATTGCTGTTGTTGATAAGTAAAAACAAACAGTTACTGACTGTCAGGGTGAATAGGTATGTAAAAGAATGCTGAACATAAATCTATTACAGAAAAGTAACTAGCTGTAGGTGGTATGCAACTCAGTGTTGCTGGATTTGGAACAACAGAAAAAGTAGGCAATACTGCATTATTTACAGCCCTTAAGTCTTGTACAAATCTATAACTATCCTTTCCTGGCTTTTTAACTGGAAGAAGTAGTAGTATCTTAAGGGCTTTTACCAGATATTATTCCGTTCTGTATCAGACATTGACGTACAGGTTTGATTCCCTGCGGTGCCTCCAGCTGTAGTGGATAATGTGGTGAGGTGGATGTTTTCATGGGTTTAATTTTATTTTTACTGGTTTTGTTGATTTCAGTACACCTAGTTCATTTGCATGCTTAACCCACAAGGTGGCTGGTAGATGCTTAAGTTACTCTCCATCTGTGTGTATGGTTCCGACAGGCTGCATACAATTATATTTGATTTTTAACAATAAGTTTGTAGCATCATCAATGAAAATGAAATTAATATACATTTTAGATAAGCTGATCTTATTCCATAACATAATTGAGAATATGAAGAAAGGAGTGGTTCAAAGAAAAGTTATTGATACAGGGCAGGGCAAGGACTAGCGAATTGCTTAATAGTTTGCTGTTAAATTTGAGAATATCACAGTAAGTTCAAGAAATGCATTACTTATATGCGTAATGCAAGTCATACTTTATTTCCTAAAATATTTAGTAAGCAACCCCAAAAAAAAAAATGTTTCACTGCATGGACTGTAAATACAGTGAGGTTTCAGTATATTCTTTTACTGTGCCAGTATCATGGAGTCAGGTTTGCAAATTAATGTTTTGCTTTAATTTAAAAATTGTGGAGATGAGTAGAATGTCATGAAATTACCGAAACAGCATGTCACAAGCAAGCTGTTCCTCAGAAAGAAATGGGCACGCAGAAATAAGTTAACATAAAAATGGCCTGTATACATAAACAGGGTTAAAGCAAAAGTGTCTTTGCTCATCAGTGGCACAGGAAAATAACTTTCTTGGGTGGCGTAAGCCAGGGAACCTTGTTGGCTAGGCTTGCATAGGCCCTTGGGCCGATAGCCTAGTACCTACCTATGAACCTATGTTGGACTACAAAAAAACACCTGGAACAAAGGCCTCCAATTTAGCTACTTCTCTGACTGCAGCTAGATAACTTCAAAGTATGGTGCAAAAGAAGCTCTGAGCAAAACATAAATGAGGGTGATTCACAACAGAAAAGAAACAGCCCTCTTACAGAAGGAATACAAAATGACAGTGAGTCACACATTTCCCATTATATGTCAATGGCATGGGAATTGACAGTAACTTCCTTATGTCTGGCATGAGTCATAGAAAGAAGACTTGAAATGCTTTATGAGAAAGAGAAAGGGTTGAAGCAGAAGATGATCACGTTGCTATATCAAGCCCCATCGGTAGCCATGTTGTGGTAAACAGGCTAAAATTACAATTAAAGCACTTAAATTGGTCTGGAAAGAAAGACAGACTAAAAAATACATATTTTTTTAGTTGCAGGGTGGAGTTTTCCTTTAATTATTTTACAGGAAATTATGTTTGCTTTGTCAACCAATGGCTGTAAGGGTTAGAGTATTTAGATATGGCATTTTTTGTATGTTCTTGTTCTGATGAAGTCTTGTGATTTTGACGAAAGCGCTTAACTTTTTTCAATACATTTTCTGGATTTAGTGCTGCAGTGTTCCTTTGGTGATCCTCTTCATATATTTTTTACTTGGTTTTGGTGTTCGTTATTTCTAAGTCTGTTTTATACATCAATGTTAGTGATTAGCTAATGATGAGATGGTATTTGATATGCACCTGCAAATCTCCTGCCCCTTCATTTTTATCTTGCGTTATGCAGTCATTATCTTACATTAGATTGTTTTGCTTTATATATACTTGATCTTTGAAGGCATTAGTCATTGTTCTAGTCTTTGTGTTTTTACCTGTTGTTTGAACTCACTTTACAAACTGGAATCATAAAAGCTGATGCTTTTTTTTGCATACAAATATCCCTTAGGCATTAGCTAATAAAGAGTTTAAAGCAGAAAAGAATGACAGGAAAAAACAATACACCCCTCTTTCTGACACTGGCTTTAGGTGGACAAGAGAAAATAAGGATTGAACAGGAAGAAAGCATTTATTTCTCCATGTCCATGTTCAGAGCCCCCCACCAGCTGATAATACAACACAAGATTCCCAATTTAAATCCTCTACATTATACACCTTAGGTGCTTACAGCTAAACATTTAATTTTAGGCAACTCATTGTTAAATAAGTCAAAACAGTTCTTCACATACAGGTAAAAGCCATCTCTTTGCTCTCAAAATTACATTCCACCTTCATGAAAGTGTCAGCTCCCTTCATAGCAGCACCTCTCTCTCATATATTCAATCTCTGTCTGTTTTTCAGACAACCTTTAAGCATGCACACATCATGATATTCTCTCAAATAGAAATCCTAAGGAATTTAAAGATTAGAGATCAATAGTAAACCAGTACTCTTTAACAAAAATCTTTGAAAAATAGAACACAGTTTCAGAAATTCTTTCAGTATCATGATAGCATTATACACAACCAGCAGGACCAGCCTTAGATCAACTGGTGCCCTAGGCAAAAGGGCTCCACGGCACCCCCTACAATGCCACCAGGTGCCCCCATCCTGGTCCTACACCAGATAAATACTGGAAAAGCGCCCTAGGCGGTCACCTAGTTGGCCTATGCCTAAGGCCGGCTAGGACAACCAGTGACATAATTTAGAGCTATATGGAAGATTTAAAGCTGAAAAGGAGTCTGCTCATTGATTTGACAAGAAAATCTGAAACCATAAATGGCAGCATGTTCCTCTACAAGCCTATGAAATTAAATTTTTGTTCAACATTAGTTGGTTTCAAAATTACTTCCAAAACAGAACATTCCAAGTGAACCTTGGAACCTGCCTTTAATCTGAAGGCACTATTAATATAGATAACCCACTAGGATCCATCTTTGAATGACTGTCATTCTCCCTATTCACCAGTGGTATATCCACTAACCTGTCCCACCCCAACTTGGTCCTGTACGCAGATCTCTTACCATTTGAATTATGAGAGAACACATTGCCCTTCAACATAAAGTGCAATCTAACTTTAGAGAATGTTGTCACTGGACAAATAAAAATGTGTCACAATGTGTCAAAATGTGGGGGGTGCAGGAGAGCTTGCCTCCCTGCTAAATGCAGTTAGTTAAGTGTTTTGTGTGTTTTACGTTGCTTAGCAGATGTTCAACATTTCAAACTCGTCCACATGAAAGTCAGCATTTTGAAATGCCAAACATCTGAAGTAGATCTCTCTCTCTCTATAAATATATATATATATATATATATATATATATATATATATATATATATATATATATACACACACACACACACACACACACACATTTTTCTACATATATTGTCTATTTTAATAAACACAAAAATTAATACATTAATGTTTTAAACAGTCCAGAACTAATAATCTCATCACATTCTTGTATGTTTTAGAAATTACCTTTTTGAAGTATAAGCTATGCAAAATAGGCCTGGAAAGAAAAATTGGGTACTCAAACACATTTTATGCCTGCATTAACTTATGACATTATCATAACATACATCGCCCCTTAAATTGCAGGTTTTCTAACAGTTCTGTTAGACATTCAAACAATATTTTTTAAAATTATGTAAGCTCTGTTTCACTTCTAATATCTTCCTCAAGTGTATAGTTTCAAACAGGATAATGCATGTCTAGCAAAAGATTTTAAATGAATTGCCACTTAGCATGGTGCATTTGGTGTTTGAAATGGGAACAATGGGACCTTTTACATTCTTTACTATTTTTGACTCTGGGAGCTAACTAAGAAAATATTTGCCTTACCTGGCCTATTTCAGCATCAGTGTCTCCAAAAAGACAAACCCACCTCCATAGACAACACAAGGAAAAAGAAACTAAGGGTAATGATGCTCAACGCCAGAAATCTAAACCTCAAGATGCACGCACTCGAGACTCTCCTCAGTATGGAGAATATCGATATCTGTGCAGTAACAGAAACCTGGTTCAAGGCTCCCGAGAGCACCCCAGCACTACCAGGTTATACCTCATACCATGCTTTTCGGCCCCAAAATTCAGACCGAACCACAAAAGGAGGGGGAGTATCCATATTCATCAAAGATACCCACACCTCCAGGTTAGTGGCACTGCACGAAGCATCGGAGACCATCCATGTGCAACTAACAGTGGGCAAAACTGCCTTTCAGTTTGTAGCCTACTACAGACCACCCTCCCAAACTCAGGAACCCCACTTGGCTTTCCTGAGAACACTGGAGAATATGAAGGTCTCTCCAAACACAATCATATTGGGTGACTTCAACTACCCAAACATAGACTGGGAGCACTACTCAAGCCCAAACACCCTCGCCCAACGGTTCCTAGAATTTATAAACTCAAATGCTATGGAACAACTGGTCACCACTCCCACAAGAGGGGAAAACATATTGGACCTGATCATCACCAACATGGGGACTCTATGTTCCATACCAGAGGTATACCCCTCATTGGCAAGATCTGACCATAAATTAATCTCACTGGACATCCATATCCCGTCCCCACCCCCAGCTAAGGAAACCACGGTGAAGAACTTCTCAAAAGCAAACTTCACACTTCTCAAAACTGAAGTGGAATCCTTCAAAGCCCCCGGGCCAGTGGAAAATACAGCCCAAACTGCAGAATCCTTTACAAACGCATTCTATGGACACCTACAAGAATGCATGGATCGTGCTATCCCAAATAAAACCAAGACTCACTCCTCCAAAGGGAGGAAACCTGTCTGGTGGACCCCATCCATAAATAAGCTATACAACAGAAGGAGGAAGCTACTACATGATACAGCAAAATCCCAAAAAGGGAAGGCATCTCTGATCAGTACTAGCAAGAAACTACGATCCCTCATAAAATCATCTAAGGCCAGCTTCGAAAGAAAACTTGCACAAGATGCTAAAGATAATCACAAGGCCTTCTTTAGTTATGTCAGGAACCTGGGTGGCAACTCCCAGATATGCTCTGAGTTAGTGCAAAATGACAAAAAATACACTGAACCTACAGACATTGCCATCATCCTGGCAGACAGGTTCAGTGCAACCCCCCCCCCAAAGAGCAAATGTCTATCCCAACAGAGTGTAGTTTCCCCGACATCACAGATGCACAGGTGAGAGCTGCCCTCTCCAAAGCAAAAAAAACAGCATCAATGGGACCGGATGGTGTCCCGGGCTGCATCTTACATGAGCTCCAAGAAGAACTGAACCCTCACATAAAGTCACTGTTCAATCTCAGCCTTACTACAGGATATGTACCCAAGGAATGGCGTACAGCAACAGTGGTCCCACTCCACAAAGGTGGTACCACAACGGACCCCGGAAACTATCGCCCTATAAGCCTGACTAGCCTGGTCTGCAAAGCTATGGAGCGTATAATCATGGAACTCATAAACAAAGACATTGGGAACCTCCAAACACGGGATCCTACTCAATTTGGCTTTGTTAAGGGCAGATTTTGCCTCTTGAACCTGGTTGACTTCTTTGAAACAGTCACCAAGGCCATAGATGAAGGGAAGGTAGTCCACATAGCCTACCTGGACCTCACAAAAGCCTTTGACACAATACCCCACTCGGGCATCATAAATAAGCTCACCAGTTTAAATATCAACCCCTATGTCACAAGATGGGTTGCAAACTGGCTCAGGGATAGAACCCACATGGTCAGAATTGCAGGTGCCATGTCAGACTCTAAACCAGTTACAAGTGGCGTCCAACAAGGTTCAGTCATGGGACCTCTCTTGTTCGGTATATATTTCTCTGAGGTACAGGCCAACACGGGAGGACTATGGCTGACCAAGTTTGCAGATGACTGCAAACTGGATGCCATAATTGACTTGCCGAGTGACACAAGCATCCTCCAAAAGAGTCTCACAGAGACGGACAACTGGTGCCAGAGCCATGGCCTAAAGCTAAATGCCAAAAAGTGCATAGTCATCCCCTTTGGGAAAAACAAAGTGCCCACAAATTACCACATAGCTGGTAATCCATTGGGGACCCAAGTAGATAGCAATCTCTCCTTTGACAATCACGTTGCCAAAGTGGTTAGAAAGACCTGCTATATAGCCCACCTTATCATGAAAGGGTTCACATCTAGATCAAGAGAGGTCATTGTGCCCCTCTACTCATCACTCATCAGGCCCATAATTGAATACAATGCCCCATTTGGGATGTACCTTACCCGACACCTGCAGCAACTGGAAACAAAATACCAATCCATGTTAGGCAGAGCCCCTCAATGACCCTCTTCAAGAGAAATCTTGACGAGTGAATGGGAGATCGTAGGTGTACCCCTGGGATCTCTTCTTTGTCCCTACTAGACAGAGGCACAGTAAACTAAACTTAAAAGGGCTATCTTCTGTGACCTTTTTCCATTAGTATAAGTCTGATTTACAATGCTTTGGAATATTAATGGGGGGTCATTGTATAATAATCTATTTTTCAAAGACCACTGAAGTATAGTCAGTAGAGCAAGGACATAATCCTACATCCAAGTGTCTTACCGATAAGGTAGTACAGAAAGTAAATGAAGAAGAAGAAAAAAGGATGTCACAAGACTTTGCAAAACAACTAAGACTCAAAAGTAGTCCCCGTTCTTCTAAGGCACAATATGCAATATACTCAGGATGTAAGCTTATTTCTTAGCTGATAATTTGACATTCCAGTTAGCAAAAACTCCAAACAAAACTGCTTATTAATAAAAATGTCAAATGGAAAACTGAAGTATTTTATTAAAATGGGTTAAGCACCTTCATCTTAAACTGTCAGAAACATCTTTGGAACAACTGTGATAAATGGGCAACCAGCTTAAATAAATTGAAATAAAGTCACTGTAGAATTCCTGAGAGATTTAATATGTTAATTACATTGCTTTTTTTTTGGTTTCTCTGGGAAACAGCCATGTTAGCAGTTTATTTGTCTCTATGTCCACATTCTGAAGCTCATACCTCTTGCCTTCTGCTCTTTTGTTATGAAGATGTATTTTTTTCCTGAACTACATAAGGTTATCAAATTCATTTAAGACATATAAAATAGCTAGGTATAACCAACCAAAGCAAATGGAATTCAACTTTAAGAAACTCTTCTAGAAACTAATGAAAAAGCTAAAAAAATAGGTTATGCAGTGCTGTTAGTTCTTCTAGTTATTAAATTATGCAATATTTTAACACGGATTTATTCGAATGGTAATTGATAAACTGTACTCTCATTTATAATATTGATTAGTAACAATGAAAGGTTCACAGTCTGGTTTTAAAGATACAATTATAAATGTATATATTTTATTTTTAATACAGGTAGACTGGGCCTTAAGGTTCTTTTCTCAGTTACAAAGAATTATTAAGTGTAAAGCGTTACATAAAAACTATTATACAGAAAGACCACACCACAAGCATGTCATACTTAAAATATGAGACAACAAAGAAATATAGCACAGACAGAGTCAGAGACAAAGTGAGTGTGACTTGCTCATCTCTTTCTGGGGGAGGGATAATGTGCACATGGTGAATGTGGAATCTACCTTGCTAGTTTGAAGTTTGTCGTTGGGGTTGCTTGCTGGTTTGTGCCCCTTGCAAAAACTGAGGGACTGCCCAATGTCCTCATTCCAGTGCATTTCCTACGTTTCTCAATGTACCGGAATGTGTGAGAGGAATGGTAAGAAAACATACACAAACCACCCCTAATGGCTGCCTCAAGTGATGGCTTCTCCTAACTGACCCTCACACTAAAACTTTCTATTTATTTAAAGCAGATTTTTTTCTTACTTGTCATCTGAGGTGAATATCTTATTATCTGAAGGCAAGCAAAATATACACAACTGTTTCAGAAGGCCCTATAATTCATTTGAGCTTTCTCCTCCCCCATAGTGCCCTTTTTAGGCAATGTCAAATTGACACAGCAAAATCAACTCAACAGAACCTCAAAGTGTTACTGCTTAATGCCAGGAACCTAAATAAAAAAAACTACACTCCCTCCAAGCCCTCCTCACACTGGAGAATATAGTGCAGCTACTGAAACATGGATTAAAGTGGCAGAGTACCCCAACATTGCAAGGTTTCAGTGCCTTCCACACTTTTACAGCAGTAGCTACACAGACAAGAGTTAAAGGCGGAGGTGTCTCAGTATACATCAATAACAAGCATACCTCTAGGGTGGTCAAACAGGATGGTGCACTGGAGTTTCTTCACATGCAGATCACCACAGACATAATCCCATACTATATACTAGCCAGCTATACATAAACTCCATGTCCCATGAAGCTCACAATGCATACTTGAACCTACTGGAGACCCTTACCATCCAACCAAACACCCTACTCATGGGAGACTTTAATTACTCCTCTGCAGATTGGGAATCCTGCACAGCCTCAAATCTACATGTACAGAGATTTCTGGACTTTATAAATACAAGCACCCTTTACTAAATAGTGAATACTCCCACTAGAGGCTTAACATACTAGACCTCGTGCTCACAAATATGGGAGAATGCTGCACCCTGCCCCCATGTCTCACCTTCCCTGGTAAGGTCCGACCGGGGCCGTACACAACAAAATACAAACTTCAAAACCCTAATCAACTGAGGGGCTTTGCCCTCCCCACACCCCCCAATGTGAGGGGCTGTGCCCCCCCATCTAAATATACCAACTCAGAGATCACTGTACATTGGGGAAAAGGGCTATTCCTTATAACGGCCAACTGAATTTTTTTCCCCGAGGAAAACATTTGCAGATGTGGCTGTTCACTCTTTAGAGCATTTGCTCTTTAGGGGTCGATGATTACATGTTCGAAGAAAAGTCTCTTCAAACATATAATATAGACCTGGTCCAATCATAAAGCTGTCTCCTTCTTCATCAAAATTGACTCCATATTTTAATTAAAACCAGTATCAGTCAGGAAGTATTCAAAGACAAATTCTGTACCTGTTATGAAGTGATTGTTTGACAAAATTCAAGGCCCATCCAAACCCAAGAAAATACCAGCCTGTGCTGAACTGCTCTCAGAAACTCTATATATCCATCCCCATGGCTACACAGAGGATGCTGCATCTACCAGAACTAAGCCCACAACTAATCCCAGAAACAAACTGCCCTGATGACATTCCAAATTAAACAGGATATACAGCAAAAGGAAAAAATTATGGCAAAAATCTGGAAGGTTAATTCCCACAAAGATAAAAATTCTCTCATCAAGGTAAATAGGCAATTAATAGGGCTAATTAGGTCAAGCAAAGCTAACTCTGAGGTTAAAATATCCTCTCAGGTGAGAGGCCTTCTACAGCTATATCAGAAACCTCAAGGGTAGCACACAGCAATGTGCTGAACTGGTGGTTAATGGTGCCACACTCACTAAGCCTGGCGATATAGTGAACCTGTTAGTGGACAAATTCAGCTCAAACTTTATCCCCCTCACCCACAACAATCTTCCAATTATACCTTCAAACATAACCCTCCAACTATAACTAGGGAACATATACTGCCTGCATTCACTAAAACAAAGATAACATCCCAGGATGCCTCAGGAATAGTCTAAAATGTGACTTATCAGGACACCTGGAGTAATTATTTAACTATAGTTTTAAAACTGTCTTTTTGCCATGTGAATGTTGGACCGTGATGGTCACCCCCTTCAACAGATCCAGGAAACTACAGACCCATTAGTCTGACTAGTTTTATTTGCAAAGCCGTGGAATGAATTATCAATAAGGACAAAGGACACCTCCAGACACTGTATCTATCCCAGTCTGACCTTGTCTAAGAAAGGTCATGCTTACTGAATCTGGTGGACTTCTTTGAAAAAGTCATTAAGGCAATGGATAAGGAGAAAACTGTGCATACTGCCAACCCATATCTGGATAATGCATTTGATACAATATTTCACTTGGGCACTGTCAACAAACTTACAGAACTAGGAATAAACCCCTTTATAACATGCAGGATAGCTACCTGGCTTACTGATAGGACCAAGGAGGTTAGAATTGGTGTGGGCACCTCCACAAAGAGGCCAGTGCTAGACTCACTCCCTTTTGCCATCTACTTCTCCATTGTCAAAGCCAATGTCAAGGGCCACTGCCTAACCAAGTTCACTGATGATTGCAAACTGGGAGTAGTCATTGAATTCCCCAAGATAAGAAAATGCTTAAAGAGGCTCTATTATAGACAAACACTTGGTGCAAAAGCCATAGCTTAAACCTCAATACTAAGAAATGCATTATAGTACCTTTTGGGAAGTCTACCATCCCAGGTAACTACATCATCAATAAAACACCTTTAAAAGTTGATTCGCTAGTCAGGGATCTGGGAACTCATGTAGATAGTAACCTAGCTTTCAACCAACATGTGTCCAAGGTAGTAAGAAAATCTTACTATGTTGCTCAACTTATATGCAAGGGCATGGCATCTAGATCCAGACAGGTCATCATACCATTGTACTCATCTCTCATCAGGCCAATCATAGAGTATAATGTCCCCTTTGGTATGTACCTGACCAGACATGCAGCAAATGGAATGTCTGCAAAGGTTCCTCACAAAAAGAATACAGGGAATAAACACAATGTCCTATGCTGATAGCCTCACAGCCCTGTCTGCTTACTCGGTATTAGACTTCTGAGAGATGATCTTTGCTTGGCATACAAAGCATGCCTGGACCCTGTTTTGTTGAATCTTTTTGCACATCTGCAAAACAAATAAAAGATAAATAAAATGCAGAACGAGGTGGCTAAAAGCAGTAAAATATAATTTTAACTTATTGTTGTGCTATTGAGGTCCACAGTGGCATTGTTGTTTATTGAAAACAAATAAAAGACCTGCATTTTGCTTGCAACATAAATAGTTCATGCTGGACAGATTATTATGTTTCTCAGAAGATTCCCATTCTCTGAAGCATACTCTCCATCCATGTGAAGCAGACCTCCTCCCTGTCCTTATTTAAGAGCAACTTGGACCAGTGGATGGCTGATTGGAAATTCAGGCCTGGTCTGGGTCCAATGTCTCTGATGGACAGAGGCAGTCAATAAATCACCCCAATAAATCAAATGTAAATTCAATTTTTGGGTCACATTTGGGTTGCACTGCTAAGCTTTAAATAGCCCTAGCAGTTGTTAGCCTGGTATATACCTATGAACCTATGAGATGGTCAGAAACAAGTTAGTGTAAGAAAATGCAAGTCACTTGTTAAAAAAGTAAAGGACCATTCTATTTGGCATATGTCAGACTCTATGCTTAGCTACCTCACCAGCCACATTAGACCTTAGCAGGTGTTATAGCTTTCATTTTGTTAAAAAACGTTTGAGTATGGTTTAATGACTCCTGTTCTTCTTCCGTTAACATGTGGAGAAAACAGTTCAGAAAGTCCTCTAACAATTGAACCTCAGGCACTGAGTAACCAGTCTCCTTATATTACAGCACCAAATCTCTAAAGACAAGAGTTGTCTTATCCCATAACTGGAATGTTCCATACTTTTGATTAGGCAGAATCATCTCACAACTTAAAAACCTGCAAGTAATCCTAAATAAGGCCGGCCATTTCATTATCCTATCTAAAGCCAAACAGTACTCCTGCCAGATCCCATCCATCCATCCACAACCCCGTTTTCCCATTTTTGCATATGAGGTTGGGGTATCATTTCAACAGTGACAATCTTTATTTTTATTTATTTATTTCACATTTGTTAACTGGGTTAGTCCAACTGAGTTTGCAAACAAACCCATTTTCAGTGGAGACCCGAGGGGAAAAGCCCCAGCAAACATAAGTAAAGATAAAATGACAATATACAAATATTAAATAACAATTACAATACAAAATAATTGTAAAAAAGAAAATGTTATTAACTAGTGCTAATGTTCAAAGATCTTACATATATATATATATATATATATATATACATATACATACACACACAAGCATTTGGTTGGCTGGTAGATGGCCGATAGGAAAATGTTTGAATGCATGTCTGCGAGTTTGCATAAATGCCAACACAAAGTAAGCAAAACGCAGAATGTCCCCCCCTTGTGACCCATGGTAGCACTTGTTTAGGAGGTAGAGTGGTCGGAATTGTCGAATTCAGTGTTTTTTTCGACATTCAGACTGTTCGCAATGAAAGGTTGTTTGGTGAAATGCATGTATTCCATATATATATATATATATATATATATATATATATATATATATATATATGTTGTTGTATCTTTTGGCTTTTCCCGGTTAGGGGTCGCCACAGCGGAACTCCGGTCCGCTAATGATTGGCAGTAGATGTTTACGTACCGAGTTACCAGCCCTGACGTACAACCTTTAATGAAGGTACGCCCACTCACGCATGTCTCCCACACAAAAGACTCTTTAGCTGAGAATCGAACAGGACAACATCTTACTGTGAGGCGACAACGCTACCACAGCACCACCACCGCAGTCATTCTATATATATATATATATATATATATATATATATATATATATATATATATACATACATACATACACACACACACACATATATATATATATATATATATATATATATATATATATATATAAAATGGCAACTTAACATGGAAAGACCAGTAATCTGACCACATTTACTGACTAGTTACTAAATAATGACTGCTATGTTCTACTCATAAACAGAAACTAAATCCATCTTACTACAATCTGAGACCTTAAGAAAACGAACTGTTTAGGACCTTGATTTGGCCTTAAACTGAGTGGCAGACCTTTCTCTATGATGGCATATTGTGTAGAGACTCCTTCCACAATTATATCATAAACATCTATGACTAGCTTAACTTCAAAACCAAACCCATGAATTACTTAGAATTTGTAGTTACTTGCAGCCATTACAAAGTGCTCTGTGAATTCATAAACATGATATTTACTGTTCTCAGGTTCTTAGGATAATCATCTTTCAATCGACCTACAGTGTCTGCAATTTGTGATTTAAGGTAATTTAGTGTGTTATTAGTGACACCAGATAACTTTATTATTCTGTCCAAGTTCTTTCATTGCTTTATTTAAAATGGGCAAACTAGACAACTGCATCTTGCTTGTTTTATGGACTCATAGATTTATATATATTCCAAGGCCAATGGTCATTCATGCCTTGCCAGTACCCTCACTCTTGCCACACCTCCCTTCTCTAGAACAGCCATTTCAGTCAATCCAGGAGTTAATTTGTGGATACCTATCTGGTCATCTAGGTTATACATAAAGGAATATAATGAGTCACAGTGCTTAGCATGCAGGGCAGTTTTATTCCAGAGCTTTAAAGACGCTGAGCTATAAATCTGCCACCAAGGTTAGGGAGGCACTGTGTTACAAACCTGCCCCAGAGGTCAGGGAGGCACTAGGTTATAAACCTGCCTCTCCAATATGTTTTATTTGTTGGTGAGGATTTAGGCCCATGGTTCTAGTATTTCTGGAGGTAACAGACTTGAAGGAATATAGGATGTCCAGAAAACAGGATCTCTAATGGTTCAGTACGTCAGGCAGACATTTCCCTCAAAAGTTCATAAGACACTGAATATAGGGTCAGAGATTCCAGCCTCTTTTGGTAGCCATTATTTCTAAGTTACTGTAGTAGATAGACTGGTAGCTTGCGGTTGCTTTATTTTACTTTACTGATTTTTGTGTGCACGTGTTACTTGTCAAAATTATTATTTATTTTACATTTGTTGACCGGGATAGTCCGACTGGATATATGTCCATTTTCAGCAGAGACCCTGGGAGAAAAGCTCCAAGATAATAATACACACTGAAAATTTAGTAAATGCTAGTTTCAAGCAGACTACAGTCATAAGCAATACCAGCATTTAGCACATAATAGTACTAATTTATTATAAAACACTTTACAACACATAACATTATTTTCAAAATTATGCATACATAACATTACATTCAGGTTTAATACATGGTGAGCAGCAGTTACACAACTGATCCTTCCTGAAATGGAGTGGTAGAAAAAAGTTAGAAGTAGTTGAAGGTAAGGCACCTAAGAAATAGCGAGGTCACTAGTCGGGGTAGTGCAAAGCCATAACCAATGAGTTTTGAAGTATTTCTTGAGTTTGTTTTTGAACTGAGTTAGTGAGGGTTCTAGGGTCAAGTCAGCTGGGAGTCTGTTCCATGTTTTTTCCAACAGAGTTGGCAAACAGAGAGTCCCCAGCTGAGTAGTTGGATTTGTATGTTTGAACTAGGAGTCTAGTGGATGATCGCAGTGGCCAGGTGCTGGTGTAGGAGCTGATAATATTTTTTAGTGCAGGTGTATTTTCTGGTTGGTAAAGGACTTTATGTGCCACTATCAGCTGGTTGAACTACAGTAGGCTTGGCAGTTCAAGCCATCCTAGGCAATTTAGGTTGTGACAGTGGTGTGTCCGATAGGCTGTGCCAATAGCAAATCTGCAATGTGATTATAGCAGGATGATAGTTTATTAAGATCTGTTTTGTTTAAGTTGGAGAATAGAGGTGAGGCATAGAGAAGAGTTGATAGCAGATGGGAACGGGCATTTGAGGTAAGGAAAGGTTTGATTCTGTAAAGAGAGCCAAGTTTTTTATTAATGGTTTTGATTGATTGTTATGCACATCAAACTTCAGGTTGTTATCAACTATGAGACTCAGTAGTTTAGCTTGGGCTTCTGGGGAGATGATAGTGCCATTGTTAGTGGTTATATTGAAGGATGGCAGGGGGTCCTGCATGTGGGGGAGAAGAGGAGCAACTTAGTTTTGTTGGGGTTTAGGATTAGATGTTGATTGGAGAGCCATTTTTCCACTGCATTGAAGGTATTTGGGGTTAATGTGAATAAAGTAGCTGGTGAGGTGTCAGAATAAATCAAGGTGGAGTCATCCACATATTAAATGCAGGTAGCATCTGGGATGACTGAATGAAGGTCATTGATAAAGATGGAGAAAAGAAGGGGTCCTAGTATCGAGCCCTGGGGGACTCCTAATGTGATGGGTAGGTGAAATAATAGCTTGTCCTGCCATAGGACTGCCTGTTGCCTGCCCTGCAGATAGGATTGAAACCATTGGATTGCACGGCTGTTTAAGGAGAAGGCCTTCAAGGTATTTATAAGCATTTTGTGGTCAGCCATGTCAAAAGCCTTGTTAGATCTAGAAAGAGTGCTGAGGATAGTTTGTTATGATTGCGGTTGTGGTTAATGACGTTGGAGAAAGAGAGGAGGGCAGAAGTAGTACTGTGGTGTGGCTTAAAGCCATGCTGAAAGTTGGACAACAGCTTGTTCTGTGTGAGGTAGTGCATGAGCTGTATGTGTACACACTTTTCATAATTTTATTTAGATGACAGAATAGCTATGGATCTAACGTTTGACAGTTCAGTGGAACTGCCTCCTTTATGGAGAGGTATGACATCGGAGATTTTCCATATAGTGGGTACAGTAGCTTCAGATATAGTTCTCTAAAATCAAAGTTAGCAGTCTCAAATGGCCAGATACATGAAAAATGATTGCTTATATAGTGTTACTTATTGTATCCAACCTAAATCCAATATGGGCTTCATGACACATTGCTAACTGCCTGTGCAGTGAATATAAAACTAGTATTCCCTACAGAAAAAGTAGTCACTGCAGCTATGTGTTAAAACTGTTCACACTGAATGGGATGCACAGTGAGGTCATGTAAATAGTACATCCACCCTATGCAAAGTATAATGATGTCAATATGTACAAACCAACTCCCAATATCACAGTTGTATAATGCATTGTGCAATCCATCCCACCCACCACCATTTAACTCCAATTTGTGTACGAAGCACTTGTTATCTAGGGTCACCTTCCCACCACCTGTAATGGAATAGATGATGATCCTTGTGTGCCTCTGATTTAATTTCTTACTGCACTGTAAATGTCAATAATTTATATTTTTTGCCTAATGGCTCGGAGGTGCAGTTAAAAAAGTCTCTGGACCACTACATTCATCCAATTACCAAAGTTTAATAAATTCATTTCTTAATTTTATGTAACTCTGCAGGCACTATGCCAAATCACTGTGGTGCCTTATGCCTACATATGGCATACTAGACTAGTTCCTAAGGATGCTTCATTAAGGAGATCATCTGCATGCCTTAGATTTGCCATGATATTGTGTGCCTTATGCCAGCCAGCAGTATACCAGTCAATCTGAATAGCACAGATATAGAAATCCAGGTATCTAGTGGTGTGAATGACTCACTCCCTACAGACTTATCAAATATGCCACCCCTGAACTGATGCAATTTACACCAGATTCATCTATGCACATAATATGCTTGTAGTCATATATTTGGCAGTTTAGCTCAGTGTTAAGGCTATAAGCTGTTAATGCGTGTCACTGTATAGTCCTGGGTTTGATTCTTTCAATGTCCACTTGCAAACTGCATGATTCTGTACAAGCTACTTAACCAGAACATGCCCTCCAGCCAGCTTCATTCTGTGAATGAGCTCCATCCTATAGTCCTGGGACCGATTTCCTCATTTTCCACTTGCAAACTGCATGCCATTGAGCAAGTCATTTAATACGATTGTCCTCTATGTTACCCATACCTCTCAATCTACTGACACTGAAAACAGTAATGTAAGCTAAAAATCTGGGCATCTAATTAGCATTAAATTTGAATACAAAATAAGCATATAACTCTTTCCACTTCCAGTAAGAATGAGGGACACTGCCTAGAGACATATGTCTAAAAACAGAGATAAAATGCTGGAAAATTATAAGCTCATTATCAAAGAGACAGTGTATTGTCTGTAGATTTTAATGAACTGTATTGCAAAATTTTATCTCACAAGGCAATTTAGTTTTCTTCAGAAAAGGGAGTTGTAAGATGTGTGCCCTCTTCCTCTAAATTATTGTTGCCACTAGTATGTTGGTAATGTAGTGTGGTTTTCTATGTACTAGACAGCTTCAAAAATCAGACATGATGAGGGGATTCAAAAAAATTGTGTAAAGCCTAAAAACAGGAACACACCTCCAAAAATAAAGGCATCTTGTGTAGGGGTAAATCAGGCTTACAAATGAGAATGTTCCTCAGGACAGTTCAGAGGTTTAATGTTACCACTGAAAAGGGGAATCTAATCCAAATTGGCTTACTGAGTGAAAAAAAAAAGAAAAGTTAAAGATTCGGAACTGCATACAGCAGGAAAGGAGCCACAGTTGTGCAGCATCAGCAATAGAACAAAAATATAGACTGCAGCAGCCATGGCATAATGGCCATGGTCTTTATCTCTCAGATGCAAGGTTCAATTCTAACTTCTGGTTGTTTTCTAGGCTTAGGGTATTCTGCAGACTGATAGCCGACTATTTACCAATGAATCTGAACCTGTCCCAGTAGTATACGATCCCTCTTGTATGAGCCACTTAAAACTGAACTACTGAACCTAGTAAAAGTATTTATGCTGGAACGTTTTTGGCTTGCACTGTCCTACTAGCAAAACTAATGTGTAGAGCAAATCAGTATAAGGGATTTAACACTGATTTGTAATATCCAGTAAATATTGATGGCTTCCACCCACATCCTTAGAAATGTGTTTTGTTTAGGTACCTGCATCACTTCCTTACCTGATGCCTTTATATAACTGCCTGCACTGTTTCATATACATCCTTGTCAGTATATATGTACTGAGTCCATATTAGGACTAGAAACAGTCTTTGCACTAGTCCATATACACTATTAACAAACCGAGCAAGCTGCATCACTTCCTTACCTGATGGGTTTATATAACAGCCTGCACTGTTTCATACACATCTTTGTCAGTGTGCATGCACTGAGAGTCCATATCATGAGTAGAAACAGTCTTTGCACTAGTGCACATGCACTATTAACAAGCAAACAGTGCAAAGCACTTTCTTGTAGCCATTTCATAATCTACAATATTGCTGTAAGCCTATTGCATGATATTCCTACATATGTTACAGAATGAGAGACAGCTACTGTATTTCTTAGTTCAAAATAGGATTCCGGTGATATAAAATGATATTAAAGACAATATTAATTGTTTCTTGTTGCAAAGTCTCCATTTCAGGTATACGGAAGAGTACAGAGTTGCTTTTCTTAGGGTGTGTGTGTGTATGTGTATGCATGGGTGCCCTCTTTGAATGTGGTTTTATCAGTGTGTGCTGTACAATGGGATGGCATCCCATCTAGGTCTAGTTCCTGCTTAGGACTTGCAAGGATTCATCAGTCCTCATGATCTGTAATAGGATGCAAATAAATCTAGAAAATAAATAATATGGTAAGGTATAATGACTTTGCATCATTTGCCTTTTTGTTTAATACTTCCATACCTACCATTTAATGGTAAAACTGGTCAGAAATCTAGCATTGTGAAGGTCAAAGTGATCTTTTTTTGATAAGAAATTATGGAAAAAAACAAAACTTTTTTGGGATAGATGCCCATTTCTGTTCACATGTAACTATAACAATAACATGAAGCACATACGACTAAACTGCTTTTTGACTGTTACAAATTAATGTAAGAAATGCATGCTTCAGAGTATAAGCAGTTAGTAGCTTGGATTTGCAATATACAATGTAGATACACTGACTGAAGCTGCTTGTCATTTGGAGGAAAAATTATGATCTAATTTTCGTATCCAGCATTAAAGCAGCACCATTTACAGTACGAGACATTTATGTAAAGCTTCAAAGGTGAAACCGAAACAGGAAGGCAAGGAAACAGAATAATAGAACAGAAACTTGTACGTGCATTCATATCAAAGATAAGGAGAGAACACTAGAAAAGGACATTGTGACAGGTTGTCATGAATGTGTAAAGCAGTCTTTTCCTGCCAAAACAGAACCTTTGTGCTCACCAGTCCACAGATGGCTGCTGACAACAGGTGGCAGGTTTTACACTGAGAAACTCTCACATGGCAGTTAATTTGTTCTACATAGGATAAGACGAATACAGTTTCCTTTCAACAATGCTTTCTTTGTTGTTGAACAGACTGCCTACTACAACAGCAGTCATGTTTGAGGTATAAAGAGACTATAGATATTTAGTTTACAATTGTATACATTACTTTGCATTAATTCTATAACCATGTCTAATGTTTTGTTACAATTTTACAGAGGAACTGAAAAAGATTGAGGAGTTACAGAAGTAACAGATTAACATAAAGCATTTACATAGAAAGCAGGTTACATTAATTATTGAATAAATACACTCACTAATTACATTGTCTTAACCACCTTAGCCCTACTAGGCAGAAATTGAGTTTTAGAGAGGACCTGGGAGATGACAATGACAATAATTATACAAGAGTAACAGTACAAATCAAATTGCACAACTGCAGTTTTTTCAAACTAAAAAACAGACAAATTAAATATAAAACTGTTTGATAAAAGTGTATGTATTGCAAGGATTATAAAACATTCATATAACATATCGCATGAGTCAATAAAGAGTAGCTTGGATATTGAGTTAGGAAAAGTAGAAATATCTGTGCGAGAGTAGTGAAAATGAAATACCAAAGGGTTCCATCAGTGACGGATTTGGTAAGTATACACGGGATATACTTCCATAATGAGTAAACAACTGCTAACTGCTGGTTTCATCTGGTAAGATGCCAGTTGCAGTAATATTGTTGGTACGTGGTTATGAAGACCCAGTCTAAAATGATAACTATTTGAATTGTCTGGACCCATTAGAGCAAGTTCCAAAACATGGAGACTGAATGGCTGAAAGAATGGACTTACATATATTAAGTCCAAGATAGCAACTTTCCAGAATATTCCCTTTTTTCCAAGGTATGGCAGTCTTAGAGTTGTATATACTTTTAAGGAAAAGAGCAATTTTCAAGATTTGGTCTTCTTAGGGTCTTTTTTTTGGGTTTTTGGCACCCAACATTTCAAGTGTCAACATTTCAATAGGGAGCCATCTAAAATATTATTCATATTTGTTGTATCATCACTTCTTGTAAGGTCCATGTATTAACTGAGGAAAACATACTGCTTGAATTTGGAGGCCTAGTTATTCCTCAGTTAGGGTACACCACGGCATGTTTGTGCAGTCTATGTGGGGTATTTTCAAATCTCCTCTTGTAAGTGTAATAAGCTTTTCATCATGTCTGGTGGGTTGGAATACAGGCCTGTTGTTATGGAGCTTTACGATCCCTCAGTAATTTTACTGGTGCGATCTTTACTACAGGTGTACAGTCTTATGAAAATAATGGGTCTACTTGACATCACCAAAATTTCACATTACTGAAACTGAAATCACTGCAAGCACAATACCAAAACTGCACTACATCAAAATCTTACTCTACCCAATCTCACTACAACAAACTCAATAACTAAACACATTTAAACTCAAAAATGAACTTTTACAGACATTTTTGAAGGGGAGCAAGCCCCCCACACCACTGTAAAATTATATATACCAACTCCGAGATCACACTACAGTCAGGGAAAGGGTAAATTTCCCAATGCTCACTGTATTGTGATCTCCATTCAGAAGCTCCTAGTGCTGTGTAACATCTGCAGCCGGTAAGTCTTTAAAAGGATGCTCTGCCAGCCAGATGGTGGCACAGCAAGGAAACCTACAGCTTGATGACAGGGGCTGCACCTGAGGAAGTGCACACAAGTTAAACAGTCAACAATTCAGCCAAATGGTTACTCTTGGGCTGAGCTGTGTTTCACGTTAGTGAGATGATGCTCCATGCCTTTTCATGTTCATGGAATTTTAATACGTCATGGTACACTCTTCCCATTTAACAAAAACAGATTGCACAGAGCTTCTTAACTACGCAGGAAAACAAATAAGCAGTCATTTATGTTACTAAAAAATCTAATTACAAGGGTTATAGCAAGCCGTCCGTTTCTGAGGTGCTGGAGATATGAACAGGAAGCATGAAAGGAAATGCAACCTGACATTATCAGGTGTAATTACGTTATACAACTTACTGGAGAAAGACGATGTGAAACATAATTCTGTAATATCAAAGTCTCACAGAATGCATAAACAAACTCAGTTTGTGAACTATCTAGCATTTGTGCCATTACTCTAATCTGTGTGTGTCCTTTGTGTCCGATTTGAAGTAATTAATTGCATCTAAGTTGCAGTAACCCTCAGATTCTGCACCTCTGTAGGCTAATACACTGACATAAAACCTTCAAACATAATACTTGTCATTGCTACAGTCTGCTTACTTGTAGCCTGGTTGAGCTGCTTAGAAATCTGGCATACCGCCTCCAAACTTAGTTCTTAAAAGTTTTCAATAATATCTGTAATGTCTGCACAAACAGCAGTTAGTTAAATATTTACAAGTGATTTTTGGGACTGGGCTGTTTGCTACTTTGTAATGTCCAATAATCTGGTACAGTGTAACAAGCTGGGCCACCTTTGTCCAAGCATGAGTTCACTCCCATGTTTAAATGCTGTATTTACCTATATCTGACTGTCACAGTATTAGCACTTCTTTAAGCTCGCAAAGCTAGGTCACGCAATTATCAACAGCTCATCTGTATGCCTCAAGGCACTTTAGCGTAAGGAACAGCCATTATGTTTACAACTTAGTACGGCAAGTCATGAAACAGAAATGGCATACATTAACAAAAGAAAATATTTGATGTTATAGAAAAATTCAAATTCCTTCTTGAAGGGCAAAATAAAGCATCATAGCTTCACCTTTAATATCCTACAAAACAAGAAAATGCAACTCATTTAAGTCCTGATTTTTATAAATCCCTTTTTTGAGAAGGTGATGAGCTCCCAGATCCCCTTGTCAAAAAGGATTTAATATCCATTCAAAACTCCCAGGCACTTTACACCTGCTGCTTTAGTTTATAACACGTAATACGAGTCCTATTTTACTAGGCATGCAGATTAGCAGAAATTGAATGCAAAACTGCAACATACACATTGCATACAGGGTTGTAGATATTCCTTAAATCTAGTAAGAAATTTAAGAGAGTTTTGTAAATTACTCAAAAGCATATATTTGGGTAGTAAGTCATTGTTTCTGTAGTTAATGTGCATTTGCATAAGCTGCATTCACAGTAAAATGTTAATGAATACATGGAAAGAGTTGCTATTAAGTAAATCTTCAATCTAGAGGTGAATATCTTGACATTCATGTCTCGAACACATAACATTCTGGTTGATAAGGGACCTGGTCATAATCCTTGGTATTATTAGAGTAAGTTTCAATTATTCAGGTGAAAGTCACAGGAAAGAAATATCATTACAAACATATCCAATTGCTGGTTAAAAAGGTGGAGTAGACTATTAGCAGATTACAACTTCCTGTTATCTGAGTTAGGAGGGGAACCACTGTTGCCTGCGCCAGCCTGGTGTTATGACAATCATGCTGTCTCTCTTAAGTTTGCCTTTAAGAAGACCTTTTCAGTCAGGTGAATTGGTGGGAGTCCATACAAAAGGAAAGTTCCACTGTCCAGAAACAATCTTGCGGCAGAGTTTTACCTATGCATCTGCCTCAGAGGTGGACATTTCTTCCCTTATTTATCCTCATACTGACATCAGTTGTAGGAAGGCCCTTCTGTCCAGCATCCATTCATGAGATGGGTCCCTTACCTGCAAATTATGTCTCCTTAAAGGGAGACTGTCTATGTTGCAGCTTTCAGAATACTTTTTGTTTTCATCACCAATTCTCAGTTTAAGTGATGAAAAAGGGACCCATGTCACTGAATCGGCACACTTCTGTTTTGTTTTACAGCAAATTCACTGTTTTTGCTTCAAAAGCATCCCGCTTGCTCACTCTGGCAAGGGAAGACCACCCACAGTGTGATATCATACACCCCTTCTCCACTTTTTTTTTTTTTTTTTTTTAATATAACCCTGCTTGACATTTCCCAGGATTGTTAACCTTCCCCAGAGAAAACAAGTACTACCTTACTTTAGTTCCTATCTAGTCAACCTTCAAAGTTTGTTTACTGAATAGAACTTCTTTGATTGCGGTAATTTCAAACTAGCTTATTTAGTCTTGGTAGAATATAAAAGGAAGTGCTCTGGCTGCATTAAAGTCATAGCTTTTAAATGTTAAAAGAAATATATATATATATATATATATATATATATATATATATATATATATATATATATACACACACACACACACACACACACACACACACACACACACATGTGTGTATATGTATATATATATATATATATATATATATATATATATATATATATATATATGCAGCAGTATCTTGGCAGCGATATCTGTATTGCAATGTAATGTCGTCTACTTATCGATTCCATCATAGCTCTAAATTGAGATGCAGTAACAAAAATCTTAGCTGCAATATCGGGGCTGTATGTATTGTTCTGTACCGATCACATTCATAGCTGTCAACTTAGCTTAGCAATCAGGAACAAATTTTAAATAAATACTCTAGTTTCCTTGAAAAGTTAAATGACAACAGGCTTTGGATCATCCAACATTTTCTGAAGAAGCAGCACAAAATTTGTGTAGCATTATTAACTCAGTGTAATCCTAGGGGATTTAACAGGAAATCAAAAATGTCAGGGGCAGGACGAAAACGCATCAGGGACAGTTGAGATACACAAGTATTCCCAATATTTCAACAATATCCCAGTGCACCCAAACAGTAAATCTCCCTTAACAGACCTGAATAAATTGTTGCAAACTGTCCTTCTGTAATAGGGTTCATGTTCCAGTCCTGTAAAAAAAAATATACAGTGAAACCTCTTTCAAGAAATATAACCCCGTTAGTACCTCGAGACACTTCTGCTAGACAGCTTGCAAGTATTTCTCCTGGTTACAATAGAGACATTTCTTGCAATGCTGCCTGAAGGGAATAGGCTGAATGGCTCTTCAGAAACTCAATGTCACTCAATGCTTTTTATTCAAAGATTTAGGAATCACTGCATCGGACAGCCTAACCTAAGGTGCAGGCAATGTGTTAGGGGAGCTTGACAAATGCAAGCTTATCTCTGCCATCAGCTGCTTAGCTTTTCAATCTTTTATCTCCAAAGATTATAGATAACTGAAATAATTATCAGGGATGACCAGGCATACCTTTTAAATATTTAACTATTAGAGATATTGGCCAACAAATAAAATGTGAATTAAGACGCATTTTCAGATGTAAAATAACTGCATAAATATGTTTTGGAATTGTTTATTAAGTGTATTTCACAACCTTTTGTCTTGTTTTCAACTTTATGTATTGGGATGCCAGCTATGATGGTGCAGCAGTGAAGTGTCGGATCCATAAACAAATGCTGTTACTGCACTTGCAATCACGGTTGAAGTGCTTACGCACCTAGTGATTTACATGCATCAAACTGCTTTTTACGTTAATGCCAAGCAGCTTGCTGCAGTTTTAGATTAAAATTTTTGTTTACTTGTTATTTTTACCTTTATTTTACATTTGTTGACCAGGCTAGTCTAACTGGATGTATGTCCATTTTCAGTAGAGGCCCGGGGAGATAAGCTCAGAGAACACAAATTTCATAACACAATGCAGGCACAATAAAGAATTTAACAAAGAAGGCAGATCATTGTATAACTATTTAATAAATTACCACATATGTATCATGGTAAGTATCCACAGAAGATGTCGGTAACATTATCTACAAGGTAAAGGAGTTTAATTGTTATTAAGGAAAATAGGACTAGTTACTGAGAAGTAGAGGGTAAGGAGAACCTAGTAAGAAGAGCAAGTTAGTCAGGTTTAGTACAGGGGCATAACCAGTGTGTTCTGAGGAAAAGTGCATTTGTTTTTGAAGAGTGATATAGAGGGGAGTGAGGAAAGTTCACTGGGAAGAAGGTTCCAGAATTTCATGACAGTATTAGAGAACAGAGAGTCACCAGCCATGTTGTTTGATTTACAAATATTTACTAAAAGTTTATGTGATGAACGTAAGGTTTTAAGGTTACTATAGGGGATGATGAGGGTAGATAGTATTGGAAGGTTGGTAAAGGGTCTTGTGGGCAATGGTCAGTTGGTGGAATTTAAGCTGATTTCGTAGCTCAAGCCATCCTAGCTGCTTTAGATTATAACAATGGTGGGTTCTAAATGGGTTGCCTGTGGCAAATCTGGCAATGTTATTGTAGGAGGTTTCCATTTTGTTGAGGTTACTCTTTGCTAGATTAGTATATATGGGTGAGGCATAGAGGAGTGTAGAGATTAGATGAGTGTGAGCAATAGCTATTCTAGCTGCTGGAGAAAGGAAGGGTTTGATCCTGTAAAGACAGCCTAGTTTTTTTTAACAGTTTTTAGTGTATTGTTGATATGGGTGTTGAAGTTAAGGTTGTTGTCTATGGTGATTCCTAGTAGGTTGGTAGTTAGGTCTGGAAATATGAGAGTACCATTATTGGATATTACTGTGAAATCTATTGGACAGGACTTCTGAGTAGGAGTAAAGAGTAGGGGTTTTGTTTTTTTGGGGGGGTTCAAGAGGAGGCAGCACTGTGTAAACCATTGGTCTACTGTATTAAACACCTCTTGGGTTAGGGACTGAAGGTCAGATGTAGAAGTGGCTGAGCATACAAGTGTAGAATCATCTGTGTATTGTATGCATGTAGCTTAGGGGATTACTAAGTGAAGGTCATTGATAAAAATTGAGAAAAGGAGGGGTCCTAATATGGACCCTTGAGAGACACCAAGTTTAACAGGGAGGTGGGTAGGTAGATTATTATTCCATAGCACAGCCTGTTGTCTATTATCTAAGTAGGATTGGAACCATTTTATAGAGTGCATCTAGTGACAGGGATTTGAGGATATTTATAAGTATCTGATAATTTACCATATCGAATGCCTTGGACAGATCAATGAAGAGTGCAGAGGAAAGCATATTATTGTTACGTTTTTTTGTTAATATAGTCAGTAAAGGAAAGGTGGGCAGTGGTAGGGCTGTGGAAAGGCCTGAATCCATGTTGACACCTGGAAAGTAAGTTATTTTGGATTAGGTGGTCAAGTAAATGCCTATGGATGTATTTTTCCATAATTTCTGCCAAAGGAGAAAGTAAGGTAGTTAGAGAATTTGGTAGAGTTTCCACCTTTATGAAGGGGGATAATGTGGGAGATTTTCTAGATCTTAGGGATGTGTCCTTTACTGATGGTTCTATTAATCAGAATGGAAATGGGATAGGCTATGGATTTGGCTGATTTTTGTAGATATTCTGCGGGTAGTTGGTCGGCTGAGGGAGAGGATGATTTCAGTTTTTGGATAAGGGTAAGAATATATGATGTTGGGACTGGTTGGAAGAGAAATGGTGGAGGTTGCCTAGTATTAGAGGTAGGCAGAGTTAAGCTATGAGGTGATATCCGATAGGCAAGTGTTTGAATAGCCTCTGTGAAAAAGGTATTGAAGGCATTGGCAGTTTGCTTGGGATTCTCCTAGTCTGTGCCTTGTGGGTTTGGCATAATGGATTGCTCTCCTTGCTGGAGAAGATGGATTTTTGGTAGCTCATTGTCTTTAACCCCATGATTTCATTAGTTAGAAACATCTAGGGTCTCCCTAGTTGTTTGATATTTCTTGTGAGGTACCTTCAAAAATGGGGCATTATACTTCATAACTGACATAATCAGTGCTGAGTATAAGGAAGCATTGTCTCCCCATTAGAATAATATTCCATTGGAAATTAGTTGTGCTAAACAGAAAGATTTTCTGACTTTTACATGATGATTAAAAAGGGAATTATTGACCGTGATTCAAAGGTCCCTAACAACATTTTTATTTGTTCATAGGTTCATAGGTTTCATAGGTTGGTACTAGGCTATCAGCCCTAGGGCCTATACAAGCCTAGCCATAACAATTCCCTGGCTATTTCTTCCCACATTATTTACTTTCCTGGACCCCTGTCTAGCAGTGCGACTGATGTGATCCCTGGGGTGAATTTCCTTTCTCCCATCCAATCGTCAAGGTTCCTCTTGAAGAGGTCCAAAGAGGCGCTCTGCTTGACATGTATGGGCAATCTATTCCAGAGTCTGGGGAGTCTCTGGGTCAGGAACCTATCCCTCCAGCATGTTTCGTTTATTGTGATGACAAGGTTTAGATCCCTGGAGCGTGTAGCTCTGAGGGATTGGGATTTCTTTAAGTGTAGCATGTCCAACAGCTCTGGGTTTGACATGGCCTTGTATGTTAAGCAGAGATCGCCTCTGAGTAGACGATATGCAACAGAGTATAGCTGGAGTTTTTAAGGCGGTCAGCGTAGGGCATCTGCTTTAGGCCTGTGATTCTTTTAGTGAGGTATTTCTGAGGCCTTTCCAGTTGTTGCAGATGTCTTGAGAGGTACATACCAAATGGAGCATTGTATTCTATAATGGGTCTAATGAGGGATGAGTACAGTGGGACAATGACCTCCTTTTTTCTGGATGAAAAGCCCTTCGTGATGAGGTGTGCCACATAGAAGGATTTCCTGACTGTTGTGGCGATGTGGTTATCGAAGGTGAGACCACTGTCCACCTGTGTCCCTAAGTCTCTTATCACACTTTCTGTGTTTAGTGTACTGCCACCTATATGGTAATTCATGGATACATGTTTTTTCCCAAAGGGGATAACAATACATTTCTTGGCATTGAGCTTGAGCCCATGGCTCTGGCACCAAGCATCTGTTTCTGTAAGGCCCTTTTGTAGAGTATCCACATCATTTGGGGATTCAATAATGGCTCCCAGTTTGCAGTCATCTGCAAACTTTGTTAGCCAGAGTCCCTTAGTGTTGACCTGTACTTCAGAGAAGTAGATGCCAAACAAGAGCGGCCCCAGGACTGAACCCTGAGGTACTCCACTTGTCACTTGTCTGGAGCTGGATTTGGAGTCGGCTACTTTTACAGTGTGGGTTCTATCAGTAAGCCATTTAGCAACCCATTGGGTGACATAGGGATTAATACCCAACTTAGTAAGTTTATCTATGATTCCAGAGTGGGGATGGTGTCAAAGGCCTTGGCAAGGTCTAAATAGGCTGTGTGGACCACCTTACCCTTGTCCATGGCTCTGGAGACTGATTCAAAGAAGTCAATCAGGTTCAGGAGACAAGATCGGCCCTTCACAAACCCAAACTGGGTGGGGTCCAGTGTTTGAAGGTTGCCAATGTCTTTGTTTATAAGTTCCATGATAATACGCTCCATGGCCTTGCAGATAAGGCTTGTCAGACTGATGGGACGGTAGTTTCCGGGATCCAAGGTGGATCCCCCCTTGTGGATTGGGATAACTGTAGCTCTGCGCCACTCAGTGGGCACGAAACCTGAGGTGAGGCTATGATTAAACATGACACTTAGGTGAGGTGCCAGTTCATATTGTAGTTCATGTAGTACACAGCCCGGGATGTCATCTGGTCCCATGGATGCTGTATTCTTGGCTTTAGAGAGTGCGTTTTGTACCTGTGTGGCCATTATTACTGGAATTTGGCAATCTTCTGGTATTGAGATGGGCCATTTAGGGGGTGAGAGGGGGGTGAAGTTGGCACTGAATATCCTTTGGATCAGTATATTTATTGCCATTCTGTTTTAGCTCAGAGCAGATCTGAGCATTGCCATTTAGATTCTTGACATAGTTATAGAATGCTTTGTGGTTGTCTTTGGAATCTTTGGCAATTTTATTTTCATAACTAGCTTTGGAGGATTTTATGAGGCATCTCAGTTTCTTACTGAGGCTAGTAAGGGAGTTTTTTGCATCCTGGGATTTTCCTCTTTTCTGCAAAAGTTTCTTCCTTTTGATGCTATATGCTGGGGGCTGCCTACCAAATATGACAGTATTGCACTTTTTTTGCATTTAATTTCAGCACATCAGTTATTTATGCAAGCTGAAGTGTTAGGATATTAGAGAGGACTTGACAATAACTCACAGATTGCAGTCACCTTCAGCTTAATTAGTCATAGATCTTTGTTCCATAGGTTAGTAGTAGGCTAATTGCCTTTGTGGGTCATTTTAAGCTTAGCCAATTAACACATGTAAGAATCAAACCCTGCATTTTCTGTCTGTAAGGTACATACCTTAACCATTATGCCAACCTCCAACTTTTCCAGCCTATAAATCAAAAAGGTAAAGGCTGCAAATAAGGGGTCCCAACTCTGACCGCAGGGGAGCAACACTGTTTTTTATACTTTCTGATAAGGCGCCATCCACTTATATTGTATGGGCTGTCTTTTAGATAGTATGCTATTCATCATAGCAGGTACAGATGTCTTCTTCTTCTTTCGGCTTTTTCCCTGGTTAGGGGTCGCCACAGCAGATCACCTGTCCGCTCATGATTGGCAGTGGAGTTTTACAGTGTCCAGTTGCCAGCCCGGGGCCAAACCTTCCACAGAAGGCACACGCATGCACACACTCACACCTAGGGCCAATTTAGAGTGTCCAATCCACCTACTGCATGTCTTTCGGATGTGGGAGGAAACCGGTGCACCCGGAGGAAACCCATGCGACCAAAGGGAGGACATGCAAACTCCACACAGAAGGCACCCCAGCCGAGAATCAAACCTAAGAACCTCTTGCTTTGAGGCAGCAACGCTAACTGCTGCACCACCGTGGCTGCCCCATAGCAGGTAGGGATGAATTTTTTTAATTTATTAAGCTATTACAATGGCAACATGAGGCACTGTGTTAAATGGCTTGACTAGCTCAAGTTACTCTGTGTGAATGGCATGACCACTGTCAACAGCTTTTGTAACTCCCTCAGAAAAAAAAAGTTAACGAATTCATTAGGCAGGACATTCCCTTGATAAAGCCAAGCTGCTGTGGACCAGGTCCTATGAGGTTTCTGGTATCATAGTTTATAAGGTCTGTTCATGTGTAAATACTAGGCTAGCTGCCCGTGTAGTCCATTTAAGCCTAGCCAATTTTTCTTAAAGATAAGAATTAAACTCCATACCTTGAGTTTATAAAGGAACCATTATGCCAATCTCAAACTGTAAACAAAAAGCTCTACTTGTGTGAAAATTATCCTTGGGATTAAATAAACTCTGTGTAAGCCTCCTGCAAAACCTGCACAGAGCTTACATATGTACTTATTGGTCCACGGTGAGCAGCAGCGCTCATTGCATATTCATTCCATGCGCTGCATTTAAGCGAGATTTCATGGCTGGCAACAGTGCTGCCAGCAAGGAAACCATGTAAATGAACATGGATAGCAATCCTGTGTAAAGCAGAGCACTTACGGTCCCTGGTTTTGCATGGAATGTCACAATGATCACCAGGGCTTCACATATAGCTCACAATCTCTTAGTGTAAGACAGCTGGACAAAGGCCAACAAAATCCGGGGACAATGACCCAGAAATAGGGCTATATTTGACATATATGCCATACAGCAAATGTATTAGAATTACCAGGGGTTTGTGTTAAGGTACGTGTTCTGAAGGATTTCAAGTAAGAAAAAACAAACAGTCCTCTCAACATCTTATAACAAGAAATCTTGACATAGTCATAAATAATGGGGGGACAAAGGGCCAAAATTACAGACATTTTTGAAATACTGCTGTTACTAACTTAGAAAGTTGATAGAATAATAGGTTGTACATTAGCATGCATTTTCTGAAGAGCATGAAGATTGAAACTCAAATGTCTGTCATTATTTTCTGCCTTCAACCCACAATGACATGCCAATGATTTGCCAGAAAACCAAAATTTAATGATGAAAAGATCAAAAATGAGACAAAAAGCTAAACATTCTGCAAAACTCTGGACAGCTGGGAGGTATGAATGTGAAGTACTGTATATGGTCCAAACATAATACAGGACAGTGTATCTACAGTGCAGAGTATTTTGATATCCCATTCCTGGCTTTCTGTACTGAATCAGTAAATGATCTGTAATGGTACATGTACTGCTATGTAAAATAAACACCCAGTGGAAGTGTATGCATTGAATGGACACACACACATGAATTGTAGGAATGATGGGATGGGAGGATGGCATAATGGTTAAGGTGTTTACCTTACAGACAAAAGGTGCAAGTTTGATTCTCACACGGGGTAAATAGCTAGACATAAAATGGCCCATAAGGGCAGTTAGTCTAGCACTAATATATCCAACCTATTGGATGGATATGGGAAAGAAAGAATACAGAGAAAGAGGACAGGTGAAACACCTTAATGTCCAGCAGATGAGGGCATGTCAAGGGAAGATGGTTGTAGCAGCAACACCAATCACATACCTATGTGGTACACTAGGAACTGCACAGTGAAAATGTGTATTATGTGACTGTTAGAGAAGATGACATAACAATGGGGAGGATGTCTGTGTGAGATCAGCATCCTTACAGGAATAATGCAGAGGACATCTATAAGGGATCTGTACTACAAAATACTCGAACACAAGGATTGTAAGCAAAGAACCAAACTCATTGAAAAACAATCCCAGGTAAGAACTGTCTGCTCACCACTAATAGTCCAAGCACAATGAAGTTTATTCTGCAATTCTTCAACAAAAAAATCCACAACAAGGATGAAGAAAACCAATAATCCCAACAGTAGTGAAGTAAGAGCTTTCATCTGTTACCATTCCAGACTTTATCAAACTGTTGTATTTCCCTCTTCTTTACTCTTATATACTCTTGTATACCTAATTACTATCTAATTGACATTTAAAAACACAGTCCTCTAAAATTCATTAAAAACATCTACCCAGAAAATATATTTGCAAAACAATAATTCACATAAAATATATACCTAGAAAAATACTATGTGTAGGGACTAAAAGTTACATACACAATTTACATTTTAAGTTACAATTTTCTAGCTCTCTGTTTTAAAACTGGCCGAAGGGATAAATATTCATTAATACCTGGGACTTCTATTGCATTTAAGGTCAACTGCCAATGCAGTTCCCTAATGTCTAACTCATTTCCCCAGTCACCCCCTCTAATATTACTTTTAACTATCTCCAGTATACCAAACTTGAAACTAGTAAAATTGGGACATATTTTTGAATGTTTAAAAAGGGCATTGTTTTTATTCTTCGTTTCCATAGGATGTGTGTGATCATAAATTCTTTGTCTAAGGGATCTTTCTGTTTTTCCCACATAAAAGTTCAAACAACTTTGACATATGGCGATGTATATAACCCCTCTTGTTTGACAATTGCCACCAACCATCTTAATAGTGGGTATCTTTTCTCCTAATTTATATTCACTACTTTCTAAAATTAGCGAACATTGATTGCATCTACCACATTTGTTGGTAGGTCTAGATGTACTTGACTGTTTTGTCTGTTCTAATAAGTATTTCATATTTTATGTTCTGATAAATTTTTTTTTGGCCCAGAAGCTTACAAGCAGTCCTGGATACAGCAAATTTGTATCTGGACTAGACTAGTTACAGGAAAGATGGGAAACACGCACAAAATGCAGGGTTTTAAACCAGTAAGTTGAAAGAGATGGAAAAACTGCCAAACGGCCAATAAACTACAATTTCTGGGCCAGAAACCACTCTTGTGGTAGACAGGCTACCTAGTGCTTACCACTCCCACTGATAAGCTAGAAGGCTTCCCTCCAACACAGAAAGGCTTGAGGGGCTCAGAAGCTTACAAACAGTCCTGGATACAGCAAATCTGTATCTGGACTAGACTAGTTACAGGAAAGGCAGGAAACAAGCATAGAACATTTTTTTTCTATTTTCCATTTGTTTACTGGGTTAGTCCGACTGGACATAAGGTGACCGTTTTCATCGGAGGCTGGGGAGAAAAGCTCCAATTACACAGTAAAAACTTATAAAAAAATAATAAAATAAATATATAAACATAGCTATTTTGTACAAAGAGCATAGAACATATAAAAGGAGTAAAAATCAGAGTTTTACAATTGATGCAGCATACAGTGGTTATAATATTTTGAAACAATTAAACAAGATATTATAGAACAAATATAGAATTGCTTGAACATAAATTCAAAAAAGTTTTCATAGACAAACAGGGTCAGAAACTAGAAATCATAATTATAAAGGTGGCCTAAACAGCTGGTTCACAGTACTATGCACTAAGTGAAACTACACAGTATACCTATGATCTAGGGATGTTGAAAGTCAGGAACATATCCAAGTTTTGAACAGGAGATCTTTTAGTAGGGATTTGAAAGTATGTTTACTATTTAAACATCTAATGTCAGGGGTTAGAGAGTTCCAGGCCTTAGCAACTGCATAGGAATAAAGAGATTGGCTTGAGCTATGTAAGGAATTGGTAACAGTCAGTAGGGCGATATTGGAAGATCTAAGTTGATGTGCAGTATTATGGAAGGTGAACAGACCAGAGAGGGCAGGTATTTTATTTGGTTGGTATAGCAGTTGATGGGTCGGGAAAAGTTGATTATTTTAAAGTAGGTTAGGGAGTTCTAATCATCCTAGTTGTTTTAGGGAGAGGCAGTGATGAGAACGAAACTTAGCACCTGTTGCAAATTTTGAGATTTTATTGTAGCAGGCAGAAAGTTTCAAAAGGTCACTTTTGTTTCGGTTAGTTAGAACTGGGGAAGCATATAGTAAGGTGGAGAGTAGATGGGTACAAGAGATAGTGATTCGGGGTTCCTGTGTGAGGAAGCTCTTGCAGCGATAGAGTAAACTTAGTTTTTTATGAACTTTGGCAATTGTTAGTGCTATATGTTTGTCACATTTTAGGTTTTGGTCAATAGTTACACCTAGTAGCTTGGCTTGGGTTACTGGTGTGATAAGGGTATTGTTGGAGGATGTTATTGAGAATGGCGAGGTAGGGGTGAAAGTTTTGGATGGATGGAAGAGATCATGAGTTGGGTCTTAGATGGGTTTAGTACAAGTTGGGAGGAATTTAGCCATTTTTTCTACAGTAGTGAAGGCTTCCTGGGTTCTGTCTTGGAGTAATTGTAGAGAGGGGGCTGAGCAAATAAGGGTGGTGTCATCAGCATACTGTACTATATTAGTTTGTTGGGTAGCCGAGGGGAGGTTATTGGTAAAGATGGAAAACAGTAAGGGCCCAAGAATGGATCCTTGTAGAACACCTTGTCCCACTGCGAGGAGAGGGGAGACAGAGTTATGCCATTTAACAGCTTGCTGCCAAAGGAACAGAATTTTTAAACAGTGGAGATGAGTTATCCAAATTGAGCTCAGAGATAGTCGATAGTAATTTGCAGTGGGATGCCTTGTCAAATGCCTTTGACAGGTCTAGGAAGACAACAGATACTAAGTTACTGAGATTTCTTTGTTAGTTGACGTGGTCAGTAATGGATATAAGGACAGAGGTGGTACTATGGTTTTGCCAAAATCCATGTTGGGAATTTGCTAGCAGGTTATATTGAAGAAGATGATTCAGTAGTTGGGTGTGTACACATTTTTCTAAGATTTTTGATAGGGGAGGTAGTATAGCTATGGGGTGATAATTACAAAGTTCTGTCAAGGATCCACCTTTGCGTAGGGGGACGATGTAAGAAATTTTCCAGAGAGAGGGGGCAGTGTGTTTAGCTATGGATCTATTGATAAGTATGGAAACAGGGTAGGCGATGCCAGAGGTGGCAATCCTGAGGTAATCAGCAGGGAGTTTATCAGCAGTGAGAGTGGTGGGTTTCAATTTGGCAAGGTGTTTATGAATTAGGTCAGTTGGAACTGGTTTGGAAGAGAATTTGATGTTGGTCTTACGGTGACTGTTTTGTATTCTGGGGGTATTTGTAGTAGTAGTGGGGAAATTTTTGAACAACATTTGGATGGAGGAGGTGAAATAGTCATTACACTGGGTGGCAATATCATTGTTATCACCCTCAGCATTAGGGTTTGGGGAGGTGATTCTGCCTGGTTGGAAAATGTGGTGGATTGTGGATCACAATTTATGTGGATTGTTGTAGTGAGTTTTTTTGTAGCTGGATATAATAACTTTTTTGTCATTATGTATTTCTTTTTTTGCTTTGTTTCTGAGCTCTAGGAAGTATTGTCAATTTGTACTAGCTTTGTTGGTACACCAGGCTGCCCAACCTATGTCTCGTTGTTTGAGTAGTGATCTTGTGTCTTTTGAGATCCAGAGGGGCTGGTTTGGTTTTAGTACGAATTGTGCGTTGTGGGGCCATAAGATTAAGGATACCTATGAGGGCAGTATTAAAGTACTCCACGGCTTCCTCTAATGGTCGAGTTTTAAGAGGTGACCAATTTTTTTTTTAAGGTGCTGATGCACTGGTCTGGTAGTAAATTGTTGGTACTATGGATAGAAAGCAGGAGGGGGGATTATGGGTTTTGTGTGCTGTCTTAATATGAATGTGGGTAGGTGATCCCTGAGGGAGTCAGGTAACATATCAGATATATTGGCAGATGAAGGCTTGTTGGTTAAGATCCAGTCTAACATGGGTTCCTTTTTGGTGGATTTGTCTATACAGGTGGGGGTTTGGATAAGCTGTGTGAAGTTAAATAGGTTTAAGTGGTACTTCGGGGGGGGTGCCGTGATAGAGGCTCAATGAATGTTGAGGTCCCCCAGGATAAGTGTCTCCTGAGGGAGGCCGGTGGAAGTCAAATGTAAAATGGACTCTAGAGTGGCAATATTGTCGCCTGCTGGTAGGTAGACACCTATAATGTTGAGTTGTTTCTGCCGGTTTAATTTTATATTTGCAAACAGGGTTTCTGCATAGCTGGAAGTGGGGATATCTTTACATATTTGTTGGAGACTAAGGTTGTGCCTGTAAAGTAGAGCAATGCCCCTGCCTCTTTTAGCTATTTGATCACATCTAAGGATGTTGTAGCCAGGAGGGGCTATGGTGGTATCTTTGATGCTGAACTTGAGCCAGGTCTCCGTTAGGAGTACAATGTCAGGGTTATATAAGGATATAGACGCATGTAGTGCTTCAATTTCATTCATGATGCTGCAGATCTCTGTTCCAGAGAAAGGGCAATTTTTGAGTCGCATACATATCTCTCTAACATGTTTTGTTTATGTCACAGACATGGTTTAGCTCCTTAGATCAGGTAATTGTAGTGCTGCTTGTTTTTAGAATGTGTAGATCATCGAACAGGCCTGGATCAGAGAAGGCCTTGTTGGTTAGGCCTAGATTGCTCCTTAGTAGTCTGTAGGAGACCGAGTACAAGGACCGGGGTTTTAGCCAGTCCACATAGGACATGTCATTTGCAACCTGTCTTTTTAGTGAGCAACATTTGGCGTCACTCCATCTGTTTCAAATGCTTGATCAGGCACATGCCAAAGGGCGCATTTTACTCCATTATTGGTCTAACAAAGGCTGAGTGTGTTGGGGCTATGATCTTATCAAAATTCAGTGCCATGCCCTTACCTGTAAGTTGTGCAACATGGAAGGATTTTCTCACCACCATGGGCACATCATGATCAAAGTTCAGGTTACTGTCAACCCAAGTTCCCAAGTTCCTCTTAGGGAAGTGTTATCAATATTAATAATTTTAGGGATGTCATCTTCCCAAAAGGTGTAATTATACCTTTTTGTTTTTGCATTGAGCTTTAGGCCATGGTTCTGATGCCAGTTATTTGTCTGTGTTAGAATCTTCTGGAGGATATCTACATCCTGGGTGGATTCAGTAATTGTACCCAGGTTGCAGTCATCAACACATTTGGTCAGCCAAATGCCCTCTACATGTGTTTTGACTTCAGTAAAGTACACTGTGAACAGAACAGCTCCAGGTACCAAGCCCTGTGGGACACTACTAGTAGCAGTCTTCTTTTTGGAGATGGATTCCCCCAACCTAACCTCATGTGTCCTGTCCTGAACCATTTGACTGTCCATTGGGTGACAGTGATTTATTTCTAAATGTGAGAGTTTGTCTATAAGACCTGAGTGAGTTACTGTGTCAAATACCTTTGCTAAGTCATGGTAGGCAGAATGTACTGCTTTTCCATCACCCATGCTCTAATGACATCAAAGAAGTCTACCAGGTTTAGAAGGCATGACCAGCCCTTGAAAGAAATGAACTGGGATAAGTCCAATGTTTAAAGATTTTGCTATGTCTTTGCTTATCAGGTCCACAATAATTATTTCCATAACTCTGCATACAAGACTAGTCAAACTTATGGGACTGCAGTTCCCTGTGTCTCTTGATGGTCTGCCTTTGTGTACAGAGATTTCCATTTCAGTCATCCATTCCATTGGAATAAAGCCTGTTTGGAGGCTGTTGTTGAACAGAGTCTAGTGGGCTTGACATTTTGTATTTCAAGCTATTCCAGAGGCATCCTGGAATATTATCACTCATTCAGTGTTTAGCTCTGGAGAGTGTAGTGAGGACCTATTCTTAAGTAATAACTGTGGAAGAAATGGTAGAGGGTATTTCCTGGGGGATAACTCAGTGTGATGGGGGGGGGGGTGAAACTGGAGCAAAATTTATCAGGCAGCAAATTGGCTATATCCCCCAGTTTATAGGAAATTAGATTTGCTAATAGTTCAACACACTGTTGGGTGTTCCCTGTAAGGTTGTGTGCATTATAGAAAAATGCCTCATGGTTATCTTTGGCCTTGGAGGATATTTTTTCCCCAAAGTTGGCTTTGGTGGTCTTGATTATTCCCCTTGGTTGCTTTTTTGAGAGGTTTTGGTATTTTGGGTATAACCCCTTTCTATTCTTTGGTCATGATTTTCTTCTTTTGTTGTACAATATAATCTATTCATACTTGGGGTCCACCTAGGGAGCTTGTTTTTGGAGTTTGTCTTAAGCTTATTTATTCCAGGTTGGCACTGCAATTCTGTAATATTATGTACTTGTTTGTACAGGGTTTTCATAAATTCTTTCACATAGGCCACAATATTCTCTGAGTTTGGGAGGGTTTGAAATTTAGCTATGCCATCGCTTAATAGCAGGTAGTTAGTCCTGAAAAAGTTCTTAAAAGTTCTGTGGGTTGCTGGAAGTTAAGGCTTTATATTTATTTCAAGGGTGACCACTTTGTGATTTGATGTGACTAGTGAGGTTATTATAGAAGGGGGGTTTAACAGTCCCTCATATTTTTGAGTACCAGATCCAGGTGTTCAAAACAGCTATTCCAGGGTATTTGCACTGACAAAATGCAGGAATCTTTGAGCCTGCATGTTAGTGGTTGTGTATATATCCAAATAAAATCACTCATGAATATGGTGTTGGGCTGCATTTTGAGTGATTCCAGTACATTCAAGTATGTGGTATGATTATCTTGGATCATAGACCAGGACCTATAGCTAGCAAATATATAGTATGGGACTTTACCTAAGGTTAATTAGACATGGGTTAGCACAAGCATGTCATACTGTATGACCAGTTTTAAGGTGTGCCTGCTTTTTGTGGAGATTGATACACCACTGCCAGAGTGCCTTCTGTGGCTTTAAATGATGTCTCAGTACCTGCTCAGAAGTTAACACTCTCCAAGATGAGTAGTGATTTCAGGGTTTATAGCTTCCTGTTAAGAAACTCTCCATTGTGAGTGCTTTCGGCGATTGGAACTTATTGATAAGACTCCAGCAGTAATACCTTTAATTTATCCTGAGTTTACTTTACTATTTCGGAAGGTTTACCAGATTGGCATTGCCTAAAAAGGCATTATAGTGGCGGATGATGCTTTGCCCAGGTGTCTGTGATGTTACCAGTTTTGTGAACATATGGAAGGTCACTCATGATAGGATCATTTAAGGCCTTGTACAGTAAATAGAAGCCACACTACAAAAGTCAGAGACAGAAAATGAGAGAGTTTGAAGGCATTCTGTATAGAAATCAAGACTTAGACTTTCTTAGTGGTGAACCATTAGGGGTCTTTCAAAATGGATAATGTGTCTAGATATGTACAAATCAAAGGGTGTATTAAGTTCTCTCATAGGGCTAATATGGGAGGAGTACACATGTCAGTGGCTCAATGGGTATCACACTAACCTCTAGTGTTAGAAGATCCAAAGGCTATGGAGTATTTTCCCACACCAAATACTTAGATTAATTTTCCTATAATGACACTGAAGTGCAGTATGGGGGATGCTGAATTGCTGTGAGTACAGTCCTCTGGATGAGATGTTAAACTGAGGTTCCATGAGCCTGAGTTGCTCATTGCACAGGTGGATGTAAAAGATCCCATAGCACTTAATCAAAAAATGAGTAAAAGGAGTAGAGGAAGTTCTCCAAGTCCTCTGACCAAATTTCTTCAAGTCAGTATTAATATCACCTCAAGTCTCCCCTTAAAAAGAAGGCACTGGACTAGTGGGACTAACCCAGTCACCAAAGGGTAAATACATAAATGACATCTTTAGACCTAGAAGAAATAGTTTTGATAATCAGCATGGCTTGGTAGAAGGATTTTCTAAAGGCAGTAGATACATAGTTGTATAAGAAGAGCTCATTGTCCAGAAAAGTGCTAATCTCTCTTACTGCTGATTTGTGAGATTTGCAGTATGTGCATGGATGCTTGCATTTTTCAAAGAACATGGTATACACATCTTAGCATTTAAGTTTTGGTCATGATCCTGATACTGTGTGTTTCTACATGTTATACCACCTTGTAGGATCGGGGAATCCCCAGGAGAATTAATAATGGCTCCAAGTTTGAAATAACCTGTGAACCTGATCAACAAGAGAATCCTGACATTGACTTGGACACAGGAAAAGTAAATACTCACAGAAGCAGACCCAAGGATGAGTCCTGGGGGAATCCGGCTATTTGTGAGCTTTTCAGAGAGACAAGCTGCCCCCATCCTGATTTGTTGTGTTCTGCTTGAGAGCCACTTCTGCTGGCAGAAAGGTAAAATAAGGCTTTACATTTAGTTGGATTAGTTTGTCGACAATGTCGGAGTGTGAAATGGTTTGGAAGGACTTGGGTAGGTCGAGGCATATTATGTGTAGAGTTTCCCTTTGTACAATGCTTCTGTGACTTTTGTACAGAAATTGACTAGACTAAGCAGCCAGGATCATCTTTTCTCAAATCCAAACTTGTTTTGGTCATGGAATTGTAAGCTATCAATATCTAGGTTTATGAGGTCCATAATGATGTGTTGCATTATCTTACAGTTAAGGATGGTAAGGCCATTGGTCTATTGCTGTACCTCTAACACAAAATCATTTGACAGGCTGAGGTTAAACTGATTCAGGGTGTGGCCTCAATGAGCGAGTACTTCATTCTGACAAGGAAACATCCCAGAATATTTTCAGGGACACTGAACCTGTGCTTAAGTCTGAGAAAGCATTTAAAACTTCTTGAGAGTTGATCTTTGGGGTGCAGGTACTATGTCCTGTACAAGCGGGATGGGGTGAATTAAATTTAACTTATTAGCTAATATATTGACTATGTCAACAAGGACTGCTGGGTGTTTCAGAACAGTTCATTGCTTAGTATTGACCTTGTGGTTTAGAACAGCTGAAGTAGGACCATGGCTGTTATCTAGAGGGTGTAGCTTTCTGTTCATACTTGGGAAAAAACCCAGATACAACAAACCAAAGTTCTTTATTTCATTTCTTTTAACAGATTTAAAATTCAAAAGTGAGGATTTTTTTCTTTTGACAAACAGTTTGCTTATACTAATCTTCCACCATGGGGGGTTTCCTGGTTATAAAAAAGCACCAAGCAAGTATTGAAACACACTGGGCTACAAAGCCAGCGAAAAAAATGCCACCAATCTTATATTAAATAGTTTATTCACACTGAATAACACTCTGGCGCCTTGGCACAGCCTTCCTGGACTTACGAAATATGCCACACCATGATTATATATATATATATATATACACATCATATATACATTTTAAAGAAACACTCTCCAGTTACATTCACTATTTAGACCTGCTGGAGATAGTGTATTCAATTTTAAAATATATAACGTTTCTTTGTACAATAATTTCTTTTTTATTAATACTTCATCTGTTTCTGAAATATGTTCCAAAATAGACGTTTTTAACAGTGAAAAGTCACTACTGTGACAAGTAAAAAAAATGTGAAGCTATAGGGCTCATAGCATTATTATTTTTTATGTCTCTGATATGTTCTTATAACCGTGGCTTGAATATTCTTTTAGTCTCCCCTATATAATAAAAATTACATGGGCAAGACAGAGCATATACCACTGATTTGGTTATACATGAAAAAGCAGAAGTGGAACAGAATTTTACACCATTTATTTTTTCAAAACATTTGGTAATGTTGGGGCAAACCGAACACCTTCCACAAGGGAAGGTGCCACATTCTAAAATCTGTAGGTTTAATTTTTCACCAGGTGAAACAAATCCCTTGTGTACCAACATGTCTTTAATATTTCTGCTTCTCTTAAAAGAGATATTTACAGTTTTACACAGATTTTTTTACCCCTTTCATATCAATTAAATAGGGCCAATAATATCTAATGACATCAGTAATTTTCTCACTTAAGATATTATATACAATAACAAAATAAACTTTTCTACACTCCTGCACAGTATTAAATTCTCTATTATTATTTAATTTATTTACTAAAGTCCTATTATAAAGTAAGCTGGTGTCCATTATTTTATGAAGGGCATCTAAAATAACATTCTCATCATACCCCTTTTGCTTGAAGTTAATACATGTTTTTATTATTTCCTTTTCTAGGCCCATTTCATCATTATATAGCCTGCTGACTCTCAATAATTCATTATAGGGTAGTGCCTTCAAAGTATGTGGTGGATGGCAACTTCTACTATCCAAAATATTATAATCTCCAATTCCCTTTCTATGTATATTAGTTACTATATCATTATTCTTAATAGTCACAGTGACATCTAGATAGTTAACTGTTTTTCCTACCTGTAAGCCATCAAATTTTATCTGAAAACGACTTGCATCTAAAATCATTTATAAACTGGGGGGCTCACATTTTTGTGTCTTTGGCAGACAATAGAACTTAGCCATTGAGCTTCCTTCTACATTAAATTTATTTAGGGCATCTTTTCTTGTAAAATAGCCTTTAGCTACTAGTTCTTTAAAATTCATTACAGCTTGATAAAAAACATCAATATTTACTGCCCTATATACTTGGCCAGCAGATAAATGGTCCATACACATTTTCAGGTATTGTTTCCAGTGCATAACAACAATTTTTCTATCTTTATCTGAGGGTTTTATAATTATGTCTGATCTTTTGCATAAATTTAATAAAGACAACCATTCATTCTTACTCATATTATACGAAATGTTTTTCTTCTCAGAAGAAAAATCTTTCAGAACTTTCTCTAATGCAAAATTAAGCATCTTAGAAAATTGCAAAATCACCTGGTTGTTAAATACAGGTATAAAAGTGCTAGTATAAGTAACCATTTCAGTATTTAAAGTGCAATATGCATTAACATTTTCAGCTGTTTCAAATGAAGAATCACAAGAGAAGAAATCCAGCAACTCATCTTCACTTGCAGATACGCTGTCTTCATTAACTGACATACTTTCACCATTACATTCAGAGTAATTCACCAAGTGCACCTTTCTTATTAACTTAAACACTTCCGCTTTAATAAAATGTGCTATAGGCAGAGCTGTTGGTATAAATTTTAAACCAAACTTCAAAACAGGTATTTCAGTTTCACTTAAATCAATCCCAGATAAATTCACAATACAATTATTCAAATCACATCTTTTTATACTGCTAACTTCTGTGCAAACATGTTTAAAATTAATATTTAGTCCATTTATTTTGTTGAACTGTTGAAAGTCTCTGTTACCTTCATGCCTTCGTTTAAAACTGTTTTGTTGATGTAGCCATTCTGCTGTCTTCCCTGTTGTTTCCCTTGGCCTCAAAACATATTATTTATGTAATTAGGTTGTTGTGGAGCAGGCAAAGGTAGATAGTCTGTATTTTCATTATCAGAGCCTGCAGAAATATTAATTTGATCTGTAGAGGCAAAGGAGACATTCTGATGTTTCTTAGAAATGATGTTTCTTAGTTTTCCCAGAAGCATCTTAGATCTCCCAGAAGCATTTTTAAAGCCTGTGGTACCATTCTGATTGGCTACCTTCTTAAAAGCCAAACCAGAATCATAGTCTCTAATGTCTCTTTGTAACTTATTGATTTTGCATTGTATAATTTCACTAGAGTTTTCCTCTAAGTTAATATTTAAAGAACATAACCATTGTTCAAACCTAAAACCACCCAGCTGCCCAGATAATTCATCACAAGCAGCTGCAATTTCAGCCTTCACTTTAAGCTGTTTTAAGGTGTTAACGTTCTATCAGTATAAGCAGCCATTCCCTTACATACCTATGGGAGGCAGCAATTCATCTTTTCTCAAACTCTAGTTCAGTTACATCAGAAGTATCAAAGGCAGCAGAAGGATTCTTTACAAAACGTAACCCCCTAGGGGTAACATATATATCCAAATATCTCTGCAAGCCTAGAACATTATAATGTAAGGCATATTCTCTAAACAGCAGCTGTTCAAGTGATTCTAAGTTAGTACGATCAGCTGTTGACAAATGTACTGTATTAGCCTTACCCACTTCATTAAAAGGGTTTATAGATCTTTTCCCCCTTCCTTCTTCTAACAGACGGTCCCAGGTTTTAACAGGGGCAGCACTGGATATAGAGGTATTCAGCTCCATCTCAGTTTCACCAACTGGATGAAAAGTAGCAGAAACAGATGCATCATCTCGAAAAATACGTGACAATTGTTGCAGAGATCCACTGGTTGACTAATTAGATGATTGTTTAATTAATTGTGTTTAAGTAAATATATGTGTGAATATATATGGATGCATGGTTTGGCATATTTTGTAACTCAAGGAAGGCTGTGCCAAGGTGCCAGAGTGTTATTCAGTGTGAATAAACTATTTAATATAAGATTGGTGGGTTTCCTGGTTAACTTGGAATTCTGCTGGTCTGATTAGGACAGATGTCTTTATGCAGTCACTAAGATGAGACTAGAAACTGTCTTCAAGTGCAATGCTCTTGGCTACTTGTGTATTGAAGGACAGGTGCTAGTGAACCACTTCAGGTCTTCAGCTCACTTCAGAAACTTAGCCTTAGTGACATCCCAAAAGATAGCAAGGTATCAGGGCATTTTTTTTTGTTTACCATAAAGGTTACTGAATGGTGGTCAGATCTGACAAGTTGCTGTATGTGTAGAGGACAGTGGTGTTAAATCGGAGTTGACCAACTCAAGTAAATCTGAGGCCTTTTAGGGCAGTGCACTATTTGGTTTAGTATGATGACATGTAAGCATTGTTTGCATTTTTGTAGTGAAGTATGGCTGCCTGTTTAAAAATGGATAGTTGAAATCTCCATAAGTAATAATGTTTCATTCAGTGGTGAGAAATTCAAGCTTGTTTGGATATGCCTAATGGGTAGGGGTTGGTAACTTGGTATGATATGGCACAGGATTTTATAGTTATGAGAATGTGGAAGAGTTCACAAGTCTAGGTGTGATAAACGTGCAAAAGAATAAGGATGCATCATGACCTGTAACAGGGATACCCTCAGAAGGGGGCTGAATGAATGGAATACATTGAATTTTGGTAGGGAGTGTGAGTTATCACTGCACAGGAGCCATGCTTCAGTGATGATGCAGATGTCAGTACTTTCTTAGATCAGGAAGTCTTCTAGGGAGGGCATTTTCTGAGGCTTTAAGCACTGAGCTAGATTACTTTTATACTGTCCTGATTTGGTTTGGCTAAGTTGGTAAATGGAGCAGACTACTGTTGTTTGAAAAAGTACCTTGGAAGTAGAAAAACTGTCAATATACAAAAACCTGCAGGGTAGAGATACCTTGA